>NW_008795018.1:7226002-7260795 GCF_000699145.1 Aptenodytes forsteri
TTTTTTTTTTTTTTTAAAATTGTCTTGTTCCAGTTAAATCAAAGATAAATTTAGACATGAAGAATCACTGGTGTCTTTGGACACATGCTTTTCTAAAAGGAGAGATGAGAGTGTCATCTCAGGCTTTTGACTCTTTCTGTTTGTTTGTTCACCTGGTTTTTTGTTTGTTTGTTTGCTTCTTTGCTTGCTTTGATTCCATAGCTTTTAAATATTTTAATCTCTAAATTTTAACGTACAACATTTTTGGTGGTAAGCAAAGGGAAGCACAGCTCTTTCTTACTCTCAACTTCCCAGAAGCCCTGGACCACCAGAGGGGAGTTCTAAAGGAGTTGGGACCAGGACAGTTTCAGTTTGAAATAACCTATATATTTCTGGCATCCTCCTACAGTCCTTGATACCTGGGAAACAGAAGACTTTTGAAGTTCATTTTGTGTGTATTGCTCTCAGCTGGATGAGAAGTGCTTTAATTCATTTCTTTTCTAGAGCTGAGCCAAACTGAATAGTTTATTGGATCTGAAACTGAATATTCATCTTCCTGTGACCTGCAAGAGAATTTGAAAAGAGGAAAAATTTGCAACAAATTATTTTGATACTACCATTTTTCCCTCAAATATAGCTGCCTTTCCTGAAGCTTGGCCTTGAAAACCAAATACAATCCAAATCAAACAAGTATATCATCAGAAGTGGAGTGTGTCAGAAGTAATATGTGAATTGATGTTCTTGTTGTTTATGGTTTTCAGTATTCTTTTTCTTGGAAAACAGATACCCCTTACAGTATTTCTTCCATGATACTCCTTGCAGAAAAGTTATTTGTTAGATTTATGAGACATTGCTGAAAAGTCATGCAAGTGTTCAAAAGAACAGGTCATCATGTTTGACTGGTATATGAATAAGAGATAAAATAGTTGGTCATACCACTATGAAAATGAGCCAGATTTTACAGTAGATTGACTCTGTTCTGAGCAGCTATATCTGAAGGCCTTAGGTATTGTATGAGGATAACGATTTTAATATGTAAGCCCTTAGAATCCGTATGGGGTTTACGTGACAGTTTTGGTAGCAGGGAGGCTACAGGGGTGACTTCTGTAAGAAGACACTAGGAGCTGCGCCCATGTCAGACAGAGCCAGTTCCAGAGAAGACACTAGGAACTGCGCCCATGTCAGACAGAGCCAGTTCCATCTGGCTCCAAGATGGACCCACCACTGGCCAAAGCTAAGCCAGTCAGTAATGCTGGTGGTCCCTTTGTGATAACATTTTAAAGAAAGGGTAAAAAATGCTGGGCAGTAGCTTTGAGAGAGGATTGAGAAAATGTGAGAGAAAAAAACTATGCAGGCACCAAGATCAGAGAAGAAGGAGGGGGATGAGGTGCTCCAGGCACTGGAGCAGAGATTCCCCTGCAGCACGTAGAGAAGACCACGGTGACACATGTTGTCCTCCTGCAGCCCATGGAGGACCACAGTGGAGCAGATATACACCCTGCAGCCCCTGGAGGACCCCACGCCAGAGCAGGTGGATGTGCCCTGAATGAAGCTGCAGCCCGTGGAGATCCTACACAGGAGCAGGTTCCTGGCAGGAGCTGAGGCCCATGGAGAGGAGCCCATGCAGGAGCAGGTTTTCTGGCAGGACTTGTGACCCGCAGGGGACCCACACTGGAGCAGTCCATTTCTGAAAGACTCTACTCTGTGGAAAGGACCCATGCTGGAGCAGTTCTTGAAGCACTGCAGCCCGTGGGAAGGACCCACATTGGAGCAGTTCATGAAGGACTGTATCTCACTGGAGGGATCCCACACTAGAGCAGGGGAAGAGTGTGAGGAGGAAGGAGCAGCAGATAAGAAGCCTTATGAACTGACCCCAACCCCCATTCCCCATCCCCCTGAGCTGCTTAGAGGGAGGAGGTAGAAGAGTCAGGAGAAAAGTTGAACCTGGAAAGAAGAGAGTTGTAGGGGAAAGGTGGGTTTAGATTTGTTCTTATTAACTGGAAATAAATTACATTAAATTGAGTGAAATCTGGTTTGCCCATTATGGTACTTGGTGAGTGATCTCCCTGTCCTTATCTCAACCCATGATCTTTTTCATTGTATTTTCTCCCCCTGTTCTATTGAGGAGGAGGAGTGATAGAATGGCTTGGTGGGCACCTGGTGGCCAGCCAAGGTCAACACACCATAGCATCACAAATATTTTCAATACAGTTAAAATGTTATTTCCTCCCCCCAAAAATGGTGTCAATAGTATTCTCACTAGCTAAGGAGATATCTCAAAGGATATTATCAATGCAGCATGGTTTTAAATTCATGGAGATCTTAATGAGATAATCCTTAGCTTCTATAAATTCATGTTCATTCCATGTAATCCAATTTTCAGTACTACAAAACTTAAAATTATATGCCTTACACAATCATTTGATAAGTTAAGAAGGATCAAGGTAAGTTTTTTTCAGAAGCACATGTATCAGTGTTCAGACAGTGCTTTATATTGACACATATGAATATGGATTTAGCTGATTCCACTTTTACTCAGTTGTTTCATATGTATACTGAATATAACTGATTTAATATTAAAATGACAATAAAATACATAGGTTTTTTTAATAGTTACCTGTTTGTTCTTTAACCACTTTGCATTAACATGTCAGTTGCTGAATAATAACACATATAACAGGGAAGGCTGGGAGAAAGAGGGAAGTCAGGTCCCTTAAAAAAATATCCCAAAACAGAAAAACTATAATGCTTTTTCACATGTTGCCTCTCCCTTCCTAAACTGAGGTTTGGAATGGCCTACGCACATAGAACAAATACTAAAAGAGCTATAGTTTGTTGGCTTTTAGTATAGGATTGGTCTAATACTGCTACCAATTTGAATGCTACTCAACAGCCTCCAAAAGATCTGCATTTTGATCCAAATAGTGTTATCTCAGTCATTCCAGTTTTTAGGGCATAAGCTAGGGATTAATAACTATGGCTGCCTAGAAAAGAAGAAATTAATCTCACAGAGTATTTTAAGACTTGTTTTCCTTCCTTATTGGAAGGAAAAAAAAGAAAAAAAAGGGACATTACAGAGTTCTGAAACACAGAGTGTAACAGCTAAGATGCCCGGAACACTAAGCATCACTGAACTTTGCATGTCTGCAAGGTTCATGTTTCTGCTCTGAAGCAGATAGGTAAATAACATCTCAGAGTTTTGATGATCTTTTTCCCTCGTCAGAATTCCTCTTCAGACCTGAGAGACAGTTTTTCAAACCTATGACATTCTCCCGAAAAGAAAAATTGCCAGTTCTCACCCACCTCTGCACCATCATTTCTCCCTGATCACTTCATAGCTCCCCAGTGAACCGAGGAAGATACGTTGCAAGCACTGTTGTACAATGAACCTTACAAGAATTTTGCATTAAGTTAATACTGAGAGGGGTGGTATTGATTATGGTCACTCTACTGTCTACCTCCAAAGAAGAATATCTGAGGCAAAGCACCAAATCAGTGTTACCAGAGTTATGCAACCATGCATCAAGGCAAGGCAAAGGTAACAGAGTTAAGAAATAGAATCAACGTAGGTATTCATGGATCTCAGATTTTCTACAGGTTTTTAATTTAAGTTAATTAAAAAAAAGTTCCACAACTCCATTTCACCTTTTCTTTTTAAATGATTGCTCCACAGGTAGATACATTAAGAAGTGTGGCATTTTCTTTTGAACAATAGAGTGAAAATGCCTCTTTAATAGAAACTTTAAAAGATGGACAAAAATGAAATATAGTCATGAAGTGATTAAATTCTTTTTATCTAAGTCAGGTGCCTACATTTAAAACTCAGAGCACTGAAAAAAATGCTCTTTAAAGGAGAGGCTTAGATCAGGAAGAAAAGTCCCTCCAAAGGCTACCTTTTTTGGGCAGGGACGATTTTAATTTGTTTAATTTGTTTAAAAGAACCCATTTGTAAATAGGTTCTGAGTGATAAACACATTGGGAAAAACACAAATGTAGTTTCCAAAACATTTCCTTGGTTAACAAAAGTTTAGAATCACCTCCATACATTTTAAACACCCAAAAATATGATAATCTTTAGAGTTTTCTGTCATTTAAAAAAAAAACCCAAACAAAAATAAACCAGCTCTGTAAGGCAATGTTACACTCTGAACACCTATGAGACATAATGCTCATGAACAATTTTCAAAACAGCTGAATATTCAAATAAAAACACTAATTATTTGCTTTTATGAATTGTGAATTATTACCCTATTGAGGAAGGGGAGTGACTGAGCAGCTGGGTGGGAGTTTGACCCTTAGCCAAGGCCAACCCACCACATCCCGCTTACATTCTACACCAGTTGTAGTCTGGAAATACATGTTAGCTGCATGGACTGCATCTGAGAAGCTTGGGGTGTGAACTCTAAAAAGTTTATCTACTTCTGTCTGTGTAAGTTTATCCTTAAAATGGCACTGCAAAACAACCTCTTCCATGATGAACTGCAGCAACAAAGTTTAACTCATGCATAGACATTTTAAGTTCCCACATAATATACTGCCCACGACAGCTTGACCTCAGAACTGTCCCCTTCCACCTCTTCCCTTTGTTCTTTCCAGCCTTTTCACAGAAATGCTGACTTACTGACTTTCTTTTTCCTAGTGACAGAGATTACTTGTGTTTCAGTGAGTTCAGAACTCTGCTTGCTGTGACTGGCAGCCCGACTATGTGTGCTGATTGGCCAGCCTAATACAGTAATTAATTTTTATTAATCTGCCATTTCTTCTTGAAATCCAAAGGAACTTTTTAATTTTGAGACCTTCATCCTCTGCAACATTTGATTGAAATTGCTCAGTTTCAAAGTTATGGATAGGGAGATGAGGAAAGATAGTGTGATAGGGCAAAGACAGTTTAAGCCTTGTTTTCTTAAAAAAGCCACAGTCTAAGGAAAAACATGTCAGAAGTTAGCCAGTGGAGGAAGCTGCAGCTAGTGGCTACCCCTTTCAGATTGCAAGTACCTTCCTCAGCCATGCATATGCCCTTTTCTCAGCTCTTGATCCAGGGTTCAGATTTCTTCACTAAAGACTAGTCTCTCAACTACTTTTTGTGTAAAACATCATACTTAGAGCATTTAGAAAGAAAGTGGGATGTTTAGGTTCTTTTTTTCCCTTAGCCTAACCTAATTCAAGACCATGCCTCTTCACTGACTTCCATAACCAACACGTTAGAAACATTATGTCCCCTCCTTGTGTGTCCTTTTTTTGGAATTTTTTTTTCTTATTATTTCTTGTCTGCCAAAATTAAGTAACTAAATGTCCACAACTTACATTCAGCCTGAGTAGTAGTTCCCTGGTGAAAACATTCCTAGGTTGGCAGAAGTTAAAGATTTTAATTCCTTTCATCTGGAAAGGGCATTGAACCCAGGAATCTTTGACAAAGACAAAGACTCAATCAGAGAGGTGTTCTTAGAGCATGACTGATACACACTGACAGGATCTGACTCTTTACAAACTATCACTTATTTTTAAGTGCCATAACCATCAGGCTATAAGTTATTCATGTCTTTTGGAGTACTCTTCATTTCTCCTATTGAAGCTATGTCACTGTGCAGGAAAGAATTCAAGATTTATGAGGTTAGAAAGAGAAGTGATTTTAGCTAAATATCTTTACAGCTGGAACATCTACTTCAAAGAAGGGAACTCTAGAATTTCTGGGGTTTTGTTCAGCCTGTTTGGACAGAGAAACTTGGTTTTTCTGATCATAAACATTTTTTTAAACTATATTTCATATCAACCAATTTGGACAGAGATGTGAGGTTTCTAAGTTTATTTGTTCTTTCAAGCTTCACAAAGCTTCACAGGTTAAAAAGGGAGGGCCTTGCAAATGGGAAAAAACACTCATGCAAGTTCAGTTTACTAAGCGCTAGAGAATGAATTTAAGAGAGAGAATTTTTAAACTAGGAGTGGATGAACTTCTAAGGATCCACATTCCTTTGTTTTCATGTGTTCTGACCTATACCATTCTACCTTCAAGTGTCATGCTTTCTACCCTGATTCCTTGTTTCTCTGTATATTTTAAAAACATAGACAACTATCTTCATGATGTTAAGGTATTATGAGTAAAGAAGCATCTCATTAAAATAATAGAAGGTTGATATTTAAGATTGGACCCTGTCCTTAGCATTTTCTAATGGCTAGTACTATGTTGTTGCACACTGAATGTGACTTTAGTTGGTGCCTACATATTGAGATGCCCTTCTGAGGTACTCAGCATTTCCACTGCACAGTTTGGGGAGCTTTAGACACATTAATCAAGTTTCTCTATTCCTAAATGGGGCTTCACAATGCTTAAACTGCAACATCACACTCTTAGGCACCTCTAACTTTTGCTAGATCTAGCTCAGACTGTCTTAAGTGAGGAATTCACAGATCAAAATACCAAAACCATGAAAAGCACACTGAATATGGAACAGCTTTTTTCCTCTAGAAAGGACAATTAGTGGTTTGAAAAAATTCCTGCCCAAAGTCTACAAGCCTGAGTATCCTATTGAATTGCAGTTGAAAATGTCATAAGTAAGAGTTATATTAATATTAAAATTGTTTTACTACATCAAAGTAGAATAAAGTATAAATTAGTAGTATGATTTAGGTGTTCATAGAATCTCATGAAATAAAATTCAACTAAGATTTTTATTTCAGATTTGAAGAAATTTATTTTCTGAAATGTATCCTTATCTGCTTTTCTTCTCCAGATCTTTTCCTTTCAAGAATATTATTCTCTAGCGTGATATGTCTATGGAGTGCAGACTCTTCATGATATTCTTGAGTTGGTTATGTAGAAATATGTTGTCACCACTTTGGGATGATGAGAATTCATTTAGATGTCTTAAGAACCTTCTTTTGAATTTGCATATTTTGGATATCTCCCCACCATGACAGATGAGTTATTAATATATTTTATAATATCAACTAAATGAATAACCAGGGAATTTACACGGTTAAGAGGATTGATACAGCATACAATAGGAATTGCAAGTTCATACATTTTTTTCCCTCTAAAAAATGATATTATTTCTTAATTATTCCAAAGAAAACATAAAAATATTTTCTTATTAACTAGTAATTAAGTGACCATCATTAGTTTTCTGTTTACAATATTTTTGAGAGCAAGTCTGTATTTCTTATAAGATTTTTAACAGTATTATCTGGGTGTATATTTCCAATTAACTCTAATTAGTTTTAGGCTTTGTACAAGCAATCAAAATGGGGAAAAACCACACTCCATGGAGATAAAAGTAGAGTCAATGAAAAATTATTTCCTTTTTCTTGTTTAATATACAACTTTGAATAAATTATTTTCTTATTATTGCAAAAGCACTTATTGATAACATTAACATGACAGTAGATATAACAATAGCAAAAAAAAAAAAAATCTATTCTTGCCTAAATGTTCTTTTAGTCTCTTAATCACTTTTGATAGGATTTTCTAGCCCCTTTATAGTCTGCACTCTACCTCCAAGCAACTCATTTGCAAAACTGTTTTGGGATACTTTCCTCTAATTCTCAGGCTGCACTCCATAAAGCCAATCTTGAGCTTTTTGAAATCAGCTGCACACTCCTAATAAACTTTATAGGAAAAGACTGCTCCATTAGCAGCTGCTATCAGAAGTTAAAAAAAAAAAAAAAAAAAAGAAACAGAGAAATGAGGTCCAAAGACAGAAGGTGATGTTGGGGTAAGCAGCAGCATATTGGAGCCGTAAGGGAAACTTAAGAGGATTAGTGTAAATAACGTGTGTGCCTGGAGGCAGAAGATATCTTTTAAAGGTCATCCACAAATAAATGTTGCCAGAGGACTTGCAATTGTCAATATATTTTTGTCACTTGCATGCTGCTTGAAGCTCCACCTATATTTTCTGAAATCTCAATTAAAAAAAAAAAAAAAGTCATATGAGCCTCTTCACGCTTTTAACATTGATTTAGACATTTAAGAGAATCACAATAAATAGCAATATTATACAATAGATTAATATAACAGTATAAATGAAGCTGATATCCAGTCTTCTCTTCTACATAGCTAAATTACATAGCTGCTACATACTGTCGTATATCCTAGAGTATTATTGACCATAATGTCTATTTAGATGTTCTTTACCATTTTGAAGAAATAAAAACATAGCATCCTTGAGAGATTCACAGTAATACATGACCAATCCATTATTGTCTATGAATTCAGTAGTATTAGGCTTGGGTGTTCAGTATATGATTGCCCTATTAGTTCAGCCTAAATGTCTTGGTTAAATCACCTCACAAAACTGAACTGAAAGCTGAATCAGGTCTGAATTGTGTTACTCTGATCCACTATGTGTCCTAATAAAAAACTGGGATTATACCACACATTCCTGGAACCAACCCTTAAATTATTTTTTCTAATTATATTATTTAGTGGGAAATAAAATGTAAGTTTCATTGAAAATTTACCCACCTATTTTCTTTGTGAACTACCTGTGACTCCACCCTATTGAAGGTCTGTAGTCATAAGAGTCACAGGCTGCAATCCTTCAGCTTGGAGGATTAACTTTTCTCATTATTGTTCTAGCATTCATGCCATAGAATTAATGAAGCTCATGCGGGAACATTTTTGATTTAAAGTATCTTGCACCATGTTGATAAGTTTAATGGATATCCCTGACCTTTAAATTATAACACACATTCAATGAATCAGCAGAATAATAGGTCATCTAGCAAACATGAGTTCTACCTCTAGTATATAAAGAAAAAACATCTAACAATCTCACATCTGATCATTGGTAAAATACTCCACACTGTACAAATAAAACATTTGTTTATCCTATTAAAATGTCAAGCTTTATTAACTTGAAGAGGTCACCAGCTAGAGCTTCACACGTATGTATGTTAATTTATTGTGGTATAAAGGTAAACAAGGGAATGTAACCAATATATCTTGACATAAATTTACAGTCTCAAGTATTCCTGTTTTCAGGGATGTTAATAGCTGCATGTAGTTAAACATTTTGTTCCTCTGAAAGTCCAACGTCTGTGCAAAATATGAAGCCTGGCACAATGCAATCTGTACTGTGGGCTCACAGAGGCAGCGTGTTGACCTAAAGGGAAGTTGAATAAAAGAAGCTGATATTACATGTACAAGTATGAAGGGACAGAAACGAGTTAATACTATTGAATACGTGATTTTTTTCTCCCTTTTCTAAATAATGTCTTTTCTCATTAAGCACTCTCCCGTAGTTTTCACTGCTAATTACACTACCACCTGTAGGAAACCTTCTATCAATACACTTCATTGACAAATAGGTGAAGGTGATTTTGTACAGAAACTTGTTTGTATGCGAAGTGAGACTTTGTTCCTACAACAACAGCAACAACAAAACAGTAAAAGGATGTAAAAACAACTCTGAAAACTGAATTGTCCCTAGTCCCATTGCACAGACAGGAGAGAAGCTGATGAACTTTCAGCAAGTGCTCCCTGTAGGAGAACAGTACCATTTACTTTTAGACTCTAGGATTAACGGAAGTTTTTAAACAAAGAGTAAAAATCTGGAAGAGACAAAAAAGAAAACCGAAGACTAACTAAACCCCATACCACCATTCCCACAGTAGCAAGGATAATCTGACATGCCCTTAGTGCTGAAAAATATTATTCAACAACGGTGTACATTGGTTGCAGTAGTAATTTTAAAAGATTCAGTATTAAAACCTGTTCTACTAAGCCTTATTACTTGCTGAAAGTTTGTTTCCCCAGTATATGTCGATATAGAACAGTAGAATTTCTTCAGAAAGGTTAAAGATTACAAAAGGATATTTAGGGATGGCAACCAGATGTATCCCATTTTTATCTCACTGATATACTACACATGATCAGTGTCCAAAAGGTTTTAGCTGTCAAATGTAAGATTCTGCTATGACTTATAATCTCTATGAAGAGCATCTATGAAAAGCAGAGGTGGATGTGTTGTTTGATCTTGAGCATGTCAGTCCTTTTCTATTTTTACACAGAGGAAATATTCTTTGATTTGTCCCTAATACCATTACAGAAACACTATACCATACCATCAGAAAAACAAAGAACTTTTCTCTAGCTTTTTACAGTGATTGTACAATAGTGACTTTGAAAATTGGCTATGATCTTTAAATTAGAGATAGATTCAAACTTCATCTTCACCCAAATCTTTCCAGATTTTCATGCATTTTGAATTTCAAGAGTAATAACCCAGGAATTTGTTGATGCTCATGTCAGCATCAGGGACCTTTTTGATACATTTTATGCTTTCCCAAGGTTAGGTAAAATAAAACTCATTTACATCAGGTGAGGAGCTGAACTTTGGAATTTATGGAAAAGAACAAAAAAAATTCTTCTCAATATCTTTGCAAAAGCTATTTTTCAGATTCAAAATGCTAAGATACAGAGACTCAAGTACTTGATGTAATAACTGGGACTTCTGTAGTGTTTTTCATCTCAGGTGCCTACCAAGAAGTAAATGTAGAATAAATCTTGTAACACAGCCAAGTTTGCAATACATGTAA
The DNA here is from genome assembly GCF_000699145.1 of Aptenodytes forsteri. NCBI lineage: Eukaryota > Metazoa > Chordata > Aves > Sphenisciformes > Spheniscidae > Aptenodytes > Aptenodytes forsteri. Next base: position 7,236,515 of record NW_008795018.1, read on the forward strand.
CCTTCAATCTGTATTGATCACAGTAGCTTTCCAAGGTGGCAAGGGCATTATACATCATCACTTGCTTGTACCTTAGCTCTGCTGGTATTTTTAACATGTGCAGAGTAATGTAAGCTTCAAATTTAACTTCAGTATTGAACAGATCTCTCACACCATGGTGATGAGAGGCATATAACTGCTGATAAATACATTTGTGCTTCACTTGTACTAAGTAAACCTCACAATATCAGAAGAACATACTGGAGCTGTTATCATCCCTCTTCTACTGACAAGGAAATGGAGTCGCAAAGACCTTAAAGTAACTTTTCCAAGGTCAATAACTAATCAAGAGACACAGAGCAGTTTGCTGAAGAAGCAAAATGCATTTTTTGGCCCCATCATTAGAACCAGATGGTGATGCATGTTTCCCCTTTATATGATAAAGTTAAGGCCATGTGGCAGCACACCTATTTTCCCCCAGCCCCTGCTATCTTATTCAGATTGCAGCTGTGCCTACCCTGAGTGGTAGAGTTGAGTTTAGTTAGCAATCATGACAGCAATTGTAGAAGAACTGGCAAGCATTCTTAGGGGACTTGTAGTTGTATTTGGTAAAAACCTTTCCTTGCTTTCCTGTCAGTAACCAGAGCCGTAAAATCAGAATAAGGGACCAATTATCCTCTTTAAGTAAGAATACTCTTGCTCTAGTGTTATGTACTGATCATGGTTTAATTCTCCATCTCGGATGAATCTGCTGCATGAGGAATTTAAAAAGCCAATAGTTACCTTTTATTTTAAGGCTATTTTTGTGGCAGTAGTTTCTGCTTAGATAGGCAATGTGTCATTTGTCAATTTCCATTAGCCTTAGTCAGTCTACGTCCCTGAACTGCCTGATGTTAATAGATGTTATTTAGTACTACTGGCACAGTGAGTAAGCTTCAGTGTTGAAAGCCAATAAGTGGAGTCACGAAGGAGAAGGGCAAAAGAAACTGCAGCAGGAGTAGAAAGAAGTAAATGAACTGACATCTTGACAGACTTATTTTATTACTTATCTCTCTATTTAAAAATATATTAGCAATGAATGAAGTGCTAGCTATGGGGTACAGGGTATTAATTATCATTTCTCACTATAATTATTTGTTTAAATTATACAGGTAATTATTGTTATACTCTGATTATTTAGAGCCATTTTCCTAACTGTAATGACCTTGACATTAGAAATAGTTTATAAAATGACCTAGAAAGAATTTTTTGAAGGCATTTTTGAATGATATGGACTGATTTTCTAGCTGTCAACATTTATTTATTTTTTAATTAATAACTTATATAAGGAGTGCTTTTTAATGTTTTTATTTTATTTAGTGTAATGAATTTCTAAATTATTTTCATTCAAAGTATTCAAACTTCTAGTTCTTAAATCTTCTGATGCATGTGGCTGGGTCCAAAAAGATAGATGTCTCCTACCTACATATTAAAAAAATGTTGCAATTATACATATGACATTCACACATATATTTTCAACCTGATCTTTGAATTTTATGAATACATTAAAAAAATCCTTTCCTTTCAAACAATTGAGTTCTTAACATCTGTCTCTGTGAAATGGCCTTTTCCAGAGGCATGTCAGATATTGAGCCCTTACTAGTAAGTCTTATAGAGTTATCAGAACCATTGCTTGCAAGTACTTCACTATGTCTGATATTTTATATAGTCCTGGAGCCAAAATTCCTTTCTTCTAGCAATCCATACCTATATTACCTGTATTACCACAAGTAGAGATTTCAAAACATCTCAGTTTTGTAATTTCTGTAAGTATTTTTCATGTCCTTGGTATTTCTTTACTTCAAAAAAGTGTATAATTTCTTCAATGAAGAACAGAATGAATCTGGTGTGTGACTTTTTTTTTTTTTTGTGTGTGGAAAGTTAGTGCTTTTCTTGTTTTTTTCCCTTTACTTAATGGCAAAAAATTATCAGTGTAAAATAAGTACCTGCACTGATTTGATTGTGTATTACACAATCTGGTGGACCCAGAACATAACAAAGAACATAATTTACCAAATACAAATTCTTCCCTGGGACTTGAGGAAAACAAATTTCTGTCTAATCAGAGGAACTCGATTCAAGTGCAGTAAGAAGGAGTTAAGATGTTCAGAGAAAGATGGTTTATACTAATTTGTAGTAAGCTTAAATGGATTCAAAGAAAAGAAATATCTGGTTTCTTTTGCACCTTATGCAGACCTTTCACTGTGTTTTAGGGTTTTACCAATAATTCCACTCTACTGCCACACACAATTTTATTGTTTAAATAAAACTACGTTATAAGATCAGGAAATTTCAACATATATTTATTCTGCTCTCAGTAAATCAGACAGGTACAATGATGCTTTTTCGGGGGGTTGGGCAACACCTTTTCTTTTTTCTTTTTTTTTTTCCCCCCAGTATCTATCAAGTCTAAGGACAGTCTCTCCCTCAACTAAAGGAGGAGACTCTCATAAACAGGCTTTTGTATGTGTTGGATATCTTAAGTATTATCACAAAACTTGGGAAACAGGAAGAGAGGTGAGGTTCACAGACAATTCCCCAAAGAGTGGAAGAAGATTTTGGCAGCTGTAGAACAGTTACCCAGCTGAGCAACATTCCAGGTGGAATTCAGTAAGATATTTTTCCCTGTAATGAAGGTTTTAAATAAGTTGTGGAGTCAATGTAACTCTTAAGTTCTAGATTTTTAAAAGGTAGATGAATATTCATTCTTTCCCACTTCTATAAAGAAGAGGGGGTGGGGAGTTTATAGTTTTTACTGGATTATAAAACCTTAGTTTAACTTTTCCATTAGAGAGACTGCTCTGTACTCCATATGGAATAACTTCAGTAATGCATTGTTTTGTATATAGAATAAAAATAAATAGATTAGTGCTTTTAACTTTCTTTTAAAGTTGCTTCCCTAGAGCCAGCAATTGCTCCTACAGTATTTCAAATGAATCTTTTATAAAAGTTTTATAACCCAGTCTATTTCTCAGCTTTGATTCTACAAACATTTCTGTAATGAAATGCTTTCCAAAGTGTCTTCACAGGTCATTTGGATCCAGCCTCTCATTTTGCCCAAGCCTTTCTCTGAAAAGGCAGTGGGTGCTGTTTCAACATTTTTCTGAATTCCAAATCTGCAGTTTGTCTATTACCTGATTTTCAGAGCTTTTTAAAGTCATACAGAGATTACTAATCTTCAGTATGTTGGTCATTTCTCCATTGTCTAATAAATCCCAATCTACTAGATATGAGACAAATAGACATTAGCAGATCTTCCTTACTCAAAAAGTTAATATGGGATTTTCACATTTTGTGTTGGATGTGTATTTACATCAGCCTTGTATCTTATTCCATGCTTGCAAAAGGCAATAGAAAGATTCACACATCAGTTATATATTGATCTTACTCACTTTCTCTTTGTTACTCAGGTCTGTCCTTTTATGGATTTTTTTCCCTCACATATGTAAAAGATTGTAATTAAACCTTTTATACCTTCCTTTTGTATGGTGGTCACATCTGTCTCTGTAGTAAACAGACTTTATATCCTGATGGGATCCAAGGATGGGATCTCCATCTGTAAATTTAAGCTTTGCTCTTTTTCATGTTACATGCAAACTTCCATTTTTATTGAGAGTAGTGTGAAAATAAAGCCACTTAGAAAGCCACTGCTCTTTCAGAAGCCCGGTTTTCACCTCCTGTTCCTCATGTAGGTTCAAATGTTTTAATTTAATAGGTACTTATTTACATATGTGCTCCAATAGGGCAGGATGACCCACCTTCTGCCACTGAAAGCCTTTATTCTTTCCTCTTGAGTTTATGCTCTCTTGATAGACTGCCTTCCTGCCCTCTCATTTGCAGTGTTTCAGTGCTCATTACCCCTTTAGGTCTCATATAATTTTTATTTCCTCTGTACAGATAACAATATTTCTTAAATACAGTTACCTTTGTGTAATCTTTATTATTCTCCAACCTTTCTGTATGCTTTAGCATGTATCCAGTAGCTCAGATTTCACTGGTAAGAGACAGCTATTTAATTTCCTTCCTACACTTCAAAGGAGTGCTGTGAACTTAGAAAAAAATGGGTGCATGCATATAAACCCATTGCTTGTAATTTCCTCTAATGCCCATCAGAAGGTGATCTGTTTAAGAGTAATCTTTATTTGTATTTTGATATCTTTCTTCTCCCAGGCAGCTTCTCTGTTGTCCAGTCTGATGATGGTTTCACACATTTCTTTCATCATAAGTTTAAATAGCTGATAGAGCATTTTTAATTAAACTCAGGAACTGAAATATTTAGAACTTTGCAGGCAGAATTTTACCATAAAAGTAAGAGATGGAATAAACAGAGTAACACTAAGGAAAACAGTGTATTTAGGCTGTAAAATTGTTTTCCTTTTTCTAGCTAAGTGCAAGAAGATAAGGATTTTTTCTGTATGTAAGATCTCATACATGTATCAGTATGTCACAAGAGATCGACAAAGCTACTAGTGCATGCCCTTCATACGTTGGGCCTGCCCTCCAGGCCATGTCTTCCACCATCTGAGAGAACAACCAACCTCACTTGCAAATGGTTCATTGTTAGCAGTATATGTCTAGCGGTATAAGTTTTTCACAGAAGGAAATTAAGGATAACTAGGGATCTAAGACTTCTTTGAAAATTTCAGCTCTATACAATATAAGGAAATAAATATTTTTATTTTCCCATGCCTAAAGGCTTTTGGATAATGAGACAAGAGAGGAAAAAGTAGAATAGGAATATATACATAGGTGAGAAATTTTGTATAACATATACAGTCTTTCCAAAAGACAAATGCAGTTGCAAAATATTAGAATTAGTAACAAAATAATTTTAAAAATCAGACTAAAAAAAAAAGCCTTTTTACAATTTTCTGCCTCTGCTCATTTAATTAATAGCCATAATCCAAATAGCTCACTAAATGGAAAGCAGAACACAAGAGAGTTTGGAAGAGAAGATTGAATTATTCTTTTAATCCATGTTGTTTTAAATACAGTTAATCACAAGGTAATGATGACTGTTAAGGTAGCCCAGGTTGTGCCCTAAAGAACAGAGGAGATAATCAAATTAACTAGATGCAGAAAATGCACAAATAACTTAAAATCTACAGACTCTTGGTAGGCAAGATTTCTTGTATGTAATTTTCATGAAAGTGTAAACTTCTTCACACATAAAAGCATGTGCAACAGGAATAAGGCAGTGGGAGACACCAGGTAGCAAAGGATAAATCAAGATGAAGAGTCTGGATCTAGAAAACAAAGAATTGCAAGTAATTAAAAGACACAGTAACAAAGAAGTGCAATCAGCTCCTCCCCAAAAGTGAAAATTTGACAAGAGCTATGGCCAGGAATTGAAGTCCAAAATTAATGTCGGCAGGATATTAAGAGAAAAACAAAAAATGAAACAATACCCATACAGATGAAAGACTATACATTTCCATTTTAAAATTAGAGAGAGAAGCCAGACAAAAATATTTGAGGCTCTGCGTTAAGTAGAATTTATGACAAAACTCCTGAGCACTAACTGAAAGATGAAAATCAATTGTTTCATAAGGAATTTTTTCAGATCTATTGAAAAAGGGAAAAAATAAAGTAAAGCAAGAACAAGGAAAGACAAATATTTCAAAGATTAGTAATGCCATTCTCTTTAAATACAGAACAGGTAATTTAAAACCCTGCTTTGTCTGACTAAGAATTCAATTTGGAAGTGCTTCATCCTATGGTATTTCCTTAACCATTGGGTTATTGAATGTTTTGGCATGATGGATCTTTCTTTTTTTTTTCAAAATATCCTCTTGTATTCTGATGTAAATGAAAAAAATGGTATTTTTGGTATTGGCATTGATTTATTTGCAGTACAAGATCCTAATTTTCTTACTACTTTTAATGGTAATATATCTGAAGTTTAAAAAGAACAAAACAAAGAAATAAACAAAAAGATAGCATGCACACCTGTGCTTGCAAAGATGACCATTACTATTTCTGTACAGTCACATGCTCTTTTTTAATGACATGAAAAAAAGAAATGTAAACCAGATTTTCATAAATTTCTTTGATATGAAACAATATGAAAACTGATCATTTGGGGCAGGGAAAATATGAAGCAACTGTCTCAAAATAACAAAACAAAATTAAAGAGAAGGCCAGGTTTACACGACTTCCAAAATACTCTACTGGCAAAAATGTGATAGTTGTACCTACCAAAAAAATATCTGTATAGAATAATTTTTTTTTTTCTTTCACTGTCAAAACACTTATGAGAGCCATAGAAGAGCCACACTAGGCATTATTTTCTACATTCTTAATAAGCACATACTTAATCTAATTTCAAGAAAAAATAGTGTATTTATACTTGATCTTTCTTCAGAACTGCTTCCTACAACATAGCAGTGCATTGCTTCTATCAGTTGTTATGTCCTTTTTTAGAACAGAAAGAAGACAACAGTGAAACAAATAGACTTGTGATTTAGACATGCTTATTGATAATAGTTACATTTATATAAATAAATATAATTGTCTGTGACACTTAAGTGGATGACGGTTTACAGCTCTGTAAGCTAGATAGATTTTAGACACTGCCTGATACTCATTTTAAAATGCTTCATAGTAAATGGTGTATTTGTCTGCAGTTAAAAAAGCACTTATAAAATCTACCTATGCTTTCCACTAAACTTAAAAGATTGCATACTATGAACTGCAAAACTCACATAGCTTTCACGTGCTCAGCATTTAAAGAAGTACTGCTATCACATTGCAGTAGATATGATATTACATTGGAGAATATTAGCAAATCTAGCAAAACCACTAGAGCCATCGTAACAGAGGAAAGCTTTTTTAAATAATGTAGCTAGAGCAGACCTGTGAATTTTAGTTAGAGGACACTCTATGGTATATACATGTTTACTGTTCACTGCTTATAACCTGAAGGTGCACTTAAAACATATGCAGGAATAATTCAGTTTAGTGTCCATTAATTTATGGTCTGGGCTATTTGAATTTCAGTGAGAATTTCTGTTCTATGCTGCTGACTTCAGAGGGACTAGAAGCAAGAATTAGTTTTACTCATCTCTATAGATTCCACTCAGTATTTAGGAATATTATTATTTATACTATAATTTAGGTAACCAGAACCTAAGTTAAATCTAGAAAGGAATGCAGTGAAATTTGACTGCTAAAAATACTTAAAACAAAGTAGTTTTAAGCAATAACATCAGCTTGTTTCCCTGTTAAAGGTCTTTCAACCCTCTCTTTAACCTAGTAAACATAATGAAAATCATACTATTCAAGTCCTGAAGTTCTCTAATAGTAAGCAGTTTTGGGGGGTTGTTGCTGTGTAGGACTTGTTGGAATGATGTTTTCCTTAAAATTTTTGTTTGAGGGCTGTGATCCTTACCTCGTATTGCCCCACAGTTTTCACTGTGAATAGGAAAATCATCGGGGAGTAGTACCTTTTCCATATGGTTAAATTAAGTGAAAGAGTATGGTCAAGTCAGTTACACTTCCACTGGAAAAGGTTGTTGCAATACCTGTTTAATAACATCACATATGAAGTATATAATTTTCAATGTTAGGATGTAAAAAGGAGTGGAGTGTATTTTTTGCTATAATGTACTTGTAACATCACTGAATTAATGGCTCTTTTAATTATCAGCAGAGTTAAGGTAACTATGGTAAAGCTCAAAGTCATAGTTACTTCTCTACTGATTATCTAGTATTATGAAAGTGAAAGCTCATTAAATTAAGCAATCTGTGTTCTACATTAGTTGTAGAACCAATGAATTCAATTCACCCACAAGTGACCTCTGAAACAAAAGGAAGTTTAAGAAATATAATAAGGTGTGCAGATGAATAATGTGTAACTAGCTTAGAATATAAAGCCTAAGTCATTCTTAGAGAAATCAAATTTATTAAATTCCCAAAAATTCTAAAATCTTACTGATTGTGCATTTAAGCCTAAAAGTTGCTACAAAATCTAAGATTCTGCCAAGATATTTCCCATTATGTCCTCTAGGACATAAGCAAATGTTATTTGTGTGTTATAATAAAGACTTAAAAACAAATCAGTGTGTTAACTGACTTTATATTTTAGCTTGGTACTCAGATTGTATGAAATTCTACATTTTTTTACATAGCTGTAAAACTATATGTACATATATATGTAGGTACTGTATTTCCAATATACAGGGGGAAAACAATGAAAATTAATAGGATATGAAGAGCTATTTGTTTAAAGTCCTCAAATAGTACTTAATAAAAAAGTGAATACATTTTCTGTTTCTACTAAAATAAACACAGAAGGTTTTTTTATTATTATTTACACTTATTGACATGTGTAATGTTAATACATTGTGTACATGCCTTGCAGACCTGCAAGACCTGTGGTGGTTGAAAAGGATAGGTATAAGGGCTAGCAGTTCTTCCCATCCATTTTAGTGCTTTCCAGTATGTCATGCATATTCCTGGCCATATGACAGCATAACCTTTTTACCATTTCCCTGCATTCATTCAACAGTTGCATCTGACCATATTAAATCATTACACTCTTTTATACCAGCATTTTAAGAATTGATTTATTGTTTCTTTGCCTTTTTTCCCTTTCATTGAGACAAAAGTATGCTGAGTAAGCACAGCTCTCAGCACAAAGTCCCACAAGGAGACTAGTGGTGAGATATTGTCTATGATGCTTGCCCTGACAGAGACCCAGTCAGTGTACATGGTGTAAATTATCCCTCTGCGAAAAGACTAACATGAAACTTTTCATCACCTACAGTTCCTCAGGACCTGGGGTTTTATCTTCCTTAGGATAATGTAGCAAAAATTGATGCCAGAAAAAGCTATAAAATTGCAAATGCAAAAGTTCATCATCCCACTTGTGGGGATTCTTATACTTGGCCTTTTACCTGTACCACTACTCTCTCCCTGTCAGAGTGAAAAGGGAGATAGAGGAATCCAGTGCTACTTTTGCTTTTAAGTTCCTGTGTTAACCAATGTCAAACTGCACCTCCCCTTTTTTATTCCTGGAATTCCTATTTGAAGGCAATGAGGGAAGGAAGGTTTAAAAGCATGCTATCCCCTCTACACATTAGCAAAAAGGCAACTTTACTGCAGCTGTAATATCAAATAATGAACACACTCTTTATATATTCTTTAAATGCATTATAAAATTGTGCATACAATACAAGATTGCAAAGTCACTTTTGTATCTCAGGTTACCAAGAAAATTCATGATGTCTACGTCATGAATTTTCATTCTTTCCTTTTTTCCTAGGGTTGAGAACATATATGATGTTTCACCTATCAGTACTCTGGTAGATGGCATAGAAAGAAGTTCTGAATATTCTAAGAAAGGCTAAAATATTGTTGCTAATAAATATATCTCTGAAAATAATTATAATTCTGCACACTGGACTTTTGTTATCTATAAGGGAAATATTATGTCTATATACATATTGTGAAGGGAATCAGAAACATAAATGTTACCATAAACTAGCATCCCTGTGTCCTGTGACACATCCAGCTGATATCTTTTTAAGCTTCCCACACAGCTTCCAGCAGCCCCTCCAGTAGCAGCTGGCAATCCTGGAAGTCTGACATCATTTCAGACAGACCTGCACGGATGTCTTGGATACTAAAGAGTATCTCAAATGGTACTAATCACCTGCTTTATCAGATTACAGCCCTTCTTTGTGATTGTTTCTATTTTCAACCTCATCTACACTGTACAACACAGAAGCTAGTGTGAGGCTAGTGCTGGCTGGTACCAACTGTGTCCAGCATGGGCCAGCCCCTGGCCTATTCTCACAGAGGCCACCCCTGCAGCCCCCCCCACTGCCAAAACCTTGACAGCTGCACCCATACATTGGGTGGCTGAGAGACAATAAAAACAGATTATCCAGGTTTCTTTTCTCGTTAGTCATATTTAAGAACAAAATTACTTATTCTCTTCAGAAAATTCCCTGCTTTTCATTGTTTTATATGGTCTTCTATTAGCATGGTAACAGCTATCGGTGAGTCATATTCCTCAGGTAGGATGCATGAGCTCAGAGCCTTGCTGAAAGTATGCCCTTGCCAGGATTTGCCTGCAGAACAAGCAGATTTGCATCAGGAGAGCAAATGTGAGATTGGCAAGGACATAGGCAAACTTAATAATGGGCTAAGGGTTTTAGCCTTTGGGAAACAAGATTGTAAGTAAATGATCTCAAGTTAAGGTTGATGCTGAAGTAGACAGTTTTTGCCTAAAGAACTTTGTTACATAATATTCACTTTTCTACCATTGTAACAAAGTACAGAGAAAGAAATGAAACTGATTATCAGCTTTCCGGATTACTATTTAATCCAAAGAAACACTCTTGCTATGTAAACACTGACATTGTAACCTCTGCTCAATAAAACATTGTTTAATTTATGTTAACAGAGTTAAAACAATATGCTGGCATCCACATTTTTTTTAAATAATTCCTTTTTTTCCAGTGATAAACCTATCAAAGACAACTATGTCTCTAAGAAGCTTATTTCCTACATGAATATTTTTAGTGGCTTGATTACTTATTAAATTGATTTTTTTTTTCCAATAGATAAGGTGAATCTTTGTTTAAAAGGACCTGTGATATGTGTTTAAGTCTAAGCCTGTTCTTAACAATGGTTAAGAAAGTCTTGTCTGTTTCCCTGGGAACAAAGTTAGACCACTTATATAATTTTTCTTCTCTCAGTATTGCATAAAATATTTTAAATATGGTTACCTAAGCACATCAGCTTAATTTTCTACTTGAGATTAAATAAGGAACAATTTGTTTATTCTGCCTTGAACAGTCAAAGATTAAAAATCCTTCACAATATAAATTTCAATGCCATAAATTATCATTTAATATATGTATATAAATACTTTTATTTTTTTTTTTTTTTTTTTTTGAATGTAATGGTCACAGAAGCTTCTGGATTTCTAATAAGCAGAGCTGCTGACATCATCTACAGGCATCACATTTAGTTAGCAGTTCTTTGTGGGAGACTTGCAGGGACACATTTGTGTATACATGGCTGTGGAACTGCAGCATCTACCACAACATTCCCCTCAGTGCAATGCTTTAGCAGTCCTTTTATATGAAGGAGGTAAGATCTGAACCGTATGGCTTAAGCTACTGGGTACTCTCTGAGAGTATACGTCGAAGCTGAGGGAATTTGTGGCCTTGCAGAAAGCACTTACCAGCTTGCATGGCTGGACCCTGAAACAGACAGACAAGTTTTCAGGTGAGAAAGCAAGAACAGCTTTAATTATCCTTAAGCCACAGGACATCTGTCAAGTGCCAGTGTATTTGTCAAAGTGCTCTGTTCCTTAGAAACAAACTGTAATTTCCAGATGTAGGCATGCTGACTTTTTTATTGTGGTCATACTCCTTTCTCTTTGCGTGGCCAGTCCAATGTGAATGTGGTTTTGACATGAAAAAGTGATTGTCACATTTGACTTACAAAGGAAAACAATATTTTCTAAAATCTGTTGGATAAGTTCAATTCATAACTTTGTTTCTCTGACTTTATGTTTGAACTGTCTTTGATTTTAATCGGTTGGCTATAACATAAGAATATAGATATATTTAATTATAGGAAACACTTGAATCTTAAAAATCCTAGAAATTTCAAATAAGTACAAAGAACTTATAGGAAGTTCCTAGTTAACTAGAAGTTCCTATGTTTAGGTATGCCTCAAAAGCCTTTTCCTTTCTCGCTCAGAAGTATTGTGCTTTTCAGTACCAAGTTTCCCTCTATAAACATATCATCAAGGGTTCTTTTTTACATTATAAAATGTGTAATATAGAGGTTACTGTTGACATGCAAATACATTTTGAGATAAATACGGAATGGTGTTGGGTTTCCATTCTGTGAATAAGAGAAAAGCAAGAACCACAAAGTGAAAGGATTTTTAGTTAAATTGAGTAAATTCTGAGTTCTAAATAACATTGATTGGGAAAGTCTGTTTAAAAAAAAAAAATCATCTAATCATTCACCTTTATTCTTCATGAGTAAAAGACAGACCTTTTGTAGGCTTTTGAAAGAGAAAAGAGAGAAAAGAAAATTAAATATGTGTATTTTGACTGTTTTCACTTCATTCTAATGAAAGAAAGGAGATCAGGTGGTGTTCCATATCCCAAAGAGTGGTTTTACCACCAGTCCATCCAGTCATTAGTGATGCAATTCTGCTTCAAACTAAGGATTAGATCCAGTCATCCAAACAGGGATTTGAGATACTGCAGAGAAGCCAAAGCACAGTGATGTATGTAAATTGCATGACATGGGGACAGGTATCCTTCCTGGAGTGGTATTTTGGAAGATAAGTAGGAGTCTAGAACTTCCCAAATGACATAAATGTTCTGCATTCAAACTACTAAATTGAGCCTGAGATGTCTATGGAGAGATAATGGAGGTATAATAATAAAACCCTTGACATCTAACTGAAAATTAGACAAAATTTAATTGTCTTCTTAGGCTGACTTCTGCTCTGTGTCTTTTTAGCTAGACAATTAACTTAAAATTAATTCCTAGCCTTTAAATGAGGAGATACAGCCCATCCTTTTTGTTTTCTGAGAGTTCAATAATGCTGAAATTGTTCTACTGTAATTTCTTAATTAGCCTTCTCTATGCGAGTTAACTATAAGTTAGTAGTTCTTGACTAGATTTTGTCAGAAATAAGGCAACATTTAATTGTTAGAAAGGTCTGTTTTGCATCTTGAGTCATAGCGATACAAGTTGCCACTCATCTTAAGTGTTATATTGTGGATAAAACATTACTATTTTTATAGTTCCTGAAATATATTTTTCTATGGTACTTGCAAAAGGTCTGTCAGAATTTAGGTCAGCTGTAGATTTCTTTTTGTGTAGGGGAAGTACTTAGAAGTACCATAACTAAATAGTACTTAAAAAGTTGTGTTCTCTCCTTCTTTTTTCTTTCTTTTTAATTTTTTTCCTGAGATATATTGAGTGTTTTATTGAAAGGCATTCTGAATAAAAATATCAAGGATGTCAAACTTCTGTAAAAAGTTAACTAACACAAAAGTTGAAATAGACAAGGTGTTTCTGTTTGTTTGTTTCCCCCCTTCTAGAAAAAAGAAGAATAGACGAATAATAAAAAATTTCTAGTTTGTAGAAGTTTGCTGTGAAGAGACAGTGGTAAACTCTTCTTTATGACCACCAAAGGAACAAGAAAGCTACATACTTTGTATAAAGAAAGTTTCAGATTAGAGGAAAACAAAGCAAAACAATAAAAAACTAGATCTTTCTAGCTCCAAAAGTAGGAGAAGATGAGGCTAGTTAGGAAAGCTGTTGAATCATTAGTTTTGAAGATGTGTAGAAACAGTTTAGAAAAAATAAGTCAGGGAGATCTAGCAGTATTTATTTTACCTGAGAAAAAGGAGATGGAATAAGTTAGCCTTCAGGTTTTAATAGATCATCCACTGCTATTGTATATATGTATTGGGTTTGGGACCTGTATGCATTGGATTTGAAAATGTCAGGTCTGTACATGTCTTGCATTATTATAGTATCTGAGTACCATGTGTTCACTGAAGTATCGGTCTTTGTGTATTTGCATACAAACCACCTCTCTCCCTCGCCCCCCACCTTGCTCTCACTCTCCCTTCCTAAAAGAGTTTTTAATCTAATGTTCATTAGATTACTGTTCCTTTCTACAAGTGGAAGATAAGCTTTTGAATTTCTCTCAGTTTGAAGGAGTGGCACTGAACACATGCTATAATGATTTGATTAATATTTGAAGCAGGGACAATTTCACACATAGCATTATTTAAAAATGGAATCTCAAATTTTATGTGTCTGTATTTTGTGGAGGATTTAATTCTTATGAATGTTTTTAAAGTCTCTGTACCAAACTCCTAGGGAAAAGGATGCTTTATGTTATGAACCTGGGTGGATACAAGTTTAGCTGATCAGTATTGCCAAGAGACCTCTGTATCTATGCACAGAACTTCAGATTCTAGTGAAAATTTAAAGCAGAAATCTGAGTAATTTAAAAAGTTCAGGAAACTCTAAACTGAAGTAGTAGTTAAACCAGGAATCTTTCAATTCATAATTTCAGATTTAGGTTTCTGATTTCCCTCCATGACCCAATTTAGATATATTAGACATTTTTATTGCATTTAGAGGAAGGGTGTAATCCTGTCACCTGTCTTTACGTAGCTGTAATGCAGATAGAATTATGTGGGCTATTATAGATATCTGCTTTTAGATAAGCTGAGTTTTTTTCAAAATAACCACTTACACGGTGAAAAGAATTAGCCTTCTCCTTCCAGAGTAGCAGGTGGAGGCTAAGTGGTATGATAAGCTAGGTCAGCTCAAATAATATCAGATTACCATTTTTAGGAAACTGAATTGAGGTCCAAATTTTTCAAGCAATGCATATGTAAAAAACCCCAAACAGTCTTCACTTATATTACAGAACAATGGGCAATTTCTACAAAAGAAAATAAAAATGAGACAAAAATTTTATTTGTTTTAGAAATGAGCGTAGTGAACTCAGACGACAAAATATGCTATTCCCTTAAAAAAAAAAAAAGAGTTCTGTTTCCATATTCAACAAAATTTCACGTTCATATATACAACATCGCTAGTAATTTAGAAATACTTGATGTTTATACTACCCAGTCAAAGGCAGAGTGTATCCTTCATTTTCACAGAACAGACTTTTTGGTTTTCACTTTTACAGTATTAACATAGCTAAGCTGCATGCTCAGGGCCTCACTGTTCCTCTTTCCCAATCTGGAAATTGTTTCTTATAGGGTGGAAGTCACCTGATCCGCTGTAAATGGTTATCTCGGGATAAAATGAATAATGTTGTAGAAATGTTTATTTCAGTCTATTAGCTGTAAAGACAGCTTAGGGTGTCTCAGGCAGAGACATTGAAACCATCTGCTTTTATCAGATGAATCCCATACAAAGTATCCTTTTGAATTCAACTCTACTGTTAATTTGCATTGTATTAGGTTACTTAAAGGGGAATCAGTGGCAGAACTGAACTGAGAGATCTAAGTTTCATAGAGCGACAGAAACACACACACACACACAAAGAAAACCACCAAGGAAATGTTAGGTGGAAGAGAGAGGAAAGAAAAGTAGACAAATAAGATACAGAAAGCACACAAGCCTGAAAATGGGGAAAACTATGCTATACTGAAAGGTACTTTATCTGTATAGTGTCCAACTGTGTTAGGAAAGCCAGAGTGTCATAAAAGCCTTTTTAAATAACTATGCACTTCTGTTACAACAGCTCCAAGGGTTTTTCATTTACCAACTGTTTTTTTCCACAACTTCTGTAAAAAGTTCCCCAGAAGAATTTGAACCCTGTACAGACAATAACACATACTCTTACATGTCTTCAAAACTATAAATTTCTGAAAAAAACTTCTACAGGCCCTCCCAAGATGAACAGTCTCTCTTCTTTCAGGGGAACCCTTTAGAAACCTCCTTCTCAGTACATTGGCACCTGAATATTAGAGATAGAATGTGAACGGGATAGAAGCAATAGAAAACTGAAAATACCCTGGGAGAAGCTGCTCTCAGACTCAAGGGCAACAAATGTAGAGAAACTCTGGATTTTTCCCAACTTCCCCCCCCCCTCCCCCCCAAAGCAAACAGCATTAATGTAGCAATACTATTAACATGAGTTAAGAATAATTTATTTTATCCTCAAGAGTCAGGACGTTTTAAAAATTTATTGACATAACATCCTGTGAAGTCAGGTACTACAGTCCCTGTTACATCAATGGGGAAGCAATCACAACACAAATATACAGAACTGCCAAATGTTAAGTTAGAATAGAGGTAAAAATTAAATGTGAACTTCCCTTCTTGCCACTTCTGCAAGGATATCCTTTGTTTCCATACAACGATGCAATGTTTCAGGAAGGACAGAGTTTTGGGGAACAGAAACTTCCTGAGGCTTTTTTCCCCCAACTTTTCCTAGTCATTTATTAAATGGTTTTAAATTCTGACTTTCTTTTAGCAAATACAAACTAAAATGCACTGTTTATTGTAACTAAATATACAGATACATATTGGGGAAGACCTGGGCTTTAAGAATTTCCATTCTTATGGAATTCATAAATAAGAAAATAAACAGTAGTAACTGTGTCAGCAGTTCCAGCTGGAATCCTCAAATAGTCTGTAGTTATGCTTCCAACTTCTGGTCAAACTGATTACCCAGCCCCGGTAATTAGTACCACTTAATGTAAAGTGCTGTTCAGTGTATTAGAAATCTCTTGTCAGAAGATGCCCTGGGCTGACAGCAGGGTGACCAAACTAATTCTCGCTTTTAGAACAGACAGAAATTGTAGGTCAGGGATAAGCAAGATATGCTCACATTTCAGCTGCCTCAATTAGATCTGGATCTAGGATAAAAATGTCCTGTGGTTAAGTCATATATGCAACTGACCCTTTGACTTCATGAATATGAATGCAAAAGTTAAGTTAGAAAAAAATATACTGGTAATTTCTCCAGAGTAAGTTGGCAGGCTATCCTTATTTATTTATTTATTTATTTCTTCTCCAGGCGTAATGCCTGCTTTAGGATGCCTGGGATTTTTTCACTCACACTTTGTTTTGAGATATTCAAGAGTTTAAAAAATGCTCAAAATATCCATAAAACAATACAGCTCATTTCCAATATGAAAATATCTTCAGACAATGAGCAAAACTTTCACAAAAACTACCTACTGAATAAGAGAAGACTGTGAGATTTATGGTGAAAAAGAGTATTCCTGCCAGAGGGGTGTTTCTCCACATTTTTCCTTTCTTATTTTAACACTAACATTTTTGACACAAGACAAACTTTACACCATCTCACTCAAGTTTAAATCTTGGGAACAGGCCTGTAATCAACATTAAAACTGGCCCTGTGAGATAGCTGTAAATTAACAAAATACCTGAAGCAAAACATGTTCTTAAATACAATACTAAGGAAAGAAACTTTCATACTCCTATTACTGAAGTGATACTTTTTTTCAGCATCAGTGGAACTAGGACTGCATATTTGAAATATGTTTTAAAATTCCAGCTTCATAAGAAATGTTTAACACATTAATTCATTAATCAATCATATCATTTTGGACCTTGATATTCATAGCTAAGGGCATCATATTCTTTGATACTATGATTTTCATTGATGCAATTCCAAGTCAAGATTACTGCAGAAGTGTAGATGACTAGAAGGAAAATGAATCTTAAACTAGCTTATTCCATACCACTGAAATGAACAAGCATTTCTCAATGAGGTCAAAAAGCAGATTTGGGGTCAAAGTATAAATACAAATACATTTATATTTACAATTTTAATATATTTCAAATTTATTAATTTATATACAGCTCTTCACTGTTCTGAATAAATTTAACATAAAAAATAGAGCATGATATTTAATTCTGAATGACATTCTACAGTAGTGATTGCAATTAATATTAAAATGCAGCTTTTTGTCTAATGAACTGTGAATAATCAAGTTTTATTAAAAAAGTCCTAATTTGTTTAGGTACATACATTGCCTAGTTATTCAATTATTGCTGCAAAAATACAAATAGGGAAAGTCAAATCTGTTAAATTAAGAAGGTCACCAAAGTAATTAAGACTGCTGAAGCATATTATTAATACTTTACAGTAGGTGGGGCACTGCTGAAATTTACCTGCTTTTCCTTGTTATGTAAATTATGGGCTTTTGTACTATCAGTGTTTAAATGAGTTAGTGTACAGATAGAGGAACTGTAAAAGAGAAGGCAAGGCTCTGGGCAAGAAAAGTTCTTATCAGCTATAAAATTAAAGGAAAATTGTTTTCTTTCCTTAGTAATTTGATTGTGTGTTGCTAATTGTATGTTGAGGATGTTGGAATTTTTTTCTGTGATTCAAAAGAAATAAGAGATTTAACAGGAAAAAAGAACAAGTGTTGTATGAGAAAAGTATTGCATTGAGGATGAAGTGAATGATAAGCCTACTTGTGTAGTAAATTATGTTTCTGGCATTTAACGAAGAACACAGAGTGTAATGAATAAGAAAAAAGCCACTATGCCCCTCCAGTCTTAACCAGAATTAACTCTTGTTTTACTATTTCTATTTTAGCATTGGTATTGGTATTTTGGACCAAAGGAATTAAATGTAGTTTAAGACATGATGTGTTCTAGATATTATGTGAAAAATAACACAAAACAGTAATTGCTTTAGACACTTCAACACCTAGAATTTTATACAGTTTGGTACAGGTAAATAAATAGACTTGTGATATAGAAGTATATCCGGTGACCATTAGGAAGTCCTAAATTGTACAGGTATTTTACTAACTCCATCCTGAAACAGTTTCACATATCACCAATTGGTTTAGTATCAGCCACAGAAACAACTATCATGGATATGTGCCGGTGTATATATTAGCACACATCACATATTACTCTGAGTTTTATTCTAACAGTATAATAGCTCATAATGTATAAGAAATGCATCATAAAAAACAAGGAAACCAAAACAAAACAAGGGGAAAAAAACATGGTAACAGATCTTGAAGCTGGATAAAAATCAGCGAATGTAAAAGTGAATCTCTGCATGTGTGTGCACATTTATTCCTTTCCTTCCCTGTTTGATAGCTTACCTGGTGAGCAATATTCATTGTCAATCTTTACATCTTTGAAGACATGAAAACAAGTCACTAGAAACTGACAGACCTGTAATATTTATTTAGTTGCATATCAAACTAGATAACATTCAGATTCAAGATTAAACCTCCAAAAGTGTTGCCCAATGATCTGATCAAACAGAACAAGGTACATTGTTATTTCTACCCCCTCCAGCATTCAAAGAGAACTCATTTGCTCTTCCAGTCATATGGAAGAGCCTCTTAGAGGCTCCCCCCTTCAGACTATTGTGATCTTGAGGAGATTAACTGACTAATAACTTCTTTTCTCTTTCTCTCTCTCTCACCTATTTTCAGAGCACGGTGGGGGTAGAGAAGTAGACGAATGTTTTCTTTCTTGTTAAGTGTGAGTAATAGCTAATGTCATTAACTTTGAAATCAATATCCTTGAGAGGTATCTTAGTCTGAAAGACAAATTAGAAATCAGCTGTATATCACCGCTGTGCCTAAGGAAATCAAAGCACTCTGCAAGAGATAGGAGCTGGGCTAAGATTTGAAAACAGTATGTGTTTTCCTCAAAACCCAGAATGAAGCCAGTTAAAAATTAGAAGAAACCTTAGAGATATAGACACAGCAAAGTCAGGATGAAAAGCCTGGAAGAATGTCTGCCTATCAAACATCATGAACCAAGTGACCTAGACACTGCCACAAAGTACATTCAAATCCTATAATTAAGAAGCTCCTCAGGAACACAAAAGTACTGGTAAATAAATCCTGTCAAAAATATGTCAGCCTGTCACACAATCTGTATAGTTTCATACCCTTATCAGTGAAGAAAGTAAAAAGTTGACATTAAACCATGAAAGACTACTGCACTTTACAGTATCTTCTCAGGATTTACTAAGGATTTAGTATCATCCTTTCAGATTCCCACTTTTTCCAATATTTTATCCATAATGTGAATATCTGTGAAGAAATCTGCAGCTTGAGTTTTTTCTTACAGTCTTTTCTTTATACATAATTATTTTAATGAGAAGATACAGGAAAACTAGGAAAAGGTTATATTAATCCTGAAAGGCTTCAGCTGACTTAATAATTATTGATCAAAGTTATTTTTCTTAAAAAAAATATAGAATAGCTCCTTATGAAAAAGCAATGTAAGTTCTCTTTGAAGAAAATTATTTCAATGAGGAGAGCCACTCATCTGATCAAGTTCAACCTTCAATCACCAACAGAAGCTAAATACTAGTTGTGATTTTTAATGTTTTAAGCATAAAAAGACACTTGTAACCAGCATCTCAATATAGTCAACTTGCTTGTTCTACGATCAACTAAATTCTCAGCAGTAGAGTTGTCAGTTGTGTTGACAACCAGATCTTTTTTTATGGAAATGTTCAGCGTTCAAGTTTCTATGCTCACACTAATTAGCAATCAGAAACGTTCCACCAATTACTTCCTGTAAATTTATAAATGTGGATTGCTCTTCCATTGCATGTGTATTGCTTAAGTGAGTTGAGAAATGGTTGAAGATGACATTGGAATACTGAAGAACTAAATCTAGTCTTGGATTGAACATTAAGTGCTTTTAAAATTGTGGACACTCATTAATCTTTCATTTTGTCAGTGTTTTTTGCTTTTGACTAGGCACTTTGCTGAATGGCCTTTGAAGTTTACACCAAAGAGTGCATTTGAGAACTTTTTATTGTCATGTTTGATGAAAATGTAAGGCACAGTTTAGAATTGCAAAGTGCAGCCAGGAATGAGGTAGCATATAAAGATATTAATTTAAATATTATAACTTGAGCATTTATCACCATGTTGTTCTTGTCTTGTAAGTTATGTTAGGAAAGAAGATCTCACAGTGAAAATACTTTCTCGTTACTTAATGTTAGACATATCCTCATTACTTTCCTTTCAGGGCATATCATTCTCCCTTCCTCAGAGACATGTTCAGTGTTCATTCTTCATCTGGACAAAATCTTGAAGCAGAAATAAAAACCTTCTAACAGACGTCAAAGCTTAGCTTCATAAATACATGAATGTTTCAACAGAACACTTCCATGAGCACCAGTACATTGTCTCCCACCCTGTAAACAGAGAAATAGACATTTTTGCTATGATATAGCCTTTATTTAATTTGCTTTGAAGTTACCTGAAATATTTTTCTTAACTTGGCTTACAATTGGATGAGGATATTTGTAAAATCTCACCAAAATCAGACACTGCTTTTACATTCATCTCTCTTATGTGCTTAATTGTGGCCAGTGTTTTAATTTGTAAAAGCCAATTATGTTTCATTTATTTGGAAATGTTAGGACTAAGAGTAGGTTTTCTTTCTGACTTGAATGCTAATGGGATTTCTATTAGAGATCAAAATTACTATCTATTTTTTATTTGGTTGGAACACAACAACTACCAGTGGTGTCCAATCCTATTTGTGGAAAAAAATGCATTAACTTATTCTGGTTATTTTGTAATGTGATTGTAGAGGCACAGACATACAAAGTCAATAGCTTAGGTAGTCAGTACTTTTTGTTAATGGAATGTTTTTAAGCAAAAGTTACTAAGTAGGATAGAAATGGCTCTGTTGCTAACAAAAGTCTCTATCCCTCTTCTTTTTCTCTCCCAAGATGTAGTCTTACTTGCCACTGAGACAGCTGGCAGGATAATGTAATTTAGAGTGATGAAAAATTATCTGTCATCATTTTCTGTAATGATCTCCAGAAAGGTAGAAAAATATGCTTGTTTTGTCTTAAAAGTAAATAATAGGAAAGTAGGCTTCCTATTATTATTCCTACCTTAAAACAATTTAAAGTGTGAGCTCCACTGAGCTGTAACAGAATAAAAGGTTTAAAATTAAATGTGTATTTTACTTCACAACAATGTTTAGATAAGAGATATTAGAGTATCTAGACTATTTTGCTGTGATAATGAAACTTCTTGAGAGAATTGTCAATATCTTTAGGATAATTGAAATCTTACAGTTCTTCCTAGTGAGAATTTAGAGCCCAAACCACTTCCAATTAAAGCAAGTGGAAATACATTCACTAAGCTTAGAAGGAAACAGGAAAAGTCATTCTCTAATACCAAATAATACAATGAATGGTATGACAGACTTGTTAGCATTAATTTAGATTTTTATGGAGAAACAAAAAAGCTCAGGAAATCATTGCTCTACATATAGAGGAAGGACAGAAAATAAGTAACCTGGGAGAAGTGTACATAACTGGAGGTAAGTCAGAATCAGTCTGGAAGGAAAATGGATGTCGCAATAGATGTAAATTTATGTTGGGAATTTGTTATAGACCACCAGATGAAAAATATCATAAAGATGAGGAAATGGCCTGTGAAAGCAAAAGGGTTTGTGGTAAAGGTAAAACAGTACTGGTGGGAGATTTTCATTATCTTGATGTAAACTGGTATGAATCTGAAGTAAGACTATGGTTAGACAAATGATTCTGCAAAAAATAATATTTTGAGGCTTCACCTAAATGGCTCACACATCAGATTTACTCATTTTACAAATCAAAATGTTTCTGTCTTCCATTTCTTAGATCTGAACTTAATGCCTAAAAATCAGTTTTACATTCTCACTGCTGCTATCTCTAGCTATGTTTGAGAATCGTATGTCAAATAGAAATGCTTTTCATGATGAACAAGGCAGAACCACAGGTGCTTCAGTACTGAATTGTTCATATTAGAAAGATAAGTTTATTTAGTAAGTGACACATAACTGCTGACAGAAGACAAGGAGGTAAAATGCAAATTCAAGGCACAACCTTTCTGAAAATTAATCCTACCTTATAGGAAATTAATCCTACCTAATAGCAAAGCTGGCAGCTCTTTCATGGATGTAATAAATGACTTTACCCAAGAACAGCTTGCTGCATATGCAGCCATATGACAGCCTTAGTCACTTTAAAGGTAAACAATATAGAAGATATAATGTCAAGAGAAACACTTAGGAAATGAGTCATGATCTCTTCCAGTTCTGAACACAAGTGATCTGTAACACGAACACATAAGATGCCCAAAATTGTGAAGCAACCAAGAAAATAGACAAAAGATAGAAAAATTAGTAAAAAATGAAATTTGATTATATATAGAAAAGCAACATGGAAGATCAGTAGAATCACATATCTCTGAAAGTTTAGTTAGTCCACGGCAGAGTGTATATGGCTTCCACTGCAATCAAAGTACTTCACAAAATTGGGTCACTTGCTGTGGAATTTCATTTGGAAACAATCCTCAGAAAACTCCAATGAGGTTGAGGTATACCAGTTTTAGAGTTTTTGAACATATTATTTTGATTATTCACCTTGAAAACACTGTTTACTTTGGTATTCACTAAAAAAAACCCAGAAAATAAAGAATGTTCAACTAAAAATTAAAAAATTGGATGCCTGTCAAGGCAAAAGATTTCTCTCCACCTAAAACTAAGCTTCTTTTTTTTTTTAATTTTCCTCTAAAATACATGTGTTACTTTCATTCCAAATAAAACTACACTTTAAAAGTAATAATCTTATATTAACTGAAGCTTCTGTTCTTGAGTTGTATCATTCATATGAGTGGCTCACCCAGGCAATTCAGAACTAGTGGCAATAAGTCCAGTATTTAGCTGTGAATCTCTGGGGTACCTGAGAGCTCTTCACTGTGACGTTTTTAGTTCCATGTTTATAAGAAATCACTAAGTAAATTGTGATGATGGACGGTCTATAATGGTGTCATATTTACTTTGTTTCGTCTTTACATTTTTTTTCATCACATCCTAAAAGGCATGTTTACTTACCCTCTCAAAGCTTATCAGAAACGTAAATAAATTAAAAAAAAAAATCTGATAGGTTTTAGATTTTTGGGTTTTGACTTTTGTTTGGGTGGTTTGGTTGTTTTTTTTCCCCCCATTAAGATTGAAGTTATGCTGCTTGGCACAAGAAAAAAAAACCTGGTGAACAAGCAATGACTGCATTTCCTCTATCAGATGAAGAGTTCTATCCACCTAATAGCACTTAAGTGTTTAGAATTTTGTCATGTTTTACTTAGCAACATTAATTATAGCAGACATTCCTTCTAGTAAGCAATGGGAATCTATGAGAATACATGCATGCACTCTGGAAGCATTTTGAAAGAAGACTGCAAATTCTATGACAGATTAAAAAGTAGATATGTCTCCATTGTGTGAATTGTATCTGAACTAGTAGTAAGCCTTATGCACAGCATCACCACACTGCCTGCCACTACAGAAAGGTAACCATGAATGATATCAAACATCATACTGCTGACTTCTATGCCTTTACTTGTGTCCTGGTTTCGGCAGGGATAGAGTTAATTTCCTTCCTAGTAGCTGGTACAGTGTTTTGGATTTAAGATGAGAACAAAGTTGATAACACACTGATGTTTTAGTTGTTGCTAGGTAATGCTTACACTAGCCAAGGACTTTTTAGTTTTCCATGCTCTACTGACTGAGAAGGCTGGAGGTGCACAAGAAGCTGGGAGGGGGCACAGCCAAACTGGCCAAAGGGACATTCCATACCATGTGACGTCATGCTCAGTACATAAACTGGGGAAAGCTGGCCGGGGGGGCCGCTGCTCAGGGACTGGCTGGGCATTGGTCGGCGGGTGGTGAGCAATTGCACTGTGCATCACTTGCTCTGTGTATTA
>NW_008795018.1:7261317-7269182 GCF_000699145.1 Aptenodytes forsteri
TGCACAGCTTTTGCTTTACCTATTAAACTGTCTGTATCTCAACCCATGAGTTTTCTTACTTTTACTCTTCCAATTCTCTCCCCCATCTCCAGTAAGGGGGGAGTGGGTGAGTGGCTGTGTGGTGCTTAGTTTCCGGCTGGGGTTAAACCATGACACCCTGTAGTCCTTGAAGTAAGCAAAAAGATGAAGAGGCATTTTTTGTAAGAATAAATATATTTTGTTTCCTTTCTTTTATTTTGTAGTAATTAGATCTGCACTGCTAATAATTATTTGATTAGATCTTTAAGATTTCGATTATATTAACAATAATGTAATCTTTGCTCAAAAAAAGATTTTGACTATAACAAATACAAGGAAACTACACTGAAAATATAACCCTAGAGGTGAACTAGTGCAGTTCTATGAATTTCCTGTGCTGATGAGAATACTAATTTAAGCTAGATATTAAATCACAAATATTCAATACAACCACCACCACCACCAAAAAAAAAAAAAAAAAGAAATACTATGTGGTCATTGTTTTAAAATACTAACAAAACCAGTAAGATTGTCTGTACTTTGATGGCAAAAAAATATTCTTTATAGATGGTATTCATGTATTCTTCAGATCAGGTCCTTCAGAGCATAGGGATTCAGGAACTAGCTTGGTCCCACACCATTTCAGAAATTTACCAGTGAAAACTTAAAGAGCTGAAACATTTACGGTCTTATGGCTGTTAAAGGGGCCAACGCTCCCAAATTCTATCTAAGCCCCTTTATGGATTTTGTCCTTTATCACTCTGGTGTTAGGATATAACCCCCTAAATCACTTTTCAAAATGTTACTCTAGTATTTCCTTATGAAATCTTCTCATGAACAAAAATATTTTCAAATATATTGTAACAAGTAAATTCATGACCTAGAACCTGAATATAAGGGTCTGTGAGTGAATGCAGAACAGCTCCAAATTAGAGTTCAGTCTTTGAGTGAATGCAGAACAGCTGCAAATTAGAATTCAAAATGAATAAGATAGCCACATCAAAATTATCCCCCATTTTACAGGATCTGATTCCAACCCTGTTTTGAAAAAAGATGTATCTCATACTTTACCTTTGATATTTTTTATGATTATTTGTTGAGTTCTATGCTTGCTATCTGTGCTACTAGCACGCCAGTCTTGAAGGAGAAAGGTGTAGTCAAGATAGCGAGTACAATTTTTTCTTTCGTCCTCACATCTTTTTTCAAAAGTAGTGTAAAGACACATCTCTCCACAGAGCTGTATGGAAAGTATTCAGCAAGAAGGAAATAAAAACATCACATCACACTGTTTCTTTATGTTAATAACACAACTTGAAAGTTACTCTCCCAGTCCCCATTCAAGGATGTGAGTTTGTGAAGACTAAACGGAGATGGGCACCACAGGCTACTCCATGCTGCTGAACATGGAATAGCTGAGCCTTGGGGTTTTGGTTCACATGCTGGTTACAGCTTGAATATTGTCAGTGTAAGGCTGAGATGCGCACCATCCTCACCTAATTAATTGTCCTGATCAAAAGACTAGACAATCAGACACTTTCTAACTAGCTTTGGTTCAGATAGCTTCAAGATAAAGTGTTCACTGATTGAGATTTTACAGAATATTGAATTCAAACATATAAAGTCCTCCTAAATCTTGGTTTGTGTGGATATATTTTAGCTTCTTGGATCTGTCTGTTTTTTAATTAGCTACTAGGTCTGAAAAAATAGTTCTTTCCAATAAGGACGTAGGAATTAGTCCTCAGCTTCTAGTCTGTAAATATGTCAAAAAACATTTAGGGGAAAAATTGTAAAATAAGATTTTTAAAATAGTCAACACAAAATTCAAATTGCTGAAGAAAATACAGAATTCTGTTATGTTGATAAAACTGGTTCAGAAGGTATTAATGTAAATCTACATAGGTAAAACAATTTGGGTTTTAGATTTTTTTTTTTTTAAAGTATAATATTTCATTAAAAAATCACTTCATATAGTATTATCTAAGACTGCTGCAAACAACAGAGAAGGCACTAAATTTCTCAAGAGATGAAATAGAGTATTTAGCTTTTCTATAGCATCCTTCTACCAAGAGACACATCTCAGTATCTGTTCTACTCCGTGTAACACATAGTACATTAATACTAACTTCCTCATTAGGAACACTAAGTCTTCCAGATCCTTTTCCATCTGCTGGGCAGGAAATAAAGGATTGCCTACTGTTAGTCAATGAACAAAATTCTGTCTTCCGAAAAAAGCAAATTAAAATCCTGGTTTATGTACTAAAAAGCTTTTCCTCACAGCTTTATGGAAAAGAAGCAAAAGTAGTATTTTAGGTTGCTTTTCTTAAAAAAAAAAAGTTTGATTTTTTTTACATTTTTAATATCAGATGTTTTCTAAAGTAAAAGATAGAAAGAGTTATGATAAATATATTAACATCACCAGCATATCTTTAAGAGTATCCATTTCTTACATCCTTCCACAAATTACCAAATCAGAAATTAACTATGGAATTCATTTCTTCAAGACATTTTCTCAGTACATAATAGAGTTTAGGGAATTAACATATAATGAAATTTGAAAAAAAAAAAGAAAATCAAAGTATAATTTCAAAATTAAATTTGAATAACTTTTTTTGACCACAGAAAAAAAATTCTGTCTAACTTTTAAGTAAAAAATTAATCTAACTTCACCTTCACAACACATTTTTAGATTCACCTGAGAAAAGTGGACATTGATTCATTACGTAATTACTACATGAAGACAAATACGACAGTGAAGCCAGATATTTTGCAAGTTTAAATATGCTTTCATTATTAACAGTGCAATGTAATGTGAATGCTTAAGTGAAAATTATAATCTGAGAATAGATTCCTAATTTAGAGAATACTGGGGGTTTTTGTAGTACAAAAGAGGTAGGGCTGGAACGAAGCCCCAGCTTCAGAAGGAGTTTAGCATGTCTGGGAATAGTACTGCAATCTACTGTTTCTGTTTTCTTTGTTACTATGGATACCACTGGTAATTTTGGTTTATTAATGTTCCAGAACATAAAGTAACACTCTCCAGACCTATAGTAACCATTGCAGTGCATTATAGTAACAGTTAAACGTTACAAACTCTGCTGATAAAGGTTTGCTTTGCTGATACAGGTTTGACCTACATTAGGCACTGTGAAGATGATCATTCAGAGCAATGTAATCAGTGAAGCAAATCTGTAAAGGAATACAAAGCCATTTCTGGAGACAGCTGGAATTTTACCTGGAAGGTTTGTTGCTGAATTACTAGATGATGATCATTAGTTTTTCAGCTAAAACAACTGCAAAATCGCCATGTTACTCAGTTTTAATCTAGCTTTGGCATCCTCTCTCCATTAGACAACTCATTGTTTGTAAACATAATCAGTGAAGCAAATCTGTAAAGGAATACAAAGCCATTTCTGGAGACAGCTGGAATTTTACCTGGAAGGTTTGTTGCTGAATTACTAGATGATGATCATTAGTTTTTCAGCTAAAACAACTGCAAAATCGCCATGTTACTCAGTTTTAATCTAGCTTTGGCATCCTCTCTCCATTAGACAACTCATTGTTTGTAAAAGTCAACTTGGCCATGTTCAGAAAATTGAAATGCAGATATTTAGTTGCATTCCTAAGGTGAATATCATATTCCCAGCAACTGGTTACATTTTATGGCAGCATTTTATTAATGTTTTTTTCTGTCTGGAAGATGGGTTTTGTCAGAGGTTTATTCCTCCACAGTAGCAGCCTGTTCACAATCTCAATGGCCATGTTTTCAACTCACTCACAATGGTTTTTTTTGAAGCAGCTGCAAAAAAATATTCTCTGCTTTGTGCCTGATATCTGTCTCCATGACTGCTCCAAGGACAGCCATATAACTGAACATGTATGACAGTATACTGACTCTATAGGCAGGCTTGGGGAAGTAAGGTCCTCTAGGTCCTTTTGAAGCCCATGTTACACATTAGCTTTGTGTATGGCCAGTAAGACTTCAGGCTACCCTGAGAAGACAGGATAACAGACATACATATCTCATTTGGTTTTGGTTATGTATGCTCTAGAAGCAGATTACAAGAAGCCTCCTTTGGGGAGGACAACCACTAACTACTTAGGACCCCGTAGAAGCCTGTACAATTCCCTTCCGACTCATCTACTTTCTTGATACTTTGGATTCAACTTAACCTTTTGTGCCATGAAGTCCTTTGAAAGGCCCTGTGCAACAGGTCTATAGTGTGTTGAACCATGAAGAATTGGTTAGGGAACAGTTTGCTGCACTTAAAACCTTGTTATAGGCAACAGAGAATACACCTTGTAAGCTCAGTCAAGAACTTTTCATTAGTCTAACTGCTGTTTGACCAATATAACCAAAAATGCAACAAACAGTAATAGGTAGTCCAGCTAAATATTTTTAATTATTTACCTGCCTGCAAACAATATAGGAAAGAAAAGTACTGGAAATTCTCTAAGAGTTATCAGTTCTGTCTCCCCAAAATTTTCTTCACATAATCATATGACTATGCAAAACCAAATCTGAGTTAAAATATTTTAAGTTGATTAGAAACTGACCCCTATGATTTATATTTTAAGTTTCAAATTAAATATAACTTTGTATTTATGTCTTAGTACAGTACCATTGCAGAACAATGCTTGAATTTTATATTTTAATGCAAACTTCGATGCAGGTAGTGTCAAATAGATCACTTTAAATATACAAAGCAGATTCATATTCACATCACAGTTTAATGTAATAAATATGACCTATATTCACTTTACACCAAACAAAGACTAACACATTTTCTATACAATGCAAAAAAAAATTGAAAGAGAATGTCACTGATTTCATTATCATCTGTCTGTCATACTGTGAATAGAATCTGACAACAAGCAAAGTAGTTTCAATGGACTGAGTTTTTATTGTCACTCTAATGAAAATAAGATTAAAGACCTGCTGGAACTGTGAAGGAAGACACTAATTCAAAAATAAATCTGAATATAGCTTCAATTAAAAAGGAAAATGCTGCTAAAAGCACACATTATTTACAAAATCAAATGCAAAATTTTAGATTTACCTAAATCAGCATATTTCAATAAGTTTAACTATTAAAAGTAATAGAGGAAAGTGCATATCACTTTGACATTTTAAACTGAGTTTGGATTTTGTTAAATGCATCTAAAAATAATACTGAGAGTATGTTACTGGTTTCTTTAGTCCTAGCTTTTGTATTCCTTACAAACTAAATGAAAACTTCCATAAAATGAGTGCATGTATGGAATATAATTTTATAATATTAACTTATTGAATTCACTGTAGTGCCAGTAGTGATTGTTTTAACTTAGCTTCATACCAGTTCAGTGCACTGTATCTTCTATCAATAGGCTACAGGTAAGTAATTGTAGTTGTTGTGGACAATCTTCATTTCATGCTAGAATGAAATATCTCCTATAGTCATGTGAACACTCATACCCAATGTTCTGCCAGTCTGTTTGTATGTTTTGTGTTCTTCACTGTGGTTATTTTTTTTTTTTCTGATCACTTTTTGCTGTGAGGAAGGTGGAACACCTCATACTGTGTTTCCAGCTTTGTTGTGGTTTAACCCCATTTGGCAACTAAGCACCACACAGCTGCTCGCTCACTCCCCACCCCAGCAGGATGGGGGGAAGAGAATAGGAAGGGTAAAAGTGAGAAAACTCATGGGTTGAGATAAGAACAGTTTAATAATTGAAATATAATAATAATAATAATAATAATAATAATAAATTGTAATGAAAAGGAAAATAACAGAGAGAAATAAACCCCAAGAAAGACAAGTGGTGCGAATGAAAACAATTGCTCACCACCAACCAACCGATACCCAGCCAGTTCCTGAGCAACATCCCCCCGGCCAACCTTCCCCCTGGTTTACTGTTGAGCATGACGTCACATGGTGTGGAATACCCCTTTGGTGAGTTTGGGTCAGCTGACCCAGCTGTGTCCCTTCCCAACTTCTTGTGCACCCCCAGGCTACTTGCTGGTGGGGTGGTGTGAGGAGCAGAAAAGGCCTTGACTCTGTGTAATTGTCACTGAAAATCTGGAATGAAACTCCTTAACACTGGGTGTATTAAAGAGCAGGCACTACTTTATTCGGCGCCAGGTGCATGGGGGTTCTCTCTGCCTAGCATGCACACCGTACATTGCATCAACCGGCCTTTATATGGTTCTTTGATATACATATGCATCACATTTCTTGGAACAATCATACATATTCATTACATTTCCCAGAACTAATTATAATATCTGCATAGTCTTTCATGCATGTGTTTTGAGTTCTTTAGGAGCTTCTACAGGGGTCTCGTGTGGTTTCTGGTGGTCTCTGCAGGAGGTGAACTTTTCTTGAACTTTTTGGGCTCTTTTTCTTACATGGTCACAAATTGGCTCATCACTGCCCTTTGTTACAGTTCTGGTTGTCCTTGTCTGGTTTCTGCTAGTTCTTATCTATCTCATGATGTGCTCGTTAGCTTAGGCCTTGTATGCTTGACATATGCTGGATTAATCCAGCCGTTTATCTCGCAACTATTTTGTTGGGTTCTGGAGCTGGTTTTATCTGAGTGAAATGTACCCTCGAGTTTATTTGGTCTACCTTTACCGCTGTATGGGTAGTCAGAAGAACTGGCAAAGGTCCTTTCCATTTCTCTTTGAGTGGTTCATCGCCCCAGGTTCGGATGTATACCCAGTCTCCTGGATGATAGGGATGTACCTGGATGTCAAAGTTATTGGAGAAGCTAAAACAATAAATCAATGTAAAGATGAAAGTATCCTCCCCAGAGATATTACATATTCCTTTAAATCATTATTTCCTTTTACTTGGCTTTCCTCAGGAGTGATGGTAACTTGATAAGGTCTCCCATAGAGAGTCTCGTATGGGCTCACCTTTTCCTTGGAATGTGGCTGAATTCTTACTCTCAATAAAACCAGGGGAAGAGCCTGCGGCCATTTAAGTGATGTTTCCTAACAAATTTTACTCATCTGTCTTTTTAGACTTTGATTCATTCTTTCAACCTTCCCACTGGATTATGGCCTCCATCAGGCGTGATCTGCTGCTCGTGATTCCCACCTGATCTCTAATATTTTAGATAAGTTCTGTACGATATCTGCTATGAAATGTGGTCCTCTATCTGAAGACATTCCAAAGGGAACCCCAAATCAGGGTATTGTTTCTTTCAATAACACCTTAGTGACTTCCCTAGCTTTGTTGGTGTGACAGGGAAAGGCTTCAGGCCATCCAGAAAATGTATCAACTAGAACCAACAAATACCGGTATCCTTCTTGTCAAGGTAACTCAGCAAAATCTATCTGCCAGTAGTCTCCAGGACTATTTCCCTTTTTTATAATCTCTAAGGGGTGTTTTTTATAGGAATGTGGATTATTTTGTAAGCAAATTGCACACTTACCCACTATACTCTTAACAATTCCTGTCATCCTTACGCTAAGTACCTGATCTTTTAAGGCATTTACAATAGCTTCTGCATCCCAATGTGTTGTTTTATGTTTGCCTTCTGCCAACTGTCTCATTATTGCCTGGGGTACTATCACTTGTCTATCTGCTGTTATCCACCATCCTTCAGGGTTTAGATGGGCTTTTAATAGTTTGGCCAATTGGTTATCTTGGCTCTGATATTCCGGGGTTACATTTGGGAGGTTCACATACCTCGATGGGGCAACAGTCAGGATGCTTTCCTCTGCTATCTCTTCTGCTATTTTCTCCACTAATTGGTTCCCTATATTAGTTGATGTTTGTCTAGACTGATGGGCTTTACAACGCATTATGACTACTTCTACCAGTAGCTGAACACTGTCCAACAGTTGTTTAATTATATCCCCA
>NW_008795018.1:7270646-7276012 GCF_000699145.1 Aptenodytes forsteri
GTCTGAATGAGGTTTCTTTACTGGCAAAATAGGGGTATTATAAGCTGATTGGCACTCTATCAGTAATCCATACTGTACAAAGTTATTAATAATTTTTTCCAATCCCCTTCTTACTTCCAGTTTTAAAGGATATTGTTTCTGTCTTACCAGTTTGGCGTTAGGTTTTACTTGTATTCTTACTGGTTCTGCTGCTTGTGATTTCTCTGGGATTTTGGTGGCCCAAACCAGTGGAGTAACGGCATTCTCTACCTCCTCCAGAATCCCTTCTTCTGTCTTGGGTTGCTGTAACATAAAAACCTGGGCTTCCAGGGCTTTACTTTCTGGAATATGGACTTGCACATGCCTGTTTTCAAAAGTTATTTGTGCATTCAGTTTACTCAGAATATCCCTTCCTAACAATGGCATTGGGCATTCAGACATATATAAGAATTGATGCGTCAACCATCGCCTTCCTATTTTAAATTTTAATGGCTGGAAAAATGGCCCGTTTTCCCCTTTCCCAGTAGCACCAGCTACATTTACAGTATCTTGACTAAAACTCCCTTTACAGGTATTTAAAACAGAATATGCTGCTCCAGTGTCTATCAAAAAATCTGTCCTCTCATTCCCCAGCATCAGGGTAACCAGGGGCTCATCTGGGGATGACTCCCCCGGTCC
The DNA here is from genome assembly GCF_000699145.1 of Aptenodytes forsteri. Lineage (NCBI taxonomy): Eukaryota > Metazoa > Chordata > Aves > Sphenisciformes > Spheniscidae > Aptenodytes > Aptenodytes forsteri. Next base: position 7,271,304 of record NW_008795018.1, read on the forward strand.
TTTTCATGCCTCATCTAAAGTCAACAGTCTTACAGCCTGATCAGGGTAGTTCCGCTAACTCCCCTCTCTTGCGGACACTCTCGTTTCCAATGTCCCTTTTCCTTGCAAATAGCACATTGATCCCTATCCAGAGGTCGGCGCTGGAATCTGTTTCCTCTAGTGCTTCCCCGACCTCGCCCCCTACACCCTATTCCTCGTGATCCTTGTTCTGTTAGTGCATCAATCAGCTTCCTTTCCTGATTCCTCTCAACGACCTCCCTGTTGTTATACACCTTCCAAGTGGCTTCTAATAATTTGTTAAGGTTCCTGGAATCTTCTCCCTCTAATCTCTGAAGCTTCTTCCTGATATCTGGTGCAGATTGTCCTACAAACAAAGTTACCAATTGCAAAGCATTCCCTTCCTTTTCAGGATCTAGCTTTGTGTGATTCCAAGCTGCAGACATTAATCACTCGTGAAAGTCAGAGGGAGATTCTTCCCTCCCTTGTATCACCTGGTACAATTTGGACAGATTAATAGCTTTTGGAATAGCATGTTTTATACCAAACACTATCAATCTCTGGTATCCGGTCAATAACTCGTGTTGAGCTGGGTTGTTAGGATCCCATCAGGGATCCACAGGTGGAAAATGGTCATTCACAGTTCCTGGTTGGGCATTCTGAGCATGTATTCTTTCTGCCTCTTCTTTAGCTTTAGCTAATACCATAGTTCTCTCATTTAGAGTTAACAGAGTATCCAACACCACCAGTATATCGATCCAATCCAGGTCCTGGGTTCGGACTATGGTCTCGAATATTTTTGCTACCTTCTCTGGATCTTCTCTATATGTCCCTGCTAATTCCTTCCAGGACCTTAAATCAATTACTGAAAATGGAACTTTAATGGTAACCGGCCCGTTATTCCCAACCGCTTGCCGGACAGGTGCTTGAAGTGCCTCCCCCCTTTCCGCATCACGATGTTCCATTCCCCTCCTAGTTCTCCCGGCTATGGGGCTGAAATCCCCTTCTTCATCTGTCCTCGACTCATCTCCCCGCCTTCTCCCTGACCTCTCTTGCCTTTGTGACTCCCACTTCCTTTGCCCTGGGGCCACTAGTAAGTCTACGTCCTCTTCCTCTGACTTTCCGTACTTGACACAACGCTTTCCAATACTACATGCAGAACAACATCTCTTTAGTTTCTTTCCCTGATCCTTTTCTAAGGTCAGAACCATAGGATCATTTGACACCAAACCATCTTTCTGCCATTCCGGACGATTTTGCAATGTAAAGAACAAATCAACGTAAGGCACTTCATTCCATTTCCCTTCATGGCAGCAAAACATTAATTGTAATATAGTATTATATTTCAAAGTCCCATTCTTTGGCCATTTTTCTTGATTTTCCAAAATATACAGTGATTACAATATTCAATCAATCATTTACAATGATTACAATATTCAAGCAATTGCTTCCTTATGAGGGGGTCATTCCCAACATCCTTCCAATGCTTTAATAAACGTCCCAGAGGGGACTTTTTCAAGATGCCCCCTTCTAAAGATTGCACACAAACCATGATACAACAATTACAGACAACAATTACCTACAATTAGCAATATCAGACATGTTCACACACTCACACACCCTTCTGTGGCTGGCACTCCGGGCGTCCCCGTGATATCGTGCAAGCAAGCCTTCCCTTTAACCCCTGAAACCCAATCCGGCGGGCATTTTCTTCCCTGACTTACAGAGAGGTTCCCTTATAAGTAATGCCTTACAATCCCAGGGGATCTTGCACTGAACTCACCGGATCAGGGGACAGGAGGATCTCCCTGAAAAAAGACTTCGGTGACGCTGGAGTCCTCTTGATCCCAAGAATCCGTCGAGTGACAGATGCGGTTGTCCAATCTGGGGTGCCAAATTGATCCCAATTGGATCAATGCGTGCTCCACCTAGCATGCACCCAGTGCCAAATGAAGTAATGCCTGCTCTTTAATACACCCAGTATTAAGGAGTTTCATTCCCGATTTTTGGTGACATAAGCACCGCTCAGCAATGACTAAAATATCTCTGTATTATCAACACTGTTTTCAGCACAAATCCAAAACATAGCCCCATACTAGCTTCTATGAAGAAAATTAACTCTATCCCACAAAAACCAGCACAAGCTTTCACTGAAGGTTTATCTGTTTACCTTTCTCAATTGCTTTAAAGTCTCTTTTGCAAGCTTACACATACAACACCTCTCTGTAGATTTATTCTTAACATCTTGCAGAAAATTGAGGTCCATCATCTTTTAAAATTTTTAGCAACTTATTACAAAACCCAGTATCTTACTCTAGCTTTTTTCCTCCAGTTGAGTTTCCTTTGATGACTTTTGAATAATTTGAATAAGTGTTTCCATAATATTTCAATTTTTTTTTTTTTCCAAATTACATAGACTGATGAGGACCATGATCTCCTTTGTAATACTAAACTCAACAGACATTCCTCCTTGTTAAAAGAAAGCTTATAATAAGTTAATGCCTAAGGACCTGTATAAAGCTTTATTCAACAGTTCATCCCACTCTATTTTCTTGTTTTATTAGAGTGAATCTCCTCAAATTCATCTCCTCTTTACAAGTACGTTGCATAGTAAAGCATATACATTTTTCTGTTATTGAAAGAAGCAATAGAATATCAGCCATTAACATCATTCAACAATGTATGAATCCAAATATAGCTGGTTACTGCTAAAACAGTATTCTCAACTAAAGGATACAATACTATTTTTTTTTTTTTCTGTCGTCCAGAGTGTGAAAATGTTGATAAAGCCTCTTGAGATGATTATCACAGGGAAGTAGTCTTTTCTATTGTGTATGCATACAATTGCCCAGATTTACTTAAATTTTAAAATTATCATTATTATTTTATAGGCCCCTCAGAACAGGGTTTTAGTGGTGGTGGTTTTTTTTTTTTTTTTTTTTTTTTTCTATGGGACTTCAATAAAAGTCCAAAGTAAATTAGCTCTTAGAGGGAAAAATACTATGTTTTGGATAACATAATGAGAATGGCCTTAACAATGTTTTCTTTTACATGTCATCTGTGCATTTCATAACTGCCCTACAAAACTGCAATACATGTACAATTCAGATGCAAGCTACAATGTTATTTTTTTATCTGCTGCTTCCTCATTAGTATACAAAATACAGAATCTACCTCCTGAGGTGTCACCCCCAACCTGAGCAGTGACATCTCAAAGAGATGGAAAGGGAAAAAAAATAAGCTCTTAAAAAGTCTGAGAAGGTAGATGACTGAAGATGAAATATTCCTTGAGCTACAGAACAAGAAAGAAAAGAATGAAAACACTGTCAGAAAATGCAGGAGGTTAAGAAACTGTGCCAATAGGTAATAAAGGAGAGCAACAGTCATAGTGAGTGTAGATTTCATACAGTAAATATCAGATAGATGAATGCTGAAAGACAACTCCAGGTCCTCTGGCTACAACTAAAAAGTCACATCAGTTGAGTATTCCTTCCTCCACCCATACTTTGGAAGTGGTAATTGGTCTTTTTTTTCCTTTCATACATCCTCACCTTCTCCAGTATTCTCTCACACTGCTTCTTTTCAAAGAAATAATCTGTGACATTAGTAGTTCCAAAATAAGTTTCTATGAATTTGCAGTTTCAAGATTTTTTCCCCTTCAGCTCAACAAGACATATGCAATTATCTGTGAAAAGTTATGGTTTTTGATAGTCATCAAGGAGAGGAAACATGCAGATAGAATTTAATTGTTTTAAGGTGAAAAGTATGTTGAAAGGTAAAATTATACAAAATTGTGGCATGTGTGCAAGCAGTCCTACTGTCCTCTTTCTTCATAAGCATAGAAAGATAGTTCAGCACTAAATGAACAGTTGAGCTATCAAAAATTAAACAATGCAACTCAAGTTTTAGGTGATGGCTAGATTGTTGGCCACAGGTTTTCATGAATATTTTTCATTTGTTTGTTTGTGTTAATTCTGTGTTGTATTTGTAATTGTCAAGTATTGCCAGATCTCCTATCTTGTTAGCTTTCCTGACATTCATGTTACTGTTGGGTTCACTCAGTCAAACGTATTTTGGGTTGCTAAGATACAGGAGCTGTTTCTGTCTGCTTATTCCACTCCCTGTAAAAAACTCTGACCAATGGTATACAAAACATATAACACAATGAGACTGGATCAAAAAGAAGTTTAATGTCCATCACAGTCACTTTGGTTCACATGGCCACACTGCAACACCCCTGTTTATAGCAGGCACCATTAAATATGGCTCAATGATAGCTGGAAATAGTTAAAATACTTACACATATACAGAGGGATTTATCTGTCAACCTTGATCACTTGCCATTGGCATTTTAGAGTCACACAAAACAACTTTTAGTACTATTTTTTACCTCACCAATCTGGATTTTGTTATCTGCATGTTGACTAACATATATTTCCTTCATATCCAAAATGACAAAAAAACAAATAAAGTTTCATTAGCTAATAGAGATGTAGTCATGATGCACAAAAATTGTGTAAGAATAGAGATTATTTTATTATTTATATATCACAGGGGTGGTGCTTGGTTAGGAGAATTTAACTGAGAGGTCAAGTAATTCTGGAAATCTCTTCCAGGGCATAAACCATTTTATACCTTAATCTTAGAAATAGTTTAGTATGTAATACGTACTCTAAAGTTATAGTAAAATGATAAGGAGGAGAATAATAATA
>NW_008795018.1:7290158-7294496 GCF_000699145.1 Aptenodytes forsteri
AATAATAATAATAATAATAATAATAATAATAATAATAAAGAAACAAAAAGTTGACATATATCAAACAACTTAGCTCTCTAATTCACTCCCAGATTCTGGTTGTCTGTATACACACAGCATAAATGTCAGTTTATTCTTAGCCTTTGTTTTGTAGGAAACAGACTAGTGTCCTTCAAACTGAAACATGGGATTTTATTCTCAGCCCCTATTTATTCAATGGCTGCTCCCAATAGATAGTATAGAAGAGATAGTTTCAGGCTGGGCTTCCTGTACCTGCATAGTCTTTTAACGCTACTGCAGGCTTTGTAGATTCCAGCATTCCCTCATGCCATTGCAACATAGGGCATACAAAACAAATCCTCAGTTTCATGTTATAAACACAGCTTTCTGATGAACTGCATTACTTCAGACTCTTAGTATTGAATCAATCAATAAATAAACAAACAAGTTAAAATATTTTTTTTACCTCAGGGGCACAAAACCATCATATTAACCCCAGAGAAGACACAAGACCAAGTGCATTGAGGTGATGTAAATTAGAGATCCACACATTCCTGAACAGTGTGGAACAAATCATTCCGCTCCCTGAGCTAGGAGCTGACTCACTGAGCAGTACAGATGTAGCATTTGTGTGTTCCTTTCCCAGAAACATTTGCTTGGTTTATAGTGTTCTGTGGCATATACCATGCTTTGCGACATTAAATTATTCTATTTTTAAATTATTATTTCTCATACTTGAAGATATTTTATTGCACACTTTTTTTCATGACTAAATCATGTATTAACCTGAAAAGAGTATGGACCTAAAAGATGCTTCTGTTGCTTCCACTATGACATAATTTATTTGGACAGATTAATATTAAAATGTATACTTCATAAACTGTAATAAGACATATCATTCTACAGAAAAAAAGACTTTGGAAAAGCTTGCTTTGTGGTATAATGATAACCTATGGGAATTTGATTGTTTAAGTGTAGGTATAGGAGCAGTGACAGACAAGTTGCTTTATCTCTACCTCAATTTCTCACAAGGTGAATAAATACTTCAAAGGAAGAGTAAAGACTTAGACCACAGAAGTGTGCCAAAGTTAATTGAAGTTAGTAAACTCCTTCAGAGAGTTTTGGAGAGAAAGGTTAATATTATTTTTGTTAGCAGATACTCGTTAGTAAGTGTCATGATGGATACTAGCAATGCATTTTTTTGAATGTGACTACACGACATAGGAAACATGGTAATCTTCCAGCTGGCTTGTTTTCCAATCAGTGCCCAAACCAAAACGATGGATGTTCCTGAGTTTGATTGGTATTATTTTCTTTCTTTTTACATAACAGTTCAAATACCCTGTGATTAATTTGCAATAAGGTGAAGATATACCACAGATAGATTAAAAAAAAATCATTTCTACAATCAAAAATATTTGACAACATAGCAAACAACTAACTAATTAAATAATCTCTATGAATCTCAAAAAAAAAAAAAACAGTTTTTTTTTTTTTTTTAAATATTCCCTAGTCATTTATTGGAGTCTTTTGTGGGAATAAACATGGACACCAGGAGTTAATACATTCATGTGCATTTGTGCACTGGCAAAGGAAAATAAAGAGGTTATTTAATACTCTGAAAGCATAATGTTGCAACCTAATCAAAAGAATTGTGGAGGGTGTACTCAAACATTTCATTTTAAAGTGGTATAAATTAAAGCATCAGCTAAGCTCAATGAATACAGTAAACATTAAATTATATTCAATTTGCCAAAAAGAGCAAGAATATGTATCTTATTAAGTTATTCTGGGCTTTTCTAGGTAGTACTCAAACCCCAAACCATCCCATTGTATATATATCTATATCTTTATATCTATCTATATGTGAGTATGTGGGAGTATAGGAAGTTCATCATATGGCTTACACAGAGTTTAACGAGTACTAAAATGGGAGTAAGAGTTTTCCACCTGTACATATGAGTCTTTAATAAGGTCTACAACATTTCTGTAAGCATTTCTTAGAAAAAAAAAATATAGTCTTACTTATATTGCTTTTCTTCAAAGATTCCATCAAAGTCAGTGGAGTTATTACCTCCTAATACACACATAGCTGAGAGCAAATACATTTTGATCCAAATTCGGTGCAGCCATAGTGGAATTAATTTCTCTTAAACTTAGCTAAGTCATCTGAAGATGACTTCAGACTAGTCATCTGAACTTTTTCTATATTCAGCAGAGAAAGACAGACACCTCCAGAGGGTAATACAATTAACCTACTTGAAATAGTTATTCAATAACAGGTTTTACCTGGAAGCAAAGCTAGTTTAAGGAGCTTCCATTCCTTCTGCCTCTTATTCTTGCCTGCATAGTTCTGTTTGCCATAACTGCTGAGCATCAGATTAGTGATATAATCTAAATGAAAGATTTTAACACTACACTTCCCATTTCCTGGAGTCTTATTTTTAACATGATCATTTCAGTCATATAGTTCCTGGCGCCTTGTCACTGACCAATCAATGCTGTGCCCCCTGAAGTGAATAACCAAGTTCTGAAGTGTATATAACTTATATGAAGACTCCATACTGGATCGATGTCATTAAAAAAAAAAAAACCAAGATCACATAATATTCCTATTTCTTCTTGCATGTTTACTTTCACCAAGACAGTTCTTTCTCTAAGAGAGTTAATTGTTTGTGGAAAGTATCCCTTTTATTCTTATTCAAGACTTCTTATACAATTATTGCCATACCTAACATTTTAGGAGGGCTAGATCAATTCTTAAACAACACGCTACTGGCATAACTTTGCAAGTGATAAAACAACAACCACAAGTGTGTTGCTTTTGAGTTTTTCTAGTAGCTTCACTTCTCTAAATCGGCAGGATGGCCATTTCATGCTATCATGTTTTTCACTGGTTTGTCCAGACAGAAGTCTGATTCAGAATCCTTTGCACTTTATGGATTTTAGAGATCCTCCTCATAAGATGAGTTCTCAGAACAGACTTCTCTCATAAATTCAAATCAAACATTTAGTTCCTGAAATAAGTTTCTTAAAAGACACAAAAAGACTAAAATATATATTAAGAATTCAAAGCCTATTTTCAAAATAAAAGGGGCAGCAGTGAGAAACTGGTTATCTGAGGAAGATTAATTTCCAGAGCAACACAGATAACTCTTTCTAATTCAAATTGAACCAACTTATGTGCTTTCACAGCTTTCCCTTATGATTTCCCCTTATGATTTTCCCTAAAGCACTCTTTCAAATGTCAGCAATCCAACAGTGGCAATGACCCTTCACACTCAGGGGGGATTCATGTCACCTTTCTTGAATGGTTTGAGAGATGGGTATGTAATCTAATGCCCAGCAGTGGCCAATGGAAATAAATAGGCATTTCTGGAATGAGATTTGTTTACATATCTTTGACAGCTATCTTTATCCCTTCATATCTGGAGATTCACCACCCACCTATCTGGGAACTCTTGTTGTTCCTTGTTGGTGAATGCTTAGTCAGCTAATGTTTGGTAACAGCAAGTCCACCCACAGCTATCACATGAATAAGCCGTATCTATCTAACACTTCCCTTGGCTGTTCTCCTTTTATGTATATCCTTCTGAGAACAGAACACAGATATTAGCTGGTATGATGGCAACTCACATGACCAAGTATTTGTTATAGGCACCACTACCCAGTGCTGATGAAGGACAGATTTAGCAGAGGATGGGAAGGACATCAATTTTTACCACTTTATCACCTCACAGAGTGCAACGTTTGTTCCTGTGTCTTGTGGCACAGGCATAGATATAGATTTGCACATCTCTCCATTTAAAAGAAATAGGGCAAGGATGAATCTCCCAAGGTAGTGGTTTTGAACTTTATTACATTTTTACCTGATGGTAAATGCTGAGGAGCCTCTAGGAAAAACAGTAATTCTGAGGCAAGATTTTGGTCCTGTTGAAAAGAAGCATTGTATCCTGCTGTCAAATGAATGCTACACATTTTTGTGCTGAGTTAGTGCTTTTTCTCTGAACAAAACCTATTTCTAAAGTTTCAATCCTTTACACTTCTGCTGGTCATTAATGAGTGGCTAGCATATAAAGATACTTTTGCCCTGTGAAATGAAGAGGCATACCAGGATAACGTTGTTAAAGAAGCAAAGAGGAAAAATAGCTACTCTAAAATAAAATGCATGCATTAGACATAGTTTGGATGATATATAGCACCAAGTGCATAATGTCAGTCAGTTGTCTCCCCCCCTCCCCCCCCCCCTTTTTTTTTTTTTTTTTTTTTTTGTTTTTTTTTAGGCTTTTCACCTCCCTCCTGTGTAAGGTCAGGAACACCCTATGTGCCTCCCCCTGC
>NW_008795018.1:7294917-7306700 GCF_000699145.1 Aptenodytes forsteri
TTATTATTATTATTATTTCCTTGCCTCTGTGATTTCAGTCTGCTACAAGCAGGAAAATTGAGAAAAATGCTGCCAGGATTCCTTTAATATTTCTTCAGTCCAAATTTCTCACAGGATACCTCTTGTTTTCATGTCCAACTTGAGTTATATGGTTGATATTCAGTAGCTCTGAGTATCTGTTCAAATCAAAGTGAAACGTAGATTCAGAATATTTCTAAAAATTAAAACTCATGTTTCCAAGTTTTAGTCACCTGGTATCATAGCTTGAAAATTAATTTTTTATATCTGAAAAATAATAAGTTTTGAGATATTACATAGCAATTTAAAAGAGGTAGTGCCATGGGATTGTCAGAATTGACTGTACCTCTGATATTTTCCTTAGATTTCTAAATTAATCCATCTCAGCTATGAGTTGAGTTACCACTGTATGATGCTGATAGAGAGACATAAGCAATTACTTTATTCATATAATAAGTGATAGGTCACATGCCCTGTCTACCATCCATTTTCTTGCAAGATGCAATTGATTCAAAATACTAGGGTCTTTCCTTTGAAAAGGCAGGAACACAGTTGTTTTCTTCAAACAAAGTATTAAGAATGGAAACACAGAATGACAAAAAGAGAAAAGATTAAATCACCTATATGTGTGTATATATATATTATTTAAAATTTCTCCTGTGATGTCCTCATTCCAGTGGTGAATGTTAGGCAAATTTCCCCTCAAGCTCTACAGCTCTCCTCTTTAACCATCTGACTTCTCTTCAAAAGGCTGTCAAGCATTGCCACAGCTTTAATCTTACCATCTATCAAGGACTAAGTCTATCCTGACCAAAATCTTTCAAGTTCAGTGGAGGACCACAGTAAGGTTTTAAAACAAATTGCTCTGTGTTGACCTTATATAATTTGTAGAGATGGCCTTATGAATATTCAACTCCCTGTTGCTCTATACTTATCCCCAGAATCTAGTTGCCAATTTAGATAGTATAAGCATACAGTAAACAACACAGTGATATAGTCACGACACGTAAATAATCACAAGTGATTGCACAGCTGTCACTGGTATTACTTTGTTGCTTATAGGAAGAATGTACTTTGGCAACTTATTTAGCAAAACTTTTGTACTCTTTCCTGTGAAGGAAGAAACATATAGTGATGCAAGTATGGGAGACCTGAAGGATTATGAGTGTGATTCTTATAATTTGATAAATAATTTCTGTATATTCAGATCTATGCAGAACAGTTTTGCTTAATACTGCTTATTATGTCAAGACTGGATTCCCCTAAAGTCTTTTTAACTTCTGCTGTAGTTAAATCTGTTTTAAAATTGCTTTGATGAGGGTTTCCCTGAAATATTTCAGATTTCTGTCATCTTCTAATTTCCTACTATGGACTGAACATTTTCTGAACCAAACCAGAAATCAATTGCTCTCAGCTCAACTTTCCAATCAAAAAGCCTGGACTCTTAAGATATAACTTAGGAGAAAAACCCCAACCAAAACAATAAAAGAATAGAACTGCACTCCTTACTCTCCCTTCTGTGTTGGAAATTATGCCTCTGTGTGTGTGTGTGTGTGTGTGACAGAGAGAGAGTGTTTTACTAGTTTAGAAAAACAATAAATTCCTCCTATAGAAAATGTTAGCTGTATGCCTCATTAATGTGGCACACAATGCAGTGTTGATAGCATTTGTCTTTTCATTACAACCTGATAGTGTATGAGGTCATAAATTCAAGGTTAAAAGTAATACAGAGTTGACCTTTAATAAAAATGCAGCAGTTCTAATAATAAACAAGTGAATAGTTTGAATTATATTAGAATCATTCTTTTGTAACTGAATAATCTACCCTCCCCTTATTATGAACAACATTAGATGTGAGTATTCAGGAAATGAAAAGCTAAAATCTATGGAAAAGGTAATGATCTCTGAAAATTTTCTCTAATGACTAATTTGTGGCTCAGTGGATTTCAAGAGATTATTGGTTTTTGAAATGGATTCTATCAACTAAGGAGATAATGGAAATCATTAGGCTGAATAAAGTAAACCAGTAGATTTGTTATGTGGAGCTCTATTACATGAGCCTCTATTTCCCACACAATTTAGAAGTATTTTTTCTTAAACTGAACTACTGTGTCAACTTATATTATGGGACAAATTCTGATAACACAGCACTCAATGGCAAAACTTTCATTAACCTCAGTCAAATGGGGATTTGACTGATTTTTATAGGAAGAAGTGCTGTGATCAGTGAGAATTTCAGGTGCTCACAATATGTCTGTGATTCAGGTTCCAGGCTTTTCACATTCAAGCAGAAAAAAAGGATTTTAATCTTCATTATCAGCTCATGGACAATATCTTACAAGACCAGTGCTGAAGTTAAAATTCCACCAGTAATTCATCCTGGTGACATTTATAGGCCTTACTCACGATCAGACTTATTAAACCAGATGCTGTACAAATTACAGAAAGACAGACCCTATGCTTTGAAAAGCTTAATAATTCAAAGTGTGGTATTCTCCTGGAGACAATCCAAAATGCTGGAAATATCTGTGATATAATATTATAAATGATTCTGTATCATTCTTAGCCTTTTTTTTTTTTACAATACCCTGCGTATTATTTTTCTTTTTAGTACCATGATTTTAGTTTCTGACTTTAGAAGTAAACTGCTTTTACAAATTAATCTCTGCTATAAATGCCACTGAGGTATACTCCTATAGCTATATTACTACATTATTGTTTGGAGTTATTTTTCGTTGCTATTTTGTTTGCTTAAAATCTGGTTTCATTTCCTATTATGCTTGCTTGATATACAAAACTATTGATACTTTACTAGACATTTGTTAGTTGCTTACAAGATTGTTATTTAAGTTAGGTCAGGAAAAAGATTTTAAATATAACATTTGAGAGTTAACTATGGCTACAAAGGTTTTAATTTCTTGGAGTTTATTAACCTTTTTAAACCTTGTTTTTGGGGTGTAGGAAAAGTTCCAGGATTTTGGTTCTTTATAGAGTAGCATCATCAAGTACAGGAAATGCTAACAAAAATAACCCCAGAAACCTACCAGCAGACTCATCTGCACAGTGGTGTGTGGAGAATCAAAAAACAATGCTAATTTTCTGCTGAGGTGGAGGGAGACCTGCTGATGTTTAAGTAGCATTATTGATAATGTGCAGCGTCCTTAACTGTGGTAAGACACTGTTGGGGTAACTCCTTTTTCTCTGATCTTCATTTGTCTCTATTTGTGTAGAGGTTGTAGCTGTCTTTTATATCTTCTTGTTATCAGATTTTATTTTTTTCTAAATATCAGATAATATACATATATGCAGAAAATATACAGAGTTGTTCTTTTTTCCTTTTTTTCTTTTTTAAGCCCTGAGAACAATTCTATTCAACTCTCAAGGCTGCATTTCAGTAACTGACTATGCACAATTCATAGAGTCATAGAATATCTCAAGTTGGAAGGGACCCATAAGGGTCACCAAGTCCAACTCCTTGCTTCTTGCAGGACTACCTGAAACCAAACCATATGACTAAGAATGTCATCCAGACGCTCCTTGAACTGTGTGAAAGGCTTGGTGCGGTGACCCCTCCCCTGGTGAGCCTGTTCCAGTGACCGACCACCCTCTCAGTGAAGAATCTTTTCCTAATGTCCAATCTGAACTTCCCCTGACTCAGCTTCATTCCATTTCCTTATGTCCTATCGCTGGTCACCAGAGAGATGAGGTCAACACCTCCCCCTCCACTGCTCCCCTTGAGGAAGTTGTAGGCTGCAATGAGGTCAGCCCTCAACCTTCTCTTCTCCAAGCTGAAAAAGCCAAGTGACCTCTAAGTCTTGCCCTCAAGGCCTTTCACCATCTTGGTTGCCCTCCTCTGGACACACTCTAATAGTTTGATGTCCTTCTTATATCGAGGCACCCAAAACTACACACAGTACTCAAGGTAGTTATACCCTCATGGATGCCTGTTATCATCCTGTGCTTGTACACTCAGGAGCTCTGATAAAATAAAATAAAGAAACAATATCCAATATGTTCTTAACCATAGTGTCCTTTGGAAGAGCTTCTTCAAGACAGCTATTACGGGGTTTTGTCTTAGAGAGAGTTAAATGGAATGGAACCATCCACTGTCTAATTGGAATTTGAATAGAGCCTAGAAGTAACCTAAAAATAGGTCATACAGGACTCAGGATTATGCCTTACCTCTCTTGTACTTGAAATTGTAGAGTTATCCTTTTTATGCACACTGACACAATGATATAATTTCTTATCATTCCTGTCAATATTTAAAAGGAGCGGTGCTAAAGAAAAAAACCCAACAACTTGGAACCATGTTTTGTTCATGAAAAAAAAGTGCTAAAAAACTTAATAAACCAAACACACATTTTTCCTAACTTAGATGCCTTGCTCACTCTTATAAATGCATTAAACTTCCAGTTTTGCTTCAAAGCTCCTTTGATGATTTTTGGAGTTCCTGCATCACAACGGAGCCTATGTAAGCAAAGCTTATTTGTTGCTAATAACTTCTTTACATGGATGGCTTCTTTGGATGTCTAACATCAAAAAGTAGCACACTGTTTATTTTCCTTACACCAAAAGATAAGCACAGTGTTGATATAACAAGGAACAGTATATATGAGGTAAGTTTGTTCAGAAAATTATGGAAGTAATGGCTTGATATAATTAGTAGAACTGATGTAATTTGCCAACCAAATGGACTTTTTTTCCCCTGTGTCTTACTGAAACCAATTATTATTGGCTGATCCTTGTCTAATATTGAGCATGTCATTAGAAACAAAAGATTTTGTTAGCATTGGAAAATCACCTGCCATGTGGATAAACTTAATATACTATAAAATTATGGTCTGAATACAAATTTAACATGCTTGAAAATGGAAAATGACCTTATGGAAGAGAATGTCTATGTGCCTCAAATGCTGGTGACTGTTAAATTACTGTGTAAACTTGTATTTAGGAAATTTAAGATTATCACTCACCTTGGACAGACAATCTTTTTTCACTGCTTAGAGATAAAAGGTTGGGAAACTGCAGATAAGTGGACGATCAATTGACATTCACATTTTTAAGGAAAGTGAAATAAACTACATGCCACTGGAGAAAGTTAATGTCAGTTAACTAACATCAAATGATATTTCCCCTCTGAATTGAAAAAATGCATCCTGAAAAAAAAATATTCAGGAGAGACAAATATGTATGAATACTTCCATCCTGGTTAATTACAGCTTACCTTTCAAAACTAAACATGGGATTTCACTATGAGGGTGGTGAGGCACTGGCACATGTTGCCCAGAGAAGTTGTGGATGCGCTATCCCTGGAAGTGTTCAAGGCCAGGTTGGATGGGGCTCTGAACAACCTGCTCTAGTGGAAGGTGTCCCTGTCCATGGCAAGGGAGTTGGAACTAAGTGATCTTTAAGGTCCCTTCCAACCCAAACCATTCTATGATTCTATGTTTCTATGATTCTATGATTTTGTTTTATATTGCTAGTCTTTGTATTATGGTTAATTAATCAGGCCTAAGCCAGCCACTGGACAAAGAGACCTAATAGGATTAAATTTTACAGCTCTTTTTGGCAAAAAACTCAACATGTTTCCTTTTCAGGGTCTATCTACGATATAATAGGATTTGTTAGCAAGCAAAATTTGTTTGGTGAAGATTAGACAATCAGAAAATTGAATTTTGATTCAAATTGCATCCCATAGTGTAAAAATTATCATGTAGTTACAGAATTGCTTTGTAATAGGCCAGATCTATACCTCCGGCAGGCAGCATTTTTCCTTAAAAAAGGCTGTTTTGAATGATACTATAGCAGATGCCAAAACCGGAGATGCCATGGTGTCTTCCAAAATTGACAAATATATGTGGGCAAACTTGAAAAAGGATGAGCTGACAGTCAGTGATAGTCAGCAAGTTAAAATGACCCCAAAAACTGTTCTACAAATCTACTACGCTTGCATTTTTCAAAAGCTGAGTAAGATAAATTAGGTAATGTTATAAACTCTGCTTCTCATTACTATTATTTGCAGCATGAGCTACATTTCTACAGTAGTAGCTCCATGTTCTCACATAATTAGTTCTTAAAAATAGATCTTATAAAGGCATTTCCCTGATATAGCGTTATGTGGTTTGCAAATTCTTCACTGCTTACAAGATCTTACTGGTTTCATTCATTCTTCCATGCAAACCAGAAGGGGAAGAAACACTATTGAAGGGTAAAAAGTGTTATGTACAGTTTCTAAGAATGACACTTGTTTACTTGTTTTACAAAGGGACCAGTTATGGCAATTTATGAGAATATTTGTATGAAAACAGCAACAAACTTAACAAAAGACAGTATGTTGAAAGATGACAGAGTTAAAGGAACAAAATTTATTATGATTTCTATAATGTTCAGATCCATATAAAAAAGATCTTAATGTGGATCTTTAGGTACTTAGGCATGGACTGACACCTACACTAAGGCATTCATAATTAACCTATTTTTTCTATCATTTTTCAAAAAAATGAAGACATATATAAATATTTTGCTTACAGAGTCATACCAAAAACTCTCCTTGAAATACTGTAACACATTTCAAACTCAATTACACAGAGAAACCAATTCCTTTTGGCAGTTATTGAAGTTAAATGCAGAAACCATAAAATATTACAGATTTTCATTTAAAGATGATCCATATTATTAATTTTGTGTTCTGATTTTTTTTTTTTTCTTACTTCGGGAAAGAAAGCTGTTATGAAGAACTTACCTTTTTAAAGTTCTTGTAAATTTCTGTGTTGTGTCAATTGTATGTCATTTTGAAATCTTGACATACACAAATTTATTCTGGAAGTCAAAAAACCAAACAATTCCAGGTGACTCAGTCCATCAGCCTCATATTAAATCACCAATAGTGAATGAGGTGCAGCTAGTATCAGCGTGAAAGAACAGTAATCTGATAATTACTCATAGGCTAAAATGTTTTTGTACAACAATTTAACACAAGAAGTGCTGCTAATAAACCCATTTCTGTAAGTCAATATCCAATATAATTGACAGGACACAGGTTTAAAGACTTTATTTTCTACTTTCAATTGTGTGTACTCTGTAGATGAAGACTTGGCTGTAGCTTACACAGAGTAACCTGTTTTTCATCTGTCTACCCTGAACAGCATTACCATAGTGCTGGTAGCAGGTACTGAACAGACTTAAATCAGGTATTAAACTGTATTATTCTAAGTCTGAGATAATAATTGTGGGCTTCTTCTGTATTAGCTAGAGAGAAATAAGTACCTTCTAAAGGTGTTTCATCACAGATGTTTATTTTGCAGTGAGATAAATCAGTTATTGAAGATGCCTGTTTATTTCTGACATCTGTAAAAGGACAAAGAAGAATTTAACTTGATAAACTCAGGTTTAGGTTTCTGACTTAGATACCTAAATTAGGAAAACTCAATCCCATCCAACATTTTTGGCAGAAAGAATGGAGAGAAGTAAGGGAAGGAGGAAAATGAAGGACATATTCAGCTCCCACTGTGACTGTGGTTATACTATTAGAATGATTAATGCTACTTTGAATATGACTGTGGAAGTCATAATCACAACTCCTTTCTATAATGTTGCTAGACACTAATTTATGTAACTAATGATGAAGTGGGAGAAATAAGTTAGGGAGGTTCTGGAATATAGTTTTGTTGATGCATATTAAATAGTTCTGGATTTTTCACTCTGAAATATTGGAAGTTATGCTTCATAATTCATCTTTCAAAGGAGAGGAAGTAAAAAGGTGACATAAAATATCAGGGACAAAGACAGTATTTGAAAGAAGTGCTTATACAACACACAAAGAGAATCACTCTGTGGTATTTTCTTTAAATGTGAGCAGGATAGATTTATAACCGGACTACAAATAGGTATAAGACTAAAAAAGCTCTTACGTTCAAGAGAGATCTTATAAACATTTTGCCATATTCCTGAACGTGAAAGATTAACTAGTACAAATGTGTTAGGTTTTTCTCCCATTGATGTCGGTAAATTCAATGAACATATTGGATAAAATTGCAAGCGTATGTAAATTAATGTAGCTCAGCTGTACTTCTATAGAAACACGCTGATCTATTGGTGAGATTCTGTCCCATTATCCAAAAGTCTTTTGTAAGGGTATGAGGAAGGAGAGTGTCCGTTCCTCCTTTAAGGGTATCTGGTCAAGGACCTTCTTCACTGCCACAAAGGATAATAAGAAAAGGAGGAAGCCATAAACAAGAACAGACAGGGACACAGACCTGAGGGACAAATGATAAGGGAGGCAGTGTGAGACACAGACCTTACAAAGCAAACACGGAGACAATGTCAAGACACAAACCTTGCCATTTACACTAATCGGTGGGCTATCAAGAAACTACAGGCACCACTTCCAGGAGATCAACCTGGGCTTTGCAACTGATAAGACTGTAAACGACGGGGACCCCGACTAGGAGGGGTGCAGGAATTGATACAGCTGTACAGACCCACGGGGGGATGTGGAGGGGAAAGGGGAGCAGAGAGGAACAAAGGGTGGAGGTAGACAAGAAGTAGTATAAAAGGGGCTGGTCGCTTGTAAAACAGGGCTGGTCAGCATGCTTGTCTGGCTGAGCTCTGTGCCTCATCACCCCAGTCTGTCCTGTCTTCTTATATATTCATGTTAAATTTTCTCTTAACTGTCTTGGGGGATCCATGAATGTGTGTGTGCTTGTGAACCTGGAGAGTGTGGTGTGTGTGCTGCACCAGTGACCTTCTGCCTCTGCCAGCCCAAGAGGAGGAGGGGACGTGGCTGTCTGTGCCTGTGTCTGGTGTGAGTCCTGAGAATGTGGGTTGCTGGAGGTAGCACCTTCTCTGTGGCTGGCTGTGACCAGCCATGTCTGTGTCCTCTGTGTGCGTGTCTCTGGGTTATGAGCTCTGCATATACGTGCCAGTGGCCAGGCAGGAGAGGTCCTGGGCCAGAGTGGCTGGAGGAGGGGGCCAGGCTTCTTACATCACTTAACTTCTTTATTAATATCTTTGATTAGAAAGCAACCTAGCAGTCTCTCTTATTGACCCTGAGCCAATATTGTGAGAATTGCGAGAACATCACGTAAACATAATCTCTGGAAGACCTGAAATGACAGCTATGTTAATAACAAAATGACAGCAGTCTGGGGGCACTGCATAGTAAATGGTTAGACCATACAGAATGGTTAATGAATTAATATATCTATAGAGTACTACTGAACTAACTTGGAATATGTTATTACTAAAACTTTCTTATTTCCTGTACCTAATAACTTGTGTGCTGATCTGAAATACATAATATTCTGTTCTGTTCTTTACTCCTCATTTTTTGTGTTCAGGCACCTTCAATTTAATTGAAATAAAAAAAAAAAAAGGAAGAACTTTTGAAAATCAGAATTACTAGAGGAAACATTGATCTCTATAAATTCCTTCAGAACCAACCAGAAAGATCCAGATGGATATTTTCCAATTTTTTCTCACATTGGACTAGACAGAGATATGCTAAAATAATTATAAAGCAAAGCTCCGGCCTGCCATCAGTGTTATAATGTCCAAAATAAAGGAGGGGATCATTTATCACAGTGCATTATTCTTTGCAAAGCCAGTAATAATTTTAGAAATGGCTGGTCCCTTTTCATAAAATGTTGTGATGACTTGGAAACAGCTCCTGAAACTTTAAAGCCTGTAAAAGAATTGCCAGGAGGCACTAATCCAAGGGTGTAACAATGTATCACAGCAATTAGCATTTATTATTTAATAATGTATGAGTTTTATGGCTACAGTATGTGCTTGTAGGTGATATACACAAGTCTGAGAAGATTAAGAGATGACAATTTAATGGTAAAATAAAAAGAGGAAGCAGAGATTTTACAAAAGACTTCATTCATTACGAATGTGAACAAATGTAAAAAACCCACCACCTTCTACAAGCAGAGGAAAACTATACAATTTATGTTTGTAATGTCCAGGCTTGTTTACTGATTTAATTAATAATCAAGTTTTATGTGTAAAACTGATAAAGTTAAACTTAAAAAAAAAACCAATAAAAACACAAAAAAACCCTCCATCGTATTACATCTTACATATCTGTTTGTAATTAACAGAATAAATGCGTACAAATGAGAGAACACCAAAAGATTCTTGTAAATGTGGCAATTGTTGCAATTTTTTGTGAAGCTAAATGATTTTAACACAGTATTAATTATACATGCTGTTAGAGGCATATTATAATGCAAACTTTTAAGAAGCAAGGTTTTTAATTAATCTGTTTTCCACAAATCTGTTTCCATTATTCTGGTGAGAAATCATTTCATTGAGTGAAATAATGCATATTTAATTTTAATGATATCTGAAACAAAGATTTTTTTTTTTTTAAAATCTTTTGAACAAAAAATAAATTTAAAAAAAGGCTGGCAGGGCCTTATTATATTCGTGTGTGACTGAACATGAAAACCAAATAAGGTGGCTTTCCATACTTTCGAAGTGAGGCATAATAAATTCCTAGTAATGATTATGATGAATATTCCATTCCATATAATAAGTGTGGGGTGGTTTTTTTCAATCAACATCATTGCTAATGGTTTTTACATATTTAAAATCACAAAAAAATACCAAGAGTAATGCATGTTTGCAATTTTTCAGTGGGAAATACTGCAAAGAAATGGAATAGAAAAAATCTGTAAGATTTTTCTTCTATGTATTTTCCTCTTTATAAACTTTTCTCTGACAATCATCACCACAGTAGCTTAACACCTTACAGTCATTAATATATTTATTCCTATAAAAAATGCCACAATAAAATTTTTGGCTTTCTTTTTGTTAGTAAGTCTAAATCACATGCAGGCTGTATCTAATTTTGGACAGAGTGGGAAATTTACAATACCCAGTTTAGATTTATGATTAAGTCATATCACAAATCCATGTCAGAATGAAATTCTCCCTGCTCATCTGTATGGAAATAGATTATTTTAGCTGTAGCTAAAAAGACTCAAAAGACTATATGCAAAATTTGTAATATCATTGTGAGGAGAACTTGTCTCTTCAGCGGCAGCCGATGCCTCCACCCAGACAGAACTGCTGAAGGGAGAGGCTGCAGTGCAGACCTCGGGCTGCAGGAAGCGCCTGGACCTCTCTCCTGGGGCAGGGACAGGCAGCAGACCTGCCTGCAAAATGTGTGCCCAGGTGGAGGACCTCCTGCAGCAGGTGGCTGAGCTGCAGGAGGTGGTGAGAAGGCTGCATAACATCAGGGAGGCAGAGAAGGAGTCAGATAACTGGTTCCAAGCACAGACCCACAGCCCACGGCCAAACAACCAAAAACTCCCCCAACGGAACACACAAAAGAGAAGGGGGACAATAATGCAGAAGAATGGACAGTTGCAAAGGCAAGGACCAGCAGGAAGAAGAGACTCCACTTGAAGCCTAAGGTGCCCTTGCAGAATTGCTTCACTGCTCTGCAGACTGAGGAGGAAAGACACATCATACCAGGAGAGACGCTGGAGCTGAGTAATGCAGCCCCATCTGCCCCCTGTATGATGACCAGCACAACTAAGAAAAGGTGACGGGTGAGGAGCACAGGTAGTTTTTTCAACAGCCCTGCCGGTCAAAGGGAAGGGGTGAAAGGGCCAGTTGAATCTGGCAAATCAACAAATGGTTACAGGACTGATGTGACAACCAGGGGTTCGGCTACTTAGACCATGGGACTCACTTTGAGGAACCTGGTCTACTTGAGGCTGATGGGGGCCATCAGTCAGAGGAGGGGAAGA
>NW_008795018.1:7310318-7315179 GCF_000699145.1 Aptenodytes forsteri
AGGTGGTAGATGCCCCATCCCTGGAAACCTTCAAGGTCAGGTTGGACGGGGCTCTGAGCAACCTGATCCGGTTGAAGATGTCCCTGTCAACAGCAGGGGGGTTGGACTAGATGACCTTTAGAGGTCCCTTCCAACCCAAACTATTCTATGATTCTATCATTCTATGGTTCCCTTACAGAGAGCAAGAGAAGGCTTTTGTACTGAAATGAGGATTCTAGCCCAGCAGAATCATAAATTGACTCAGCTAGCCAGCACCATACCCAGTTTCACTACGGTTTCTGGAGTAAGAAAACCCAGAAATGCAGATAGACAACTGTTTCTTGGACACAAGACTTGTCAGAGACTGCTTTCAAAACAACTTTTGTTGCTGTTGTCCACATCAGACTGCTTCCTACTTTCTGAAGAAGCTAAGATGGGCAAGCTTGCTCTCATATAAATCTGAAGAACAGATAGATTTATTATATACTCTTTTGTAGATAGTGGCTGAGATGAAATTAAAAATATGAGCATAAGTAACCTTCTGTAAACACCTACCCAGTGTGATATTATACGTATTCTGAGAACCCTGGGGTTTTTTTAGGAAATCAGACAGTGATAAGGTATAGATTACATACCATAGCAGTGCAGAAAAAAAGAAATAGGGTAATAAGTGGTTCAAAATAATTCCTAGATCCAGACAGTTGGCAGGAAAAGTCAGGCAGTTCTCTGAGCTAAAGGCACAGAAGAGTCTTCAGAAATTACATTGTGTTGATGCATACTGGTATGTGGGAATGTAGCTATGTAAGGTAGATTCACACCATAATAAGCCAGGTTCTCCTGGCTGCTTGTTGCATAAGGGAAATAGTGTCATCTAACCTTTGGTCATTTTTAGACAACTTGGAATTCATCCATCCAGGCTAGAAGTATGGGGTTGAAATATTGATATCAGCAAAAGCGGCTGTTTCTATACATGTTATTTCTATTCTCTCTAAAAAAGTCATCCGAGGGTGGTTGCCTGAATTTAACTTTGGACATGACCTGCCTGATGGTTTACAATCAGTGTAAAAAAATGCCACTAGGGAGCATGGTAAGGATAGAAACTCTTGTGTCTTTGTAGTTGAGAAGTCAATGAGAACTCACTTTGTTCCTTTAGGATTTAATTGATAAGTTAATTGATATAAGAAGTTGCCCAATTCCTAGAGTGTGAATATGATGAATCCAAGTCATGAACAAAAATTTCTGGAACTAAGCATGTTTTTGGAAAGTGAATGATAACTATGAAACACTAAAACAATAATGTATTGAGTGTAGGTACCCGGGTGTTGGTAGCAGGGGGCTGCAGGGGGGGCCTACCTCTCTGCATAATCTCACTCTCTATCCTGTGTGTACGTGTGCTTGCAAGGACTCAGTGACAGCTATGGTGAGACCTGTGTGTGTGTGAGTGGAATTTGGTGCCAGCTCCCGAAGTCAGATTGTGGGTGTGGGCACCCCTGGCCTGTGGTGTCAGCTGCTGGAGCCAGGGGGGTCTCGGCATCAGCTACTGGAGTGAGTGGGGGTCTTTAACCTCCAGCCACTGGGGTGGTCACTCTTAAAATGCTTTAACAAAATTTAAACTGGTAATAAATTAATTATCCCCAAGTCCGTTTTTCCCGTGACAGTAACTGTTAAGTGATCTCCCTGTTTTTATCTCGACCCATGAGCTTTTCCATCCTGTTTTCTCTGCTGTCCTGTTGAAGAGGGGGAATGAGAGGGTGGTTGGGTGGGGGTCTGGCAGTCAGCCAAGGTCAACCCACCACAAATAAACAGATTAATGGAATAAGCAATGCATCTTCATTGCTTAGGAAATGTTCATAGTAAAAGAAGTGCCTTGCTGTTAAGAACATGGAAGTAAAAAATAGGATAGAAAGTTTCATGCGTTCAGGAGTAATAAACAGAAGTGAAAAATCTCAGTATTGTGTAGACTATATGGTTAAGGTTACAGTCTGTTAAGAATAACTAATGTGTGTGAAAATGTTGCTTTTCCCCCCCTTTGTTATTTAAAGGGTATTATAGCAACAGGTTTCCTAATATGAGTTATTTTACAAAAAGAATATTTAAATCCATGTCACACTTTATTTTCAAACTTTATAAAATATTATTATATGTTTCAGTATTGTGTAGACTATATGGTTAAGGTTACAGTCTGTTAAGAATAACTAATGTGTGTGAAAATGTTGCTTTTCCCCCCCTTTGTTATTTAAAGGGTATTATAGCAACAGGTTTCCTAATATGAGTTATTTTACAAAAAGAATATTTAAATCCATGTCACACTTTATTTTCAAACTTTATAAAATATTATTATATGTTGGTTTTCCTCTTTTTTTTTTTTAAACTGTTAATTTATTTTCCAGAGAGAAGTACTGAAGTCACCTTGTTTTGGAGATATCTCATTTACCTTCAGAAAAAGCATTGTTTGCTAGTGGTTTTTGGGGGGAAGAGAGAGATAAAAGAGAGCTAGAATCAAAACATAATCACAAAAGAAAGATAAACACATTTCACAACAGTTCTTCTTGCAGTCCATATGAAGAAGAAAACTCATATGCCATTCATAACTCAAGAACTCAGTCTTTCAGATCTAGCTGATCTTTGTCTTTTCAGCTGAAAAAATAAAAAAAAAAAAACCAAAACCAAACAACCCAAACAAACAGCTGATTCCAGGGAAATATTTTCTTTGGATTAAAAGCCTGAACTTTGTAATTTCATCTATACTTGTCATTCGCATCAATGTTTTCTTTCCATCAGGGGCTAAGAAGGCAACGTGACAGGACTGCTGTTTTGTGATGTTTATGTTTTCAGGGGGAAGAAGATCCCTCTGACCAACTGAGTTTCATATCATACTTATTTTATTGCTGTTGAATAGGTTCTCCAATCTGTGGCTTGGCAGAAGATGAACATGGGGGTATACCTGGACATACAACAGATGAATGCTGCTATATTTTATTTAAAAAGTTGTATTCTGACCACCTTAACCTCATGAATATAATGAACAGAACAGATGTATGCATAACTTAACATTTTGAAGAGTGAGATTTTTCTGCTTTCCTCTGGGGCTAGATTTTTATCTGATTTGTGTTTGCTTTGTAATCATGAAATCTGTTGCCAGCTGAGTATTTGGACAAAAGCAAATTTCTATACCTTTGCTAATGTTCTAGAGAATATGTAATAAATGTACCACAAATTATTGCCAATTTACAGAGGAAAGTAAAGAAGGAATATATGTTTTAAAACACTGCTTTACTGTAATACCTGTTTCATAAATCATGAAAGCAATTATTAAAGCTACAGCATTATTTTCCTTATTACTTGTAAAAGCATATTGCAGAAAGCAACCAGGAAAATGCTTAAATGAAAATGAAACCAGCAGGAATACTATTGCTGCTCTATTTAAAAAATAAATAAATAAATAAATCCAACCCTTGTGTTTGCCTCAAGCATAACCAATTTGGCAAACAGAATTGTTTTCACTTGTGTACAACATTTGTTTAATGCTTTTTACTAATGATTGTGTATTTATGAAAAGGCAGTATATCATTCAAAAATAAACTGAAGCAAGATTTGGCAATAAATCAAGTCTTCATGCTATTTATTAATCTCCTGAATAAATGTTGCTTTATTTTAATTTTAGGAATTAATTAATTGCATTCTGTGCCACCTATAGAGAAGAGGTACACTTTATAGAAAATCCTCTCACAGATAAATGAATATGCATCTCTAATTTTGTCCTTGGGAAAGATTCCTGGCTCTAGTCCTTCTAGCTAGGGGAACATTTAGTTTTCTGTCTAAGAACAATATCACACTTCCCTTTCAGTCCATGGCACTTGAATGTCATACCCTTCATGAAAGCAAGGATGCAAAGCAGTTACAAATATTTGTGAAGCCAATAGCAGGCAATATCTCTCTTCCTTGCAAGTTGCAAATACTAATATATTCACCATTTATAGTTTGTAACAAAGAGAAAATTGCACTTCTGTATCTTGAGACCATAGCTGTTTTATTATTGCTGCTGTTCATTCAGGATGGTCTAAAACAGGTTTTACTCTAATGAATTCCACAGGCCAAGTTTTCAACAGCTTTAAGCCTGCTGGGCATATGGTGGCACTGCATTTCTTTATACAAATACTATCTTCAATTCTCTGTAGCAACCTGGGGCAGTATATGTGTGGAAATAACACTGGAAGTGGAATAACTTTTACACAAAAAAGGTCATTTCATTGTTGATGATGTTTGAGCTTGGGAGTTCTACATCTCTCCTCAAGTGCAAACTTTTCAGGAATGCAATTGGCATTGCCACAGAATTTGATGACTTTTCCTGCATAAGATTTTCTACTACTTACCTATTTAAATTATGTCTTCATTTTATTCAATTTAGCATCAATGAAACAAAATGTCTGTCACCCTGTTAGAAAAACATTATTCATCTTTTTCATGCTGTTCGTATGGAAAGCTTGTTCAAAATCAATTACTTGAGGACTTCATTTTTGAAGTAGAATTAATCCTTTATTTTACAATGTATCATGATCTATTTGATTATCGTAAATTTCAGGAGTGCTGGTTACCAGTCCAAGAAAATTCTGCCATCATAGCTTCCTTTGCACATTAACAACAGTGATGTGCTATTTTTGTTGGCAAGTATTGCACCAATTCAAATAAACTGATTCAAAAATAGACTGCACAACTTATTGAAATGGATTTTGGAAAAAAAGTGACACAGTAATTTATTAAGTGCATTCTAGATTGTGATGGTGTAAAAAAATTTAACCATCTGCTTACATAGTAGCCATCTATCACTCTGGACCTAAAATGAAGATATTTGTAACTAAAAAAAAAAAAAAAAAAAGAAAAA
>NW_008795018.1:7320010-7331599 GCF_000699145.1 Aptenodytes forsteri
AAAAAAAAAAAAAAAAAGTAAAAAAAAATTAAAAAAAGGTAAAAAAAAAGAACTTTGTGTTCAGTATTCTGGTAGTGACTAAAACTTTGCATCTTAATCTTCCATCTATTCATCTATGTATTTCAAAATGCATTATTATCATTTTACCCAAGTGCCTTGTACATGATAAAACCAAAACTGATAAAAATAATGAGCAAGAATTTTGATCCTGGTATTTGTTTAGAGAGTACACTCCTTTTTACCCTTAAAGACACTGGTTCAAGTCCAGTCCACATGATAGTAACTGAAAGTAATTATCTTTCAATGATTAATGAAAAATGAATTGGTAGTCTCAGTCCATTTCCCGGTACAAATCATAAAACTCAAAATCAAAACTATTGTTAATTCATTATGCCAGCACAGAAACCAAGCTTTAAATGTTTTTGAATGAATCACTATTTTAAGCCCTCACACTATACTGCCAGTTTATGACTGAGGCATTTCTGTAATCTGAATGTGCATTGGCTCTCCTACTCAGTGGCTGCATTTGTTTAGTCCAGACTGACATGTTTCTTAACAATTTGCTTCACATTTCATTTAATTTTCATTCTGAACAACAGCTTGCAATTTTATTTTCAAAGTATTTACAGATGCTGTAACAAAAAGCATATGAGGCATGTTGTCTACAAAGAAGCCTGTGCTAGACAATTGTGACTAGTATCTGGCTATTTCTTTATTTGTGTTATTATATAAACCCTTATACAGAAGGTGGGCTCCAGATGGAGAGTACCTATTGTTCAAGAAATGGGTAGAATTAAGGTGAATTAACCATTCTATGCAGCCTCTCCATGCAGATTATTCCTGGTTCTCTCTATAGCTCTCTTTTCTACACCGCAGAAGAGTGAAAATAATTATTTTCTGAAATCTTGCAAGGCTGTTTCAAATGTAGTCTAAATGAGTCTTCGAGGAGAAATAAATTACATAAGAAACTAAATACTCAGCCTTCTGGATAGAACTGTTTTATTACAGATGTTTGGACCTACTCATGAAGGTGGGGGGAGGAGTGAAATTTTACTGCAAATAAATTTGGTATAGTTAACTATCATAAATATTGCAAATGCATATTCACAGGTCCAAACAATCTAACAGATTAGGCTGTGTGGGTATGTTGCTCTGAGATGTAAATTATAACTTGAAAAAGGATAACACTGTTTTGATCTTTTTTAGTGTGAATTCCTAGCCTGAATTTCATATTTCCTACATAGGTTACAAAAACCTCAGTGGAGGGGGAAAAAAAAAACCACAAAAAAACCCCCCACAAAACACATAAAAACCCCAAACTGCTGTAATTTTCCCATCCAGCAAAGGCTTTTATGCCTTGGGACAGGATAAAGGATATGTAACTCATTGTTAGATTGCAAGAAGATTAAAAGAAAGTGCTCTACTGAGAACCTGTATAATGATGACTCTAAGGACACGCAAGGAATTTGTTCCGCATGTACGCATCAGGGTTTGTTAATTTTGCTGTCACCCACAGGGACTATTCTCTTTCAGCTACTACTTAAAAAAAATTATCAGAGATAAGGAGTCTGACTCTCATTTCTCATTTTGTAGAGTAAGTTAATAGCAGATCGCCTGATGTTAATAGAATTACAGCACTAGAAGAAATTTGGTGCAAATTTTCAGTTTGGAATACAAAAATAGTGTGTTTTTTCCCCTTCAGGGAGTTCATTGCAACTCAGCAATTCTGTGTTTTTTCCTTTCAGGGAGTTCATTGCAACTCAGCAATTCCAGTACTTTGTATGTGGAGTCAAGTGTCAAAGGGGATGCACAACAGTGTAAGAATAACAGTGTCACCATTGAATGAAGTTTCCTGTTATATCATCCATGGCGCATCATTTATTTTAGAAGATTCTCAAGACCCTTTTTTAAAACTAGAAATAGATTTGAGGGTTTTGGTGACGTTTTTTCTGTTTTCTTCTATTTCCAATGAGCTACAAAATTTGTTCTGTAAGAGTGGAAGAGAAGAAATTGAAAGAAAACTATGAGGTTTAAAAGCCATTTTGAGAGGCAGAAGAGTCAAAGGGAATGAGTTCATTTGTCATCACTGTGTAAAGGGTAAAATGCAAAGCAGAAAAGAGAAAAATGCCTTAAGAGATTTTGGAGAAAATGATCCTTTCGAGATATAGCTTTCTAGCTTTACAGAAAAACAACATATGCATATAGTTTATTGGGTTTGAGCTATGTTTTCTCTCCTTGTGTTCAAATGCTTTTTGAAATTAAGATTTATTTAAGACATAATGAACGGATGGTCATTGGCTATTTCACATACCCAAGTAATTTTCCCCGAGTAAGTAGAACAGCATTATAAAAATCTTAAAAAAACCCAGTTGTGTCATGATTAAATCAGAGGTTTTTCATCACTATTTCTATAACAAAAAAAAAGAGAAATTATGAATAGATATTTATTAGGTATCAGAGAACTTAAGAGAGCTCAGTAATTAAATTAACCCAGATAATCATATATGATTCAGTCTATGTATATAGCTCCTGTTTCCCTCATCAGGATATTTGTGTTCCATGTATAACTACCAGGGAAATAATTAAACTAGAGAAGATAGCATTCACATTTCTACATTATATCTACGTGTTCTTGGGTTTGATCCCTCTGTGAACTCTTAATAAAACAAAAATCCAGAAGGACACCATATTCAATAAACAAGCCAACAGTATTGTCGTGGTTTAACCTCACTGAGCAACTGAGCACCACAAAGCCACTCGCTCACTCCCCCCCACCCCCGGTGGGATGGGGGAGAGAATTGGAAGAGCACAAGTGAGAAAAACTCGTGGGTTGAGATAAAAACAGTTTAATAATTGAAGCCCAGCCAGTCCCCGAGCAGCTGCCCCCCCTGCCAGCTTTCCCCAGTTTATGTGCTGAGCATGACGTCACATGGTATGAAATGTCCCTTTGGCCAGTTTGGCTGTGCCCCCTCCCAGCTTCTTGTGCACCTCCAGCCTTCTCAGTCGGTAGAGCATGGGGAACTAAAAAGTCCTTGGCTAGTGTAAGCATTACCTAGCAACAACTAAAACATTGGTGCGTTATCAACTTTGTTCTCCTCCTAAATCCAAAACACAGCACTGTACCAGCTACTAGGAAGGAAATTAACTCTATCCCTGCCGAAACCAGGACAAGTATTTATTTGTTTTTATTTATTTATTTAGACAAATTAGGAAATTTCTGCACATAGAAAAGTGTGATGGATTAACCTTGGCTGGCTGCTAAATGCCCACCAAGCCACTCTCTCATTCACCATCCTCAACAGAACAGGGGGAAAAAAAAGATGAAAAAGCTCATAGGTTGAGATAAGCACAGGGAGATTGCTTACCAGTTACTGTCACAGGCAAAACAGACTCAACTTGGGGAAAAATAATTTAATTTATTGTTAATTAAAAATAGAATAAGACAGTGAGAAACAAGGAAAAAACAAACAAACAAAAAAACTTCCCTCCATGCCCCACTTCTTCAACTTCACTCCTTCATTCCTGACTTTTCTACCTCCTCTTCCTGAGCAGCGCAAGGGAATGGGGAATAGGGGTTGCAGTCAGTTCATAATACTTCTGTCTCTGCAACCCCTTCCTCCTCATGCTATTACCCTGTTCCAGTGTGGGGTCCCTCCAGAGGGATACAGTCCTTCATGAACTTCTCCAACATGGAGGAGAAGTTGGAGTTGGAACCCACAGGTTGCAGTGCTTCAAGAACTGCTCCAGCATGGGTCCTTTCCATGGGGTGCAGTCCTTCAGGAAGGGACTGCTCAAGAGTGGGTCTCCCATGGGTCACAGGTCCTTCCAGAAAACCTGCTCCTGCGTGGGCTCCTCTCCATGGGCCTCAGCTCCTGCCAGGAGCCTACTCCTGCGTGGGCTCTCCACGGGCTGCAGCTTCCTTCAGGGCACATCCACCTGCTCTGGCGTGGGGTCCTCCAGGGGCTGCAGGGTGTATATCTGCTCCACTGTGGTCCTCCATGGGCTGCAGGAGGACAACATGTGTCACCGTGGTCTTCTCCACGTGCTGCAGGGGAATCTCTGCTCCAGTGCCTGGAGCACCTTGTCCCCCTTCTTCTCTGATCTTGGTGCCTGCATAGCTTTTTCTCTCACATTTTTCCTCACTCCTCACTGTCAGATAGCGTTTTTTATTGTTTCTTAAATACGCTTTCCCCGAGGCGTCACCGCCTTGGCTGAGGGGCTCAGCCGTTCCCTGCTGGGGGATGGTTGGAGCCGGCTGGAACTGGCTGTGTCTGGCACCGGGGAGCCCCGACCTCTCCTCACAGAGGCCATCCCTGCAACACCCCATGCCAGCACCTGGGTATCTGCACCCAATAAAAGAAGTAAGAAACCAATATGATTACAAAAAGGAAATAAACAACAAACAAAAAACTTATGAAGGAATCAGAAAACAATTTACCACCACCAAGGTAAGAGATTTAAAACCAGAACCATTCATGTAAATGGGAACCATGCATACACATGCTCCTTATAGCCTCTAAGGAGTAACTGGCTTTGATTACGCTTTTCAGGTGACAAGAGGAGAGCCAGTGGGGGTGAGTTGTTAAGAAAACCTTCTTAAGAAAAACATTTGAAGAGATGAAATTTTTGAAAGAGCTCAGTGCAAAAGAAGTAAGAAAAAAACGCTGGTAATTTCTGTAGCCTTCAGCTTTTCTCACTGGCATCTGATTGTAAACTTAAGGTACTGAAATTATACTGGTGCTTTTGCTACTGATCTTCAACAACTGGTTAAAAATTACATTACAATTTTGTTGGAATCATACCAATTCCAATTTCACCCTGAAATTCTTCTGACAGACTTTTGATCCCAAAAGGAAGTTAATGAACCTCTTTGAAAATCCTCTTTCTTGTTAACACCTAGCATTGATGTTAACTGTGATTATTTGCATTGATGTTAACTGTGATTATTTCCTTGTCCAGACAAAAAAAACTTCTAATGTGACCAAGTGCTGTTCTCTGACACCCTTTCATTAAAGTGTGGGTGAAGAAGGAAAGCGGGAATGAAATACCTTCAAAATGACAATGATGCACAGCAAAAAAAAAAATTATCTTAATTTCAGGAAATCTCTGTAAAGATAGTGAGAAAATTTATTGCATAACAGGTTGTGTTAGAAAGACAAGAAGATAAAAAAAAAGGTGACACTGGAGACAGGAAAAAAGAAAAATCTGTACTTTGTGTATTTGGGTCTTATTTATATTTCAGGACTGAGATGTTACAGGCAGAAAACAAATGTATTCTTCGGTGCCATTCTATTGATACTCCCATGTAAGTCTTTTCATCTTCTATTATATAGTCCTGCTGATAAATCAATGAAGAAGTTCTGCTTCAGCAGGTCAATATGCGCTGAAATGTTGTAATTAGTTTTTAGATCATACCATAGAAATGCACATGTTGGATGAAAATTGAGCTAACATTTATAAGGAAATGAGTGGACAGGCACGAAATACATAGTTTCATACACATCATCAGATAAAGGTGTCCTCAGTACTTACACTATATCTGTCCTTATATCTGTTTAATAAATTTGTGTTAAAAATGACATAAGAATACTAATAGAATTATGATAAAACCAGGACTGAAAGAAATTTGAAGAGGTTATCTACTCCATTCCTTTACTTTAATGCAATTTCAACTATATTTTTTCCTATTCTTACTAAATTTATTTAATTTATTTTTCACAGATTTCCATTAATAGAGTTTCTGGAGCATGCCCCTTCCCCCCCCCCCCCCCCCCTAAAAGTGCTATTTTTTTTTTTTTTTAACTGAGAGGTTCTGTTTGCTGGTTTTTCTTTTATCTTTTCCAAAGTTAATTGTCTACATATGTCAACTTTTTTTAGGACGTGGTAGATAGATATCAGTGTTGCCCAGCCTGAAATGGGCACCAACAGTCTGGTACTGAGATGTCTGGGTGTACCAGCACTTTGCTCCCTGGCACTTCTGCCTGTGGAAACATGTATAGTCAGACAAACAAGTCTGTTTTATTACCCTGATTTAGGCTGTGGAGATCAAAAGCAAGGCTGCCCAATGGGTAACCCCAGACAGCACCAATCACATAACTTGTTATCCCTTTCCCATTTTTTGACACTCCTTCTAGCTGTCCTCATAGCACCCTTTTTCCTTCTCAGTCTCCTCTCAAACATGCAACGCTCAATTACTTTTCCCTTTTAGTCTCAATTTTGCTACAACTGTACCCAAATTTTCCATTTCTAATACTATTACCAAGGTGATCTTTGACCTTTATGGCATTACTGATCTAGTCATTGAGGTGCTGTTGGCTTCAGAAAAGTGTAGTTCTGTAAATGTCCCCAATATCCCCCGCGAGCGATCTGTGATATTTATTCAGTTCTCCCATAACTGTCCCCTAAGCACCTGTGAAATCTGACTGTCCTTCATAATGCAATCGTTAACATTTGCCAGCTGTTGCACTGTTATCTATTACATCCAAAAATTTCTCATGTCGCTACCAGTAGTTTTTCATACCCTGTACAGTTAGCTTAACATCGGTCCAGGTCCTACTCAGTGGCTTAGTTACTTGCCTAACTCTATAGCCCTAACAGTATTCTCCTTTATTTAGGGGGGGGAGTTCATTATATTAATATTTATCCAAAAAGAATGCAAAGCTTACAAATTTCCTGACTGTAGTCTGAACAAAAGATGTTATAGCTTCACCACAGCATGAAGCATTGCTTATTGCCAATTTAGTGAAAAATGTAATCTTTGCCTTTACACATTTAACAACTTTAAAACATACCCAATATCCAACTTCCTTGCCTCCAACAATACCTTTCTGTGGTTCATTAACTGCAGTACAAAAAATATTTGCAAATGTCTTCAGCCACACTATTCTGAATTTGTGGAGAACTACTAGGCTATCAACTGCAGCTATCACAATGTTTATGATAAGTGTGATACTCCCACAAAGACAAATTCTTTCTCAGCAAGCAGAACCAGAAATGTCCTGTAGTGTGCACAGCAAAATTGTTTTTGTTGATTAGTTAGCTCATGCAGTAAACAAAACATTGAGTTCTCAACCAAAACCTCAGGCTGTGAAAGTCACTTTACAGTTAAGTTCACAACTAAGTCTTGTTATAATATTTATGCTTTACTGTAAATATTCTCTAACCATCCTATTTTTTCCAACAGTTTTGCCTTAACATACTATGCATATGGCATATATCTTATTACTCATCAAATAGAAAATACATGCAGAATATATCTATGAATTTATTAAAGCATTGTTGAAGATCTACTATTTTGATGAAACGATATAAAAAATAAATAAAACTAGTATTCTACCCATTAAAGCAAAACTACATAATTTTAAATGGAAGTCCCTTAGAGTGCCTTCTTCACATGTGTATCTTCAGCAGTATCTAAATAGAACTTTGTTTAAAACTTCTTTTTTGTTGTTGTGGTGCTGGTGGTTAAAAATTAAGTAAGAAGAGAATGGCCCCATTAAAAGAACTGCCTTCCACAGCTGTATCTTGGGCAGAGCTATATCAATCACTAGCCAAGGAAGGCAAGTCACTTACGCTCCAGACTACAAGAGGCTAAGAAAGAACTAACAGTTCTGGAGAAAGGTGAAAAAAGTTACCATCAAATTATCACTACCAGTGTTAGACCAGATCAGTGGATCACCAGACATCCGTATTTCCTCATCTGTGGGAAACCTGTTATCTGAGACACAGAATGGTCCAGTGATCTATTGATGTATGGTAAGAAAAGGTCAAAGGAGTGGCTGAGTCTAAGCAGATATTTGATTCATTGAGAAACTAAAATCTAAGTTACAGCAAAAGCAATATCTTTGGGGTTTTAGAGTATATAAATATCAAGTAACACGGTTTAAAACAAATTTGGATTAGTAATTTATGGATTTATTAACAAAATTTATTAATGTAATTCATCAGCAGTCAGTGAACTATACATTCAGGATCAATATCAGCAATAAGGCAAATAAATGACAATACTAGAAACTGAAAAAAATTAATGAAAACTTACAGAGTTCTAAACACCCTTCTGTAGCTAATTCTAAAATGTTTGAATCACAGTCCAGTTACAATGATGCTGTCATCCATAATTCAAATAATTTATATGTGTGGTAAAAACCCTAGTTCACTTAAAAACACTTCTAGTCCATGCTTTCACTTCATAGAAGGTCTTAAGAACAGTGGTTTCAGTGGGGGGGAAGAGGGAGAGGGGGCTGACTCTACAGTGAGTGGTCAGCATCCCAAGTCTTATGCCAGGAGAGGTATGACAATAATGATGGCTTCTAACTTCTTGCTCCAGAATCAGCTTGTAATAATTTTTGCATGTTGCTAACACAATCTACACCTTGTTTTTTCTTCATTGGTCTTCACGTCCATGTTGCATCTGAATTTATTGTGTGTCAAATTCATGGCATTTTACCTATGTTTACATAAGTAATGCATGAAGCAATTTAATGTAAGTGGAAATAAACCCTAAACATTTATTTATCTATCTGCATTAATGTAATCTTTGAATTCAGATAACAAAAGACATGTATCAAAACCATTACTAGTTATAACTAACTGCCCTACTCCAAAAAAAAAAAAAAAAAGTCTATTTTGTTCCCAGGTCAAGGAAGAAAACAAATCTAAAGAGACCTGGGTGGAACCAGGATAAGAAGGTTTTGGGTTCAAGTAATTTTTGCTTCAAAAACAAACACAAAGAAGTAATCCACACCATGAGCTGACAATATTTTGAAGAATAAAAGCCAGATTAATTTTGAATGAGGAGTGAGATACAGAGCCAACAGGCACTTATATTTTTAAGTTCTCAGACTTATAAAAATTCAAATTCAATCACCTGCTTCCTGGAGTGGAATTCAAAAGACAAGCACCTTTGTTTCTTAGGTAGCAAATGGTCAAAGTTGCTGGGCTACTAATGCTATTCTCAACTTACAGTACCGTACTACAAAAATGCCAAAACCAATCAATGAGAAGTCTGCCCTTGGGGCAGTTTTTTACTCCTTAGTCTGATGCCTTGAAACTCATATTCATAACTTGAAAGTATCTTGTACATTTAGGATCCTAAACAAATGAACAATGATTTCATTATTCTCTTTTGAGGATAGGTGGACATGGAAAGAGAGAAGGGAAAGAAAGAGAATCTGGAGGACTATGGGCCAGTCAGCCTAACCTCAGTCCCTGGGAAGCTAATGGATCAAATCCTCTTGGAAGACATGTCCAAACACATGAAGGGCAAGAAGGTGATTGGGAACAGTCCGCACAGACTTACTAGGGACAAATCGTGCCTGACGAACCTGATTGACTTCTATGAGAAGATGGATGGCTCAACAGGTGAGGGGAGAGCAGTAGAAGTCTTGTATCTTGACTTTAACAAGGCCTTTGACATATTCTGCCATAGTATCCTTATAGTCAAATCGGTGAGATACAGTCTGAATAAGTGGACTACACTGCAGGTGGAAAACTGCCAGCATAAAATCAAAATGATGTCTGTTTAATAGCAGTGTTCTAAAGGGTTGATACTGGTGTGGGTAATGTTTAGTGTCTTTATTAGTGACAAAGACAATGGACTAGAGTGCACTGACACCAAGTTCTTAGATGATACCAAACTGGGGGAGTGATTGATACACTGGAGGGTAGGACTGCTATTCAGAGACACCTCAAAAAGGTGGAGAAATGGGCTGACAGGAATGTAAAGTTCAACAAAGGTAGTTGCAAAATCCTGTAACTGGAGAGGAATAACCCAATCTATCAGTACACACTGGAGTCAACTGGCAAGAAAGCAGCTTTTCAGAAAAGGACCTGGGAGCTGAACATGAACATGAGCCAGGAGTTGCCCAGAGAGTGAAAAAGGCCAGCTGTACCCTGGGCTGTATTAGCAAGATGGTGGACACAGCAGATTCAGGAGAATGACCCTTTCCCTCTATTCAACATTTGTGAAATTGCACCTGGAGTGCTGTGTTTATTTTGGGGCTCTCTAGCACAAGTCACATATTTATATACTGAAGTCAGTTGGTCAGGAGGCTGGAAAATGCGGCATACAGAGATGCTGCAAGGCTGGCTTTAGCCTTGAGAAGAAAAGGCTAAATGGGGATCTTATTGCTGTCTTCAGTTACCTAATAAAGAAGATGATGCCCGACCTTCCTGGAAAGGCACTGAGATGTGGTAAGGTGCAGTGGACACAAACTGCAAGACTGGAAAGTTCTGATCAGATAGAAGGAAAACTTCTTATCTTTAGAGAAGTCAAATGATGGAACAGGTTGCCACAAGAGGCTGTGGAATCACCACTGCTTGAGAAGCACCCTGACCTAAGCTGGTCTTGCTTTGTCCAGAGTTTTTCTTGTTGTTGTTATTTGACCAATAATTTTTTACTTGAGTAAGTTAGTCATATATGAAAATTTATCTACTGAAGCCCAAGCAAAAAAAATCTCTACTCATAAGTGGGTAGAGCATCAAATTACATTTGCGAACATTATTGATCTGGGGATGAGAGTAATAAAATAAGAGGAAAAAAAAACATAATGTACAGAATCATCTTGGATTCTAAAAGAAAGCACATCTTCAAAATCCACTGTTCCATATTCAGGAATGAATAACCCTTTAGGTGTCCCACAGCTAGTACCGTGCAGTCTTGATCCCTTAAGAAGGATGCCATGATTGGACTACATTGCCATTGATTAAAAATTCTTTGATAAAATCTAGGTCTAAAATTCCAATGAGGCTGTTATCCAAACACTGGGCTTCTTTTTGTATTTTTTTTTTTATTCTCCATTTTCTTTAGTAACTGCAGACGATGTATTTCCCTGTAGTCCTCTCTGCTTACAGCTTTGTCTTCCATTTTAATCTGCTAAAATAATAAAAGGTCCCGTTGTTTTTAATAGGATGTGGGTCAGATCTAAGACATGATTGCACGTGTAAAATATCTATGTATCATCAAATCTATTAGCACTAAAAGGTGCCAATAATTTTTGTTTAAATTAATTTCATAGGTATTTTCCACAAACAAAACAATTTGCAAAGCAGAAGCATTGCGGCTTAGCTGCAGAAAATGTGTATGCTTTCTGTATATTGATAACATATGACTGACTACATTAAATACTTCTCCTATGGAGTGAGATTCAAAAAGTTATACTCATCCAGGAAGGAGACAAGAGGTTCTAATTTCATTTTAGTATTTACTGTAATTCTCTTTTAATTATTCAAGATAGATGATAACTTTTTTTTCCTTTTTTTCCCCAAGGTGAAATTTCTCTATTAAGGAACTGACTTCAAATTTTCATTTCTGTCCATTAGTTTCTCAATTGAGTAAGTCACAAGATTTTATTTGTCATGTGGATGGATTAAATAAACCCTACTTTTAGAAAATTAACAAAATAAAAACTGCTGGCTCAGGGGAAAAAAAAGTCTAAATAAACCTCATAAAAATAACCAGATTTTAATTATGTGTTTTGTTTAGGTCTAGTCAAACATCCTAAGTTCCATGACAAGTTTAATCTCACTAACTAAAATACCTAAAAGCTTGCCTCTTCTCAACATCTTCAAAAATAATTTTCCCTCTTCTTT
>NW_008795018.1:7331870-7334421 GCF_000699145.1 Aptenodytes forsteri
CTTAACTCAGAAGATCTTTTTTTTCTTTTCTCCCCCCCCCCCCCAATATAGGTAAAATACAGAGTCGCAAAACATCTGATTTTGCTAGTGTTTTTTTTGGTGAGATATGAGTCTACAAAGCAATCTACAAAACCTGAGTCTGCAAACAGTTAAATTGAGATGACTAGATAAAAGACATTTCATGTAGAGCAGGGCCATTTTGGTAGATAAAATTGTGTTTGCAGATTAAGAATCATAGCACCAAATAATTTAGTTTGTTAAAGGACCTCCGGAAGTCATCTGGATAAAACTTAAACAGGAGTTTAAACTGCACAGCAGTTTGTACACCACTTTGCATAGAAGGGCACACAGGAGAGAGCCAACAACTCAGTTCACAAGAGCTTATGCTTCCTGATGGTGATGCAGCACAGGGCACAGTCCCTGGCAGCCACTGCAACAACTGTCCCTATAACACCAGCAGCCTTGACCCAGTTGCAGCTCTTGAGGATGAATGCAGCTCTGCAGGTCTGGGGCTGCAAGGACTCCTGGAGCTTCTTGCTGAACCCAGGACCAGGGTCAATGCGCTCCTTCCTGAAGGATATGAATTCTCATGGTCTGTGTTGCCAAGTAAAGGAGCTGTGGGAGGAGGTGAGCAAACTGTGCAGCATCAGGGATGATAAGAAAGAAACTGACTGGATGTTTTCCAAGACCCTACACCTTCAAAAGCCTGAACTCCAGCTGTACTGAGGGAGGGGTAGACAGACCCTGAGCTTTGGGAATGGAAATGGAGACTCCTGTGACAGTGAAGACTGGAAGCTCATGACTTTGGGCACCAGGAGGACAGCTCCTGCTCTACCTGCAGAGCCACAACTACAGCATAGGGTCAGTGCCCTGATTGCAGAAGAGGGCCTCTGAGCCACCTGGGCATGGAAGCCCAGATGTTTTTCTCCTCAATCCTGCCAGTGAGGGGGGAAGGGCTTCAGAAAGAGAGAAAGATTCTATGGATCAACTAATGGTTGTGCAGCAGGTGTCAGCAACAATGTTTTGGTTATTATAAACATGGGACCCTCTTTGATAATAAAGGTCTGCTTGAAAAAGACAGGATCCACCTGACCGAATCAGGGAAAGGCACCTTTGCCAACAAGCTGGCCAACCTGGTAAGAAGAACTTTAAACTATGAATAACAAGGGAGGGAGAGGATGACCAACAGTCAAGACAGGACATGGTAGACCTGGATGGCAAGCAGAGTGAAAGGTGGCATGAACTGGAGGGACCTCATAATCAACAAACTAGGGCTGAAAAGGGCCCAGTTCAAATGCATGCACACAAATAAGAAAATACCTACAGGACAGCATTTTGGGGAAAGCTCTCACACTTTTACTGGGAAACCAACGCCACCAGGTATCTCTGTGAAGTCCTTGTACACTAATGCACACAGCCAGGGGAACAAACAAGGAGGAACTGCAAGTCTGCATGCAGTTATAAAGCTACAACATCACTGTGATCATGGAGACATAGCAGGGCATCTGACAAGATTGGAGCACTGCAATGGATAGAGACAGGCTTTTCAGCAAGGTCAGGCTGGGTAGGTGAGGAGAGGGAATTGCCCTTTATGTGACACAGCAGCAGGAATGCATGGAGCTTTGCCTAGGGATGGGTGAAGAGCCAGCTGAGACCTTATGAGTCAGGACTGGCAAGCAGAGCAGCAGAGGTGATACTGCAGGTATCTGCTGTAGACTGCCTAATCAGGAAGAAGTAGATGAGGCCTTCTCTGGACAACTAGAAGGTGTCTCACAGTCACAAGCCCTGGTCCTCATGCATGGCCATAAACAATCTGAATTCTTCTGGAAGGACAACACAGAAAGACAAAAGCGACTCAGGAGTATATTGACAACAGCTTCCTGTCACAGGTGGTTGAGGAGCTGATGAGGGGGCACATGCTGCTAGACCTCAAATTTACAAACAAGGAAACATTAGTTGAACATGTGAAGGCTGAAGGCAGCCTTGGCTGCTGCCATGATGAGAAGGTAGAGCTCATAAGAAGAGGGAAAAAAAGTGAAAAATGGGGTCACATCATCATTGGAATTTAGGAAAGCACACTTTGGTCTCTTCAGGAATTGTCTTGTAAAAGTCCAACGGGATATGGACCTGGAGAAAAGAGGAGTCCAGGAGAGTTGGTTGATATTCAAGGATCACCTCCTCCAAGCTCATGAATGCTCCATTCCAAGGAGGATAAAATCAAGCAGAGGAGACAAGACACTTGTGTGAATGAACAAGGGACTCCTGACAAAACACAAACATAAAAAGGAAGCACACAAGAGGTAGAAGCAGGAAAAGGTGACCCATGAGAAATATAGAAACATTGTCTAAACAGTGGGTAAAAAACTGGCTGGACCAGAGAGCTGTGGTGAATGGAATTAAATCTAGTTGGCGGCTGGTCACGAGTGGTGTTCCCCAGGGCTCAGTATTGGGGCCAGTTCTGTTTAAGGTCTTTATCAATGATCTGGATGAGGGGATCGAGTGCACCCTCAGTAAGTTTGCAGAGGACACCAAGTTGGGCGGGAGTGTTGAT
>NW_008795018.1:7334862-7337346 GCF_000699145.1 Aptenodytes forsteri
CCACCTACCTGCAAGGAGGTTGTAGCGAGGTGGGTTTCTTTTCCCAAGTAAACAGCCTCCAGTTGTGCCAGGGAAGGTTTAGATTAGATATTAGGAAAAATTTCTTCACTGAAAGGGTTGTCAAGCATTGGAACAGGCTGCCCAGGGAAGTGGTTGAGTCACCATCTCTGGAGGTGTTTAAAAGACATGCAGACGTGGCGCTTAAGGACATGGTTTAGTGGTGGACTTGGCAGGCAGTGTTATATGGTTGGACTCAATGATTTTAAAGGTCTTTTCCAACCTAAACGATTCTATGATTCTATGATTCTATAAACCAATAGGGTTAGGAAAGCCAAAGTCCACCTGGAATTGAATCTGGTGAGAGACATGAGTGGTAACAATTAAGGCTTCTACAAGTAAATTGGCAAAGAAAGAAAGACTAGGGAAAATGTGGGCCCACTGCTGAATGAAACAGATAATTTGGTGACAAAGGTAGTGAAAATGGATGAGGTACTCAATGACTTTACTGTTAAGACTTCACTGATAAATCTTAGTCTTTACCGGTAAAACCAGCCTTCAGGAATCCCAGGGCTGTGAGACCAGTAGGAAAGTCTGGAGTAAGAAAGACTTACACTTGACAGAGGAGGATCAGGTTAGGGAATATTTAAACTGGATATAAACAAGTCCATGGACCCTGATGGCATGGATTCATGAGTGTTGAAGGAGCTAACTGATGTCATTGTGGGGCATCTCTCAATAATATTTGGAAGTTCATGGTGATCAGGAAAGGTTTCTGAGGCCTGGAAGAAAGCAAATGACCCTTCTATCCTCAAGAAGGGCAAGAAAGAGGATCTAGGGAACAACAAACGTATCAACCTCACCCCTGGTCCTGGGAAAGATGGTAGAGCCAATCCTCCTGGAAACCATTTCCAAACATAAGAAAGACAAGAAGGTGATCTGGAGAAGTCAGGGTGGATTTATGAAGGGGAAATAATGCCTGACCAACCTGGTAGCCCTCTGCAATGAGGTGATTTGTCTGGAGTATGAGGGGAGAACAGTGGATGTTGTTTATCTCCATTTTAGTAAGGCTTTTGACACTGTCTCCCATAACATCCTCACAGACAAACTAAGGAAGTATGGATTAGTTAAGTGGACACTGAGATGGACTGAAAACTGGTTCATCCACTGGGCTCAAAGGGTTTTGATCAGTGGCACAAGTCCAGCCAGAGGCCAGTCACTAGCCATGTACTCCAGGACTAATTGAGGCTAATACTGTTTAATATGTTCATTAATGACCTGGATGATGGGACCAATTACACCTTCAGTAAGTTTGCAGATGATGCAAAACTAGGAGAAGTGGTTTATAAACCAGATGGGTGTGCTGCCATTTAGATTCACCTTGACAGTCTGGAGAAATGGGGAGAGAGGAATCTTATGAAGTTCAACCAAAGAAAATTCAAAGTCCGGCATCTGGGGAGGAATAAATCCAAGCACCAGAACAGACTGGGGGCAAACCAGTTGGAAAACAGCTTTGCAGAGAAGGACGCATGGGTTCTGGTAGACAATAAGTTGATCAAAAGCTGGTAATGTGGCTTCGTGTCAAAGAAGGCCAAAAGAGAGCGTTGGGACTATTCAGCCTGGAGAAGAGAAGGCTCAGAGGGATTTTAACAATGTGTAAAAATACTGCATGTGGGGAGTAAAGAAGATGGACCCAGATTCTCCTCAATGCAGTCAAAGGACGAGAGACTAGGAGCACAAATTGAAGTATGATAAATTCTTACTGTGAGGGTGATTAAACACTTGAACAGATTGCCCAGAGAGGTTGTAGAGCCTACATTCTTGTACATGTTGAAAACCTGACTGGCCACAGCCCTGAGTCTTCTGTTCCAGCTGACCCTGCTTTGAGCTGGCGGGTTGGACTATATGATCTCCAGAGATCCCCTCCAACTTTATCCATGCTGTGATATTGTGATTCTGTAAGTGGAAAAGGGAGTAATACTCTTTTAAATTATGTTAATGTGTTTTTATTAATTTTCTTTTGGGAATAAATATTAGACAGAAAGACAGAAATAAATACAGACAGAATAAAATAAATGCCTTGAAACTATTGTTATTAGATACTTTGGCAAGCCAAACTAAGACAATTAAAAAATAATCTTACTTTGCAAAGTAAGGACCTCTCAGTATTTTTAACAATAATTCAAGGGATGCTTTTAGGAATGGAGGTGCAGATGTAGAAGAAAGAAATGTGTGCAGGAAAAACAATATTCTTGGAAAAATTTTCCCATACCACATTGAATTGTAGAACAGTAATGCTCAGTTTGGGAAGCAAAGCACATTCAAGTGAGTGCGGGTGTGTGAGGGAGTGTGTGATCGCTACCGAAGATCAAGCAGGACTAGCCAGCGAGTACGTGAAGAGACCTGAAAGCCAGGCAAGTGTGTGTGACTCTGTCATGGTTTAACCTCAGTCGGCAACTGAGCACCACACAGCCGCTCGCTCCCCTC
>NW_008795018.1:7337616-7347030 GCF_000699145.1 Aptenodytes forsteri
GCTGTGCCCCCTCCCAGCTTCTTGTGCACCTCCAGCCTTCTCAGTCTGTAGAGCATGGGAAGCTGAAAAGTCCTTGACTAGTGTAAGCACTACTTAGCAACAACTAAAACATCGGTGTGTTATCAACGTTATTCTCATCCTAAATCCAAAACACAGCACTGTACCAGTTACTAGGAAGGAAATTAACTCTATCCCAGCCGAAACCAGGACAGACTCTAAAGGCAAGACCATGGGAAGAGCTGGCTATTGGTGAGATCAAAGGAGTCCCAACCAGCTGTCAAAGAGACTGTGGGGTCAGGGGGTCTCAAGGGGCGAGACCCTTGTGTGTGTGTGTGTG
Organism: Aptenodytes forsteri; assembly: GCF_000699145.1. Classification (NCBI taxonomy): domain Eukaryota; kingdom Metazoa; phylum Chordata; class Aves; order Sphenisciformes; family Spheniscidae; genus Aptenodytes; species Aptenodytes forsteri. Next base: position 7,337,954 of record NW_008795018.1, read on the forward strand.
TGTGTGTGTGCCTCTAAGGGTGAGACCATGGGGGCAGCTGACTACTGGGGGACCAGAGGAATCTCAGCCAGCTAATCATGTGTGTGCATGCATGCGTGAATGAGACTGAACCAGCAACTGGAGTGGGGTTGTGGTCCTCGGGCCCCTATGTTGAGGTGCCAGAAACTGGTGAGACTGGGATTCAGGGGCAGGTACTGGACAGAATGAGTGTCTGAGCCCAGCTGCTGGAGGGATCCACATTGTACTTATGTACACACATCTATCTATATATGTACGCACAAATATTTCCCAGTAATGAACCTTTATCCTGCTCAGCCAGAGAGGTGAATAGGATGAGGTTGTTGGTGTTGTCTGTGTTCATGCGTGTACTCTGTGCACGGCTGCGATCTGTGTGGCTGGCCCTGTATATATATACATACATACATGGTATATTTGTGTACTCTGAGTGCATGTGTTTACCGGCAATACATGTTCAGCCTCACAACTGATTGGACCTGGGGCCATGGGGCTGCTGCACCCTCACCTCTCTTGGGCTGTCAGATCTGGACCAATGCTTTCTCTTAACATAACAATCATGTCTTCTTCAGTTTGTAATTTTTATATTTCTTATCTGTCAACAGACTTTTTGACAGGCCTTTCACAGTACTCTGAGCTAAAGTTATGTAGCTGTGCCATGTCTGAGGTGGGTCTTGGATCTAGCCAAACAGCCACAAAACCTCTGGGTAGGAGGGAGACTTGCAGCAGGGATCACAGAGTCCAGGTTTCAGTGAACTCTCTTGTTAACCTTCTGGTTGACTTTCTCTTTTCTGTATAGTTATTGCCCTGGTACTTACATCTTATACTTGTTTTTACAGGTAATGCAGGCCTAAACCCATTACCTTATGTTCAAAATAATTTCCTCATTGTCTATCTTTGCAAAAACAACATACTAATTTATTTGTTCAGAATCATGAACACAAACCGTTACCCAAAGAAATGAGTAGACCTCTGAAAGATAGCAGTCTGGGGACCTTTTAAGGATACAAGAAACATAGTGATAATTCTGTATAATTTGTTCCTGCAGGCACAGGATTTCCTGCAGTTACATGCTAAGTAATGTCTAATGGTTAATCATCTGTATGACTTCGAATAACTAATCTAAAAAATGACTGAGTCTGTTTTCCATGAATTATCCTTCATGCTAATTCATGGACAAGGGAACGTATCATGCAAAAACCATAGTCTGTTTCACTTATACATGCTGAATAGTCTCTGCACCTTGAGAATTCCTCCTAATTTCAATTCTAACTCCCGTGAATAAGGTTGTCATAATCTGCCTTTAACAGCAAAGCATTTACTACCTGATAGGCAGATATTATGATTGGATATGTCATTTGATACTTGCCCTATCAAATAAGCATAAAAGCTGTCAGAAATGTGCTAATATTTTACATAAGTGTCATTTATTGTAGATGAAAATAATCTGATGGAAAAAATCCAGTCTTCTCTCTGTATTTTTTGTGCCATTCCTTTGTGGCTGTTTCTCTCCACATAGGCTTCAAGGTAAGCCCATTGGGGTTCTGTAGGACTTCAATTTATACTTACAGAAGCATTTGAGGAAGCCATACCAAGGATAAGAGACACAGTGTGCACCCTGAGACCTCTAAACAGCCTCCAGAATGAAAGTTCCACAATTAAGGAAGGATCGTTTTCTGTCTTCATTTATCAATTAGTCTCTTTCTGCATATAATTCAGGGAAGCAACATTGGTAGATGCAGTTTGCTTTCTGGCTCTTCTTATAGGTCTCTTTTCCCAGTTCAGATAAACAGTTTTTCGTAAGACCTGCCTGTGCCAATTTGGCTGTAATGTATATAATATGGGAGATAGATATCTTTTGGTTTGGAGAAGATATTTTCTATTTTAATTAAGGATCCACATGGGGAAACCTTATTTATAATGGGCCAAAAGTCAACAAGGTAAATTACCAGCACTCAGTAGAAATCTATTCAGTCTTCATTCTTTATGATCCTGATATCAGTTATTTCATAGACTGGAGATTGCCCCTCCCAGAAGTGAATCCTTATAAGCAGAGTAGTCACAATGTTGTTAATGCAACTTTTCATATAATGAAAACCAATATAAGAATTCATCTTTCCATTCTCAGGTTCTTAATTTATGGAATCACTGGCAGATTTATTTTATGGCTAAGGAGTAACAGATCCACATAGAAGCTAGATTTACACAGGAAAAGAGATAGTGTCCTCAAGATAGCAGTAAACACTGCCATTTGATAGCCTCGTTAGAAGCATAAAAAATGCTGAGGATCTTAAAATACAAGAAACTCAGTAAGAAACAAACAAAATTATCAGAACTTCTGTTAGCATAACATGTAAGATATGCACTGAATAAAAGGTATGATCTCCAGCTTAAGTTTTTTTCTGGTGTGTTTTCATTGAATTTCAGCTCTTTTATGTCCACACAAAAATGTTTTCAGGGAAATGTATATAATATTTATAAAAATGTTGGTTATGTGAGTATTTTTGCTTTATAAACTCATTACCGTAATTCCCTTGGAATGTAGCGACAAGTGCAGGTTGGCAAAAAGTGAAAACTACATCCAGTTAATATATGACCAGAGGATAGACTTTTCACTAAGCAACTTTCTTGTTCTTGATGTATTGAAATTACAGTAGTAACTGTAATGTTTATTCAAAATTTATACATTTATGATATTATCAAATGCTACATTTGTCCTAAAAATATGTTTACCTTGTTTAATTCTGAGTAGCAATATCTTCCCTTTTATTAAAAGCTTATTAAAAATGTCATGTAAGTAAAATTTTATGTACATATGTACAAGCTCAAGAAATACTTTCATTTATTATAGCAATGTTGTTATAAATGAAGAAATACCATCTCAGAATTTTTGTCATTTCTTCTTCTCACCAGACTTGAAAATATTTATCCTGACTTTGTCCAGCTTTCCAAGACCAAAATATTTACTATTGCACTGAATTTTCTTGACCAATTGGAAGGCTTGAATTTTCTGTGGTTTATGCCTCCATAAACATAGAAGCAGCTTCATAAAAATCACCCAAGTGTTTACTTTGAAAAAGCCTTTAAACAAATAGAAGTAGTTATGCTGACACGATATATTCAATGCTTGCAAAGGCTCTCTCTGTATGTAGTGCACAGGCATGTATTGTCACACTACGATGTACCGACTTATTATTTCAGCTGTCTTTGACGACAAGATTTAATGTGAAGGGAAGCCATGTGCACATAAACTCAACAAACAACAGAATGAAAGAGAATGAGTCACGTATTTCAATTTCAAACATGCATGATGCTATACTGCAGAACACAACTAAACCAACTGAGGCAGCATTTTAGTCAGTCAGGACCATGTATCAGGCATTCCTCCCCATGATCTTCCTTCTTGGGCCTCCTACTCATCTTTTCATAGTTAACTAATTAGTTTAGAAACATTTCATTTTATGTTTGTTGTCCTAGGAAAGCCTACACTGTTGTCCAATCTAGAAGGCCAGCTCTTCATTAAATGTGAAATTAGATACTCAGTTAATGAAGCTTTATCTTGTATTTGATGACTGACAGTAAATCTGTGGTATGTTCTCTGTCTGAATCCCTTAACAGGTTTACACAGAGTTAACTCTGACTTTGGTCTTCCATTAACAGCAAGACTTTGCTGGTTGGAATGTTCTGCTTGTTTAATTATTTAGTGGCTCAGTAGCACAGACAGCTTCTACAAAAGCCAAATGATCATACGCAGCAACGAATGAACACCATAATCTTAACAAGATTATCGTAATAAAGAGTCATCAGAGAAATTAAAATTATCTGCTTTAATTATGAAATTATAACCCCATTAACTCCTCTGCATGAAAAACAGGAATTGGGGAATAGGGAAGAAGAACCCAGAGATGGCTATTATAAACTTGATAGCAAATTAAAGAGGGGGTGAAAGAAATTTGCTGTGTGGGCTCAGATATTTCAGGTAATTTATTTTGCAGCATATGTTTCCTACAGATTAGACTTTCCAAAATGAGACCATGGGAACTATGGTTTTTTTCCTTGTCTTGTCTTTTTCTGCCTTTTTCCCCCAGATTGTGTTTACTAGCCTAAGACAAGCTTAGTTGAAAACTACAGACTTAAAAGCAGACCCTTATTTAAATATGCCTAAAGCTGTGAATTAATTATGCCCTAAATAAGTTATTAGAACAATATTGCCACTAATGCATTATTTATGGCTACTTGTTGAAAAGTTTGTAACAGCAAAAGTTCTGAACTGACATTTCTAAAGACATTAACATGAAAATGAGGTGAATTTGAAGAGAAAAAAATATTCAATGAGCAAGCTTTTACCAAAGTAGTCTTCAACAATGCATATACTAGACACTTTTTTTTTTTACTTCTACTGTACACATGCAATATTCATAGGACTACTTTAAAAAACCTTTATATTAGCTTGCATGATAAATAAATAAATAAACCCAACAACAGGTCTCCTCAGAGTACATTCATACTTTAGGAAAAATATTCAGTATCATTATTATCTCTTATTGTAAAACATATTTTTATTAGAATTTATCTTATAAAGAATTTAAGTAATAAATTTGTTAGTAACAGGTATTGTCCCTTAATTTTAAATTTGACACAGTTCTCTATAACTTTACTAAATTAAACTTTTAAATATTAATTAAGTAAATGCATTATTTTTAGTGAAATATACAATTTCACTTTTATATAGCTAAAATATGTCATTGACAGTAGCACATAAAGACTGTCTTTATAGAAATTATTACTGAAATTAGGTATTACACATTTATTGTTGAATAGTGGACTTACTTTCTTTCAGAAGAGTCTGAAAATAGCCAAGAGATTAAGTTATAACTCAAAGAAATCAAGATAAATTGTCAGAGCTTGTTTTGGAGTATTCGTGTACCTGGAAAAAAAAAAAAAGGGCTACTTACGAAGCTTTTAGTAGACAATTATCAACAATATATATACTAATTCTTCCTAATCCATAAAGACATTAGTAGAAGTTTGAAAAATTCACATCGCTTATGAGAAATTGCCCTTTTTCTTGTGCATTAGTTGAGTTCAATGGGCTTTTGTCTGCTTGTTCCCAAGAACAAGGATTTACTGGATAACAATCAGCATGTGGGTAGTTATTTCACTGCTGAAATATGTCCTCTGAAGAGGAAGTAAAAAATAGTTGCTAGCTATTGTTTGCCAGGATTTTTTTCTAGTTGAGTATACTTCTCAGATATATCTAATATGCAGGCATTGTTCTGAAAATCCTAAACAGACTTCGACAGCTCTCAAAAGATCTCCCTAGGTCAGAGCATTACAAACATGCTCAACTTATATTCACTGGTGTTTCACAGTAGTGCAGTTTCTACATGTGTGTTTTCGTGAGTATCTGCACAGGTGTTTTCAATATTAGCCATTTAACCACTTGATAAAGCCTATAAAAAATTAACTTTATTCATCTGCTATGACATTACTTCTAGAGAAAACTTAAGTCATTATTCATCTCAGCTGAAGCTAAAAAGATAGGCCATATTTTTTCTGTAGGTTGTAGTATTGTTTTGTTGTTGTTCTAATGATATGCCAATATAAAGTTTCAGTAGTACAGGCAGGATGCTGTGAAGACTACTTGATATTTTCTACATTAGTTTGTCTATTTTGCCTTTTTTTTTTTTTTAAATACATGTTGTTAGTCTATAAACACTGTACAAGGCAAAGGGAAATCTGACATATTGTTCTCCTGTATTTGAGGATTTTATTTCTAATTTATGTTTTATAATGAAAAAGACATCTACTTTTCATGGGTTTCACAAGGAAGCTCATGGGAAGAACATGCTAAACAACTATGCTTTTGTGAATTCCCATCCTTGCTCCTCATTTCAGTGCTGTAGGATGCATGAAACTAAGACCTTCGTGAATTCAGCAGAGAATTCAGCTGAGCCCCTCGCTACCCGAGGGGCTTGGCTGAGGTGCAACATGGCAGCGGTGGCCGGTCGCTGAGCGGGTCGGTGGCCACAGTGTCGGGGCAGGCGGCCGGAGTGGGAGCTGTAGGGAGGCAGCGGCGGGCAGACAGGGCAGGGGAAGCTGGCGGGGCTGGGCAGAGAAGAGCAGAAGAAGGTGGCAGGGCTGGCTCGGGCCCCCGGGTGGTGGCGGCAATGGCCCAATGCATGCAGTCAGTGCAGGAGTTCATCCAGGACTCGTTCGTGTCCTTGGTGGCCATGCTGTGCAGCGAGGAGGCGGAGAGGCTCACCTGCAAGAACAGCCTGAGCTTCGCCAAGCTGGTGAAGCCCTTCTGCCGCCTCACCTTGGAATTTCACATGAGAGATCCTAATAATCAGCTTCACATAATTAAAAATTTGAAGATTGCTGTCAACAACATTATTACTCACCCACCTCAGCCCGGTGCCATTTGAAACCTTTTAAATGATGTTGTGTCTGTCAGTCAGCCTGCTGAAGGACTAGTAGCTAATGTCATCACAGCTGGAGATTATGATCTCAACATTAGTGATCGCTCAGTTAAAGCTAGTGTTCTTGGTACAGTAATTGGAAACAGACACTGATGGAACTGAACACATCCATGTTTTATTCAGCTACTACACCTTGGTTTGAGTCTTACAGGGAGTGCTTGCTTTAGCCGATGCCTGCATCAGATCATGAATTCTTAAACCACTATGTTGCATGTATGCTTGTACTTTCCTGTAGTGAAACAGAGCCTGTGGAGCAATTTCTGAAGCTGTCTCAAGAACAACATCGAATTCAGCATAGTAGTGAATACTTATATCCCAAGTGGTTTATACCAAACACGCTCAAATACTATGTGTTACTGCATGATGTAAGCACAGGAGAAGAACAAAGAGCTGACTCCATTTATGAAGAGATGAAGCAGAGGTATGGAACTCAGGGTTGCTATTTGCTGAAAAATAAATTCTCGGTGTCTAATAGAGGAACAGATGAACAGATACCAGATCCTTGGAGTCAGTACCTTCAGAAAAACACTATCCAGAACCAGGATTGCTATGAAGATTGTCCTTATACTGCCATTTCAAACAAGAATACTGATCACTTGATATCAGATGGCTTAGACAGTGAAATTAAAGATGGCCTTTCAAATAACTTTAAGACTCATCCCCTTCAACTGGATCATCCCAGCAGCAGTTTGGATAGCACTGATTACAAGTTTCATGCTGCACACAGGTAAATTAAAATTAGATGTGTCTGTCATTCTAGGAAGCTTGTCTGAATTTACAGACATAAAAATATTTTGACAATCCTGATCATAAGTAAACAAGAAAAATAAAAAACTCGGAAGAAAGTATCAATGACCATTTTAAAATAGCTTATTTTAAATAGACTAAATCTTAATGAAAATACAATAATGGTACAAATTTATTATCTCCATCATCTATGAAGAGTTATTCTCTCTTTCCAACGACAAGTTCATACTTGTCACTATCCCTAGAGATCACCCTTAAACTACCTGTTTAAGATAAATAAACCATGTTAAACTTAGATACAGCCTAAATCTGAAAGTTTCTCTTTCTTTGTGTTCAGATATGTTAAAGGATCTTCTCCATTTACATCATGGATTGGGCAAGAAGTATTGGTATAAAACTGAAGGAATGTTGGCTAGATTATACACATACACACACACACAAAAACACCTTTCTACCTGAAAGATAGTGGAGTAATGCACTCCCACGTAGAGGAAGAGTGGAATATCTGATACTAGATTAACATGAATTGACATCATCCAGAATGTTTTCTGATGGTTCTGAAGCTGTGTTTTCTATGATTCTCCATGGAATTCTTCTGTGGTTATCTAAATTTAGTTATTGTAAATAAAGGCCAATTTGATTTGAGAACAATTTGTATTTGGAGGAAGAACTGTAAATATGTTGGAGAATAGCATTTAAATTTAGATAACAAAGAGAAAAAATATTCTTGAGAAACAGATTAAAATTCTGTCAGGAAAAATGCAAATTTCTACCTTTGTTGAGAGCAGAATCTCTGACACTGTCTATTCTCAAGAACAGATCAAACAATGTTAGAATACTGATGTAGGCAGTTCATTTTGAGTAGGGTCATCAGGGTAGAATAGATGATCTCTTCAACACAGTATCATAGAGTCTTAGAATAATTTCTGTTGGAAGGGATCCTAGATGTCATGGAGTCCAAAACCCCACTCAAAGCAAGGCCAACATAGGTCAGGTTCCTCAGTCAACATAGGTCAGGTTGCTTAGGGTCTTGTACAACCCCATTCTAAATCTCTTCAGTCATGGAGTCCACAACCTCCCTGGGCAGCCTGTTCATAGAGTCTTAGAATAATTTCTGTTGGAAGGGATCCTAGATGTCATGGAGTCCAAAACCCCACTCAAAGCAAGGCCAACATAGGTCAGGTTCCTCAGTCAACATAGGTCAGGTTGCTTAGGGTCTTGTACAACCCCATTCTAAATCTCTTCAGTCATGGAGTCCACAACCTCCCTGGGCAGCCTGTTCCAGTGTCTGACCAATCCCATTCTGGGTTAAAAAAAAAAAAAAAGTTTCCTTATATGTATTAGAAATTCCCCTTGATACAACTTACCTCCTAGTCCATCACTGTGAATTGCTAAGATCTCTGTCATCTTTATATCCTTCGATTAGGTAGTTGTAGACAACAATAAGGTCTCCCTTCAGTCTTCTCAAGGCTGAACAGAGCCAGCTGTAACAACTTTTCCTCATACATCGTGTGCTCCAGCCCCCTGAGCTCCAGTACTCCATTGGATTCGTTCCAGTTTGCACTGGAGAGCCCCAATCTGGACACAATATTCCAGATGCAGTCTTACATGTGCCAAATGGAAAGGAAAAGATCACTAGATCACTCCCCTACACCTGCTGTCCCTCCTCTTGTTAGTACTGCCCAGGATATAGCTGGCCGCCTTTGCTGCAAAGGCATACCGCTTGCTTAAGTCCAACTTGTCGTCCACCAAAACAAGAAGAACTTTTCTGAAAAGTTACTTTCTTGCCAGTTGACTCCCAGCCTATACTAGTGCATGGAATTATTCCTTCCC
>NW_008795018.1:7347356-7354310 GCF_000699145.1 Aptenodytes forsteri
TACAAGAAGGACGTTGAGGTGCTGGAGCGTGTCCAGAGAAGGGCAACGAAGCTGGTGAAGGGTCTGGGGAACAAGTCTTATGAGGGGCGTCTGAGGGAACTGGGGTTGTTTAGCCTGGAGAAAAGGAGGCTGAGGGGAGACCTTATTGCTCTCTACAACTACCTGAAAGGAGGTTGTAGCGAGGTGGGTTTCTTTTCCCAAGTAAACAGCCTCCAGTTGTGCCAGGGAAGGTTTAGATTAGATATTAGGAAAAATTTCTTCACTGAAAGGGTTGTCAAGCATTGGAACAGGCTGCCCAGGGAAGTGGTTGAGTCACCATCCCTGGAGGTGTTTAAAGACATGCAGACGTGGCACTTAGGGGCATGGTTTAGTGGTGGATTTGGCAGTGTTTGGTTTATGGTTGGACTCGATGATCTTAAATGTCCTTTCCAACCTAAATGATTCTATGATTCTATAAGCTTCCCAGGAATCGAGGTTTGGCTGACTGACCTGTAGTTCCCCAGATCCTCCTACTTGCCCTCCTTGAAGATGATAGTGACACCTGGATTTTTCCCTTCATCAGGAACCCTAATTGCTGAGGCATTTCAAAGATCATAGATGTCATTGTAACATTGGAGTGGGTCCAACAGAGGTCTGTTGAGATGACTGGGGCCTAGAGCTCATGAAGTAAAAGTAGAGGCTGAGGTGTTTGACTTCTTTAGTCTGACAAGTACAGTGCCAAATTAAAAGCTGCCTATAGCTATTTGACTGGTGTTGCACAGACAATGGAACCAAACTCTTCTCAGTAGCAGGACATATAATAAAGGGCAAAGGACAATTGTGTCTTGCGGCATTCAGGCTGGACATTAAGAAAAAAAATAATCAGCAGCAGAATACTGCAGCAAAAAGAATAAGCTATGAAGAAAGGTGATGGGATCTCCTTCCTTGGAGGAATTCAAAATCTTGCTAATCAAAAGCCACAGCTAACATGATCTAGTCCAGGAAGTAGGTATACTTGGTGTGGCGGGAGTAGATAACCTTCAGAGATCCCTTCAAACCAACTTTTTGACTTTTTGCAAGTTTTCATTGCCGATCCTTTTTTTTACTGCTCCAGGATTGGTTTTACTTATTCTTTTTAGTCCATTTATGACCAAATGAAAAGTCTATTTGTCTTATATGTATTTGCATGCACTTAGATCGTGTAACTCAGTTTCAAGAGATAGGAGGGAAAGCTGTTAGCACCATGATTAAGGTGTGTCCCTGGAAAATAAGTTTAATCTTCTCCTGAGCCAAAAGTCCATGCATTTCCTTTTCACAAGCAAGTATCCCTAGGTTACACAATGTGGAGCTCAAGTAGGTGAATATATCAAACATTCTTATTTTTTTTTAAGGATCTCAGGAAAAGACACTGACTCTTAACTAGAACAGGCTTGTCGTGTCGGCCTTTATAATTCTTGTTACATTCCACAGAGAGAGAGCCCCAGCTGTATGGACTCGATTGTCCTTCTCAGGGCCTGAAAGGTGTCATATATCCATGTACAGTTTATCCACGATTTTTGAGTTGAATAAAAAGCACTTCTGGAACAACATACGTACTGTAAAGATTTGCAATATTCCAATAGCTTGTGATCTGTCTTTTTTTTGTTGTTGTTGTTTTCTTTTTTTTTCTCTTTTCTATCAATATTTTATACTTGCCATTCTTTTTATGTCTATATATTGCTTTCAGTTCTGCCTCCTTCAGCACCGTCTACCAACTTTTAATAAATAACATGTTAACCTCTGAATTCATTTTTCCTGTAATGCTAATCAAATACTATACAGTTTAAGAATCCTCAGCTTAAAATGTTTTCAGTCTTACTTTGACTACCCTTATTCTTTTTTAAATCTGGATAGGCCTTCAAACCCACCAGACATAAAGAGCCTTTACAATTATAAGTGAAAAAAAAGACAAAGATTACTGAGGGGCCAGAACAGGAAGAGAAAGTGTCTGGATCTTAGATATAGCCAAAAAAATCATCCTCTCCTCTCCTCTCCTCTCCTCTCCTCTCCTCTCCTCTCCTCTTCCTTGTCAGACACTCTCTAAAATTAGTATACCCTCTAGATGCTGCAACAGATTTTAAAAATGATATAAATAAAATAAATACCAGAAAGCTGATGAACAGCAAGCCTAAGAGACTCTGACAACTGTAACTGTGAAAAGTAAATGCAAGTACTGTGAAAAACAAATATGGATAGCATGACAGAAACAAAATAGGGAGGTAAGTGACAAGTACATCTACTGAACTGCCACAAATAGCGATTATATCATAATGATCAAAAGACAAGCTGGCAAACATAAGAAACAATGCAGTGCTGAAGGAAACAAAGTAAATGATCCTGATGCAAACTCAAAACCAGACCTTGGTTTCAGAGCAAATTGTAGCAATAGCAGAAGCAGCAGCTGTATTACATAAAAGCATTCTTGCCAGTAGCAAGGATAGTGGTTTACATAGCACACAAGTGGGAGATTAAAAGAACATGGAATAGAAAATCCTTCAAAACACAGGCTATAGAAGTGTAAGGGAATAATAAGGTAAAGAAATGTATGACTCATAACAGCAAAATACATATGAGAGGTCATGGTGTGACTATGACTGTTTCCTTATAATATTGCCTTGCCAATGATGATTTTTTTACTCTACAGCAATTAGATACAACTAATTAATTTTGTTATAGTAGTGGAATGTTATCTGAGCTTTCAAATGGTCCATCATTATTCATTCAAAAAATCCATTATGAAACAGGATTCCAAACAAGATATTATGGTAGTCTTCAGTAAACTTTATAGCAGCCCACACAATTTCTAACACCTGCAGTACAGGAAAATCCAGATTGCTTATTTTAGGTTTCCAACTAAATGCATGAGCCTCGGTAGAATGATCCGGGCTACGTAAAGTGTTTACACTCCTCATAGAGTTGATGTAGAGAGATAAACACTTTTACAGAAGAAAACAGAAAGCCTGTAGGAAGATAGGCAGCTGCTTAAAGCTAGCAAAAGGATATCCTGGCTACGACAACATGTCTGATTTGTTGCTACTCCACAGCCTAGGCTCATGGGTCCATTTAGGATATAAAATCTATTATTTTCCTCTAAGAGTATATAAGCTTCATAATTTTTAAGACAGAGGAATTAGGGGAGACCAGATTTTGCATAAAATCTTAGCAGTGAGACTATTCATAAAGGCAATTAGAGATCTAGATTTCAACTTTGTCCCCAGACAGATACTGATGAGGCTTGGTCTTATATGTCTATATCCTGAAAAACTTCTCTACTTGTCCAGGCCCTGACACTCACAGGCTTCATGGTTCCTGCCCAAGCTCCCCTGGTGCTTCCCTCCACCCTGCCCATTGTCCAGGACCCCATTTCAGCCCAGCCCAGGGCTATCAGTCCCTGTCCTCCCAGAGACGCTGTGTGAGTGCCAGTCTCCAGCCCCGCCACTGGTTCTGCCTTCTGGATGGACCTTGGATCTATATTATAGCCCTGTCTCTGGTCCTGACTCTTATTTCTGACTGGGTGTCCAGGATGGACTCTGGCCCTGGTGCACCACTTAATGTGTCAAGGTTGTCAATGGACCCTGTTACTAGCCCCTGGCTCTGCCAGTTGTACTCAGGTCCTGTGGAACTGTGGCCCATCATTGGAGGCACTCCTTGCACTGGGGTCACTCTTGGCTCACCCTGTTTCTGGATCAGCCCCATTCTTGCCGCTCCCTGACAACTAGTTATTATACTGTAGATGAGTCTGAAAAGTGAGTAATCTGTCTTTTCTTGTGGAAGTTGATGTGTATGACTTTCTGTCAAATTGTCACATTCTTTCACAGCAGGAGCCTGGACCCACCACTGTCTGCATTAAGCACATACTACTTTATTCCCTGGCTTCATTCTGAAGACAACCCTCTAGTTTTCTTTGGGAGAAACTATGGCACAGTCAACAGCACAATGCACACCAGCATCTATTTAAGAGGGGTAGCCTTACCTCTATGTATGGATACATCAACACAACTCTTAGGTGGACAAGAGACTGAATGATAAAATATGGTATGTGTTTATTCTGCCCCAGGCTTGTCCTCTCTTGAGCAAAGTGGATGAACCATGCTTTTTGAATGTAGATTTCAATTGAGCCAATATGGTGGGCCTATGGCCTAGAGACATAATTATTATTTTTAATGGCGTTTTTTGTTTGCTTGGTTTTTACTCTTCATTGTGTCTGCAATGTTGTGAATGCTGTGATGCAGGCCTAAGGGGCTGCAAGCAGTTTTTACAGCATGAAGAAAAAGATGTTACATGCCTTGGGATCTGGTGTTAGGGTTTGTGGAGGTATTAGAAGTTACAGTGCTGGATGAGGTAGATCTGACAATTATAAAGGGTAGAGGAAATTAATTTTCTATAGTGTCATTCATACCGACTTTTTAAAGTGATCTCTGGAGCTAGCTACCTCCAAATCCACACCACTAGTTTTCTTTCAGCAGAATTAGTTCACCATAGAAAAAAACAAACAAACAAAACAGTCCTGTAGAAAATTAACATTCAGGTGGATTGCAATAGGAATATATGCGTTTATAAGGTAGACAAACACAAGACCAGTGCCCAGGTAACTGGGTTCTTTTACAGTGAAGAGGTATCCTTTACAGTATACAGCAGAGATGGTTTAGAGATGCAGGGACATGACACAGAGTTCAGAGGAATGCTGTGTAAGGTGGTTGTAGCTACTCTGCTTCAGTGGTTGGTTGCCTGAGTAGAATGAACTTAAGCCATTTTGTGGTTGTTGGCAAAATGAATGATGACTAACTACTCGAGATTAGGAAGATAAACTAAAGTAGCAAACAGCTCCCAAATGAATCACACATGGAAGAATTAATTTCTCCAAACCTTACGTATGCAGTTTAAATGTCTTTTCCCTGAGGTAGCCACCTTTATAACCTGCCCATTATAGTCATGGAAGGCAAGTAGACATTTTTAGATACCTGGTCTCATCCCTACTTTTGGACAAGATAAATCCTGTCTTAAAAACATCTAATTCTTTCTATCACTACAGAGAAGCCTAGAGTGATCATGAGCTGCAGATACTGATATTTGTAATTTGGATTTCACCCAAAATACACATTTCAGTTTATTTTTCAAGTTGGGTAAGACCTTAAACTTAATGACTTAACACAACATGGTTATTAGCAATGACCTGATCTCAGAAATAAGACTCTACAACTTTCATTGTATATAGAGTTAGTCAGCAAATTCCCCTCTCCAGCTGCAAGTCTAGCTAATAAAGCAATTTCTCAACAAATTTTCCAAACTTCTATGCAAAATCACACAGCCTTGTTTTTCTGAAAGAATCATTTGTCTCTCAAGCATTTCCTCAGATTTCATATGTAATAGAGACTGATGAAATACACAGTGTGTATGTCTTTGATACCTGCATTTCTAGCTTTCTAAGCATTAATCCCCATTTTATGTCTTGAATGGAGCTAATCTATTCACTTTATTCAGGAAGTATAAATTGCTCTGACATTACATTCAAAGTATAATTTACCATTTTCCTTTCTTAAACACTGTCTCTTTCTGGTAAACATGGCAAACTATTCAATTAGAAAAAAAATATCTAGAATTCACTCCAGGTAGAAATTGTCACTCTGTGTGTAGACCCATAGAAGGACACATTTGCTGAATATAAATTACACTTCCTGAGGCCTCTAAGAATTTTAACAATCCTAAATGATCAGAGAAACTTTCAAGTTTCCTAATAAGTAGTAAATATCTGTTCCCTTCTCCCTTCTTTCCTTGCACAGATAATGGAACATACTGTAGTCACTTTTGGATTAAAATGACTGTTACTTCCAATGAGAGTAGAATTTTTATAGGGTTTATTAGACACTGCAGTTTTCAGCTTCTTAATACCTTTTAATTACAAGACTCATCCTGCTTACTGATTGAAAAAGTAGACATTAAGAAACTGATTCTCATTTATGGTCAGGCTTCTTTAGTTCATTTTGGTTACGTAAAGAGAACTAGCTTCTTAAAGCCTCACCCAAATCTTCATAATTTTTTTTGTTGTACTGCTGCTTCCATTATAATTTTCTTTTACATTCAGTTTGAATATACATTTAGCATATTTGATATCAATCTTAGTCATTTCATTAATTAACATAATTAGTATATAATTAGAAAATCCAATGAAATACTGAGATAATATGAACATTTAAGAAAAAACTGTCTTTGAAACTTACTTTTCCCTGTGGCTTTTGAGTAATACGTTGATCATTAACACTTTGTAATATCTAATTTGACAAAAGAATTTTTTTTTTTTAAGTTAACCAATAATTCCAACAGAAAACTATAAATCATCCAATATTTCACAGTTACACCAAATAAATTGGTTCAAATCAGGACAGCATACTCATCTTCTAGTAAGATAAACATTCTGGTAAGTGTCTTCAGTTTTTGCATGGAAACATATCTTTCCATCCTTCCAGGTACAAAACTGTAGTTCTAACCACCTGAGGTCTCAATGAAATATTCTGTAGTGCTATACATTAAGCCAGAAGCAAAGTTTATTTACAAGCTGGGTAAACATATGTTGTCAACTGAAATTCCCTATTCTCTATTTAATACCTTCAAAAGGATTAAAATATTAATAACATCTATGCAGAGTAGTAGCAAAAAAATTAAAGACATACTGTAAACAAGCATTTTTCTGAGCTGTCCTGTCCAAAACCAGGACACCCATAGACTAAGGGAATGATATCCGTGTGTATAGATATATATTAAAAGAAACCCAGGAAAAGGGGTGGTGATTAATTGAAATGTACTGGAAAATATGGGACTTGAGCATGATGATATACGTAGATGGTATAGAATAAGGGGTGGATATTGTCCTGGTTTTGGCAGGGATAGAGTTAATTTCCTTCCTAGTAGCTGGTACAGTGCTGTGTTTTGGATTTAGGA
>NW_008795018.1:7354423-7354932 GCF_000699145.1 Aptenodytes forsteri
ATTATTATTATTATTATTATTATTATTATTATTATTATTACATGATTATTAGTATTACATTATTATTATTGCTATTATTATTTTATTTAAATTATTAAACTGTTTTCATCTCAACTCACAAGTTTTTCTCACTTCTACTCTTCCAAATCTTTCCCCCATCCCACTGGGGGTGGGAGGGAGTGAGCGAGCGGCTGCGTGGTGCTCAGTTGCCAACTGAGGTTAAACCATGACAGTTCTGTACCTGTTAAATAAGAAAATACTGGGACTTCTGTGGTTTAACCTTGGCCAGCAGCTCAGCCCCACAGAGCTGCTTGGTCACTCCCCCAGGTGGTAGGGGGGAGAGAATTAGAAGGGTAAAAGTGAGGAAATGTGGGTTGAGAAAAAGACAGTTTAATAGCAAAATTAATAGAGCAAAAGCTGCACACACAAACAAAGCAAAACAAGGAATTCACTCACTGCTTCCCATCGGCAGGCAGGTGTTCAGCCATCTCCAGGAAAGCAGGGCTCCA
>NW_008795018.1:7354962-7396219 GCF_000699145.1 Aptenodytes forsteri
CAAACACCATCACTCCGAATGGCCCTCCTTTCTTCTTCTTCCCCCAGATTTATTGCTGAGCATGACGTCATATGATACGGGAAAAAAGGAAAAAAGTGTTATTTCTGTTTCCACATGCATCATGGCCTCTGTGGACATAATGGAAAAGACTGAAAGATGTTCCCCTTCTTCTGAACCCAAGGAAATTTCCTTTCTTCTTGCAAATTTTTCTTCATTGCCACCAAGACTCAAAGGAACGTATGTATCTGTGAAGATAATAAGGCAATAGATGGTAAGGACAGGGGGACTTTATCCAGAAATCAAAATTGCAGCGAATGTCTTATTACTTAACACAATGCAAAGGAAGACTCAGAAAACAGAGCAAGATAAGGATATAACCACCCCTTAAAAAAAAATGGTAGACACAAATGATCTCAAGATAGCCATGTTGCAACATTAATGCCAATCTATGCTCCTACAACCCACTGAGGAACTGAAAAGCTGAAATTCATCCTTCTGTGATAGACATCCTATTATACTTCAGATTAGCTAACAGGTACAATTCCTTGCCATTTCTGAAGCTCACATCAACATAAATCAGGGGGGAAATACTACATGGTAGCAATTCTCTGTCAGGGTTTTTAGGTATTTTATATGCTGTGTGAAGCTGCTTAGAGAATTAGAATGTTAGAATAAATCCTGGTAGACAGGGTTCAGTGGTTACAAAGCAGGTGAGGTAGCCACAGGTGCATGGTAAATGTAATTTGTCACATTGTTCAGCAGTTTAACACATGGGTAGTTTCACACCATATGTAGAACAAATGCAGACAGACATATGAAACACCACCTTGCGCCAGCTTAGCCATTAGTGAAATCTCTCTACACAAATATGAAAAACTAAACTTATTTTACTTAATATACAGAAATATTTAAATGAATCTAAACAAAACTCCATACATAGACAACACTGGGCAAAGAGGGAAAGGCTACAAATTTACTTGAGAAGAAAATATATCCATCGCCTACATGTTCAGGAGATCGTTCCTCCTGTCTATAATTAATATAGATGTACTACTGTATTAATGAAATCATAATGATCTATATTATTCTTATAAGTATAAAATAAATAAGGTCACTATCAATTTTTACCTCTGAGGTCTGTTCAACTAAAATATCACTGCTAACACCATTGGGGCTTCTTCCTTTGAATAGGATCAGTTCAAGCTTTATATATGGCTTAGCTAATAATATCTTTATCTTTCTGTAAGCATAGTCTTGTATTCATATCAAATTCACACTTCATCTCACTCTTTAAGCTTATAAGCATAGTGGTGTATATCATGGATGACTTAACCTTTTAAAAGTATTCAGAATTTGCTAAAAATGTTCAAACAGCTAGCCTGTAACTCAAGAAAAAATGACAACAACATTTTGGTTCAAAGCTTTCAGTGTGATAAAATACAGGTAATATATCTTCAGGCTCACAATTGCTGATTTAATTTCTTTCCAGAACTGGCCTCATGTGCAGTCTACACTTCACTTCTAGAAAAGGAGTACGTTTTTCAGAACAGTTTTTGATTGATTTGCTATCATTTTCCTAGCACTTTCTGGCAATGAAAAATATTTATGGAGGAAAAAAAAGGTACATCCCCATAACTGCAGAACTTATTAGCATCGTACTGAAATTGCTGAAGTGACCAGTGCTTGCTGATGAAAACAGGAGAAAAGTAAATTGTTTAATGTTATGTTAGTGTGAAAAAAAGAACAATGTGATTAAACTACTGTGTTATTAATAATTTCTGTGAAATAAAGCCCAGAAATTTGAATGAAACTACATAACAATTTAGAATATTTGCTGAAAATAGGAATAATTATGAAGCTAATTTTACTATATGAATATTAATGAGTTTTATAAGCATGCCATCTTATAGGAGCAAAATAAACCTGATGCTAAATATCTCTTTTCCTGTATGATCTTGACACTGAGCATATCATTTACAAAACCAAAATGTATTCAAGTAAAGGCCGTCTTAAAACAATATTGTTATATAGGAGAATGAAAATAATAGCTATTGATTCATAATGGAAGAACGACTTTGCTTCAGACTGTGAGTGCTGTAAAATTACAAGACAGTTATTCTAACCTGATTATTATTAGATGGTGAGAGGATAGAAATTATGATTTTTATAACAATATAAGTGTTGATAGAAATTTCTAATGACAAAGCTATGTAACAATATATTTTCTTTTTCCTAAAAATGGCACTGCTTGCTAAGAAGGCAACATTTCCAATACGGCATATACTTTTAATGCATTTTATTAGTTGCATATGCACATGTTGAATTGGTCAGGGATCCTTTGGTTTGGGTTATTTTCATGTTGCTTGGTGAGTAAATTCATTAAGGAAGTATGAATTAAGCTGAATATGTTTAATGAGGTATGCTAATATGCAGTGATTCTAAACTGCCACAGGGTGGTAGGAGATGCACTTTCCACAACATTTATCTAATTTGCAGAACTAAATGCTTTGCTACACTTCCACATTATTTAAATCCCTTATTGGAACACGTATTAGTCCTATAGCTTAAAAAGTGTAAATAAAAGTTAAAAACCAAATTACATCTTTTACACCATCACAGAGATAGTGTAAGAGAACCGTTTTAAACATTTCCAACAGATGTCTAAGTTTGTTTTCTACTATCACATGCAGGAGATTTTGTTTGTTAGCTTATATTCTTCTGTGTTATCTGAATGCTGCAGGCTACTTTGCAGATAACCTTTAGCATTGGTCCTGAGCAAGTGTACATTACGTTAAAATACACTTAATATGTGTAGGACATTAAAAATGTAATTTTATGTTCTTCATTCCTATGTCAATAATATCTTAAGGTCTCTTTAAACTCAGATCTCTCCTGTGCTCTGATGTCTAAAAATGTTAAAGAATGAGAGACCTTTTAAAATCTAAATTTAGATTTATTTATTTAAATATTTAATTTATTTATTTATTTATTATTATTATTATTTAAACATTTAAATGTATTTAAAATCTAAATATAAAGCTGTATGTGTATTTTGCTTTTATAATTTTATTTCTGTCACCATTAGTTCTGAATATGCCTATCATTTTGGAAGTGTATTACTAAATATTTATACTTAGGGGTCCTCTAGTTAGGTATTCCTAGCTACAGAATGACTTGTAATTGCTTTACCAGAACAAAGATAGGTCAGAGAAATCTATCTTTACACCTAGACCTACACCTTATTGTGAATTTAATTATTTTGCTTGAACATTAAATAGCATGGTGTCTTTTTGCAATCACAGCATTTCAAAGACAGTGTGCCAGCTGAGAAATAAATGTTTATATCCGAGAACCTCTTAAAAAAAAAAAAGGGGGAAAACAAAAAGTCTGACCTTGTTCAATTGTTACATATGTGTGCTACTCAGCTTAAAGTTCAGGCAATCTTCTAGACAAGATACCTTCACCTGAAAGACAGAGGATTCAAATGTTCAAAGAATGTGTCATGCAGAGGCTGTCAACAAGTGCTCAGTGAAGTTTTCTTTTGGATGATGCTTTCATAGCAAGAGTTCAGAAAATGAAGTGACAAAAGCCATTGCACTTACATCCTGGTAGATAAGGAATATGTTTAGCATGTTTAACTAGATCACTGTTTCTCAGTGACTGATAACACAGTTATGATCACTTAAATTATAATCTCACAATAGTGGAACATCCCTTTTAACATGCCCATGATGAAAAGAAAGATTACTATATTTAGATGTACAGCTCACTGCAGACCAAACAGTGTTAAAAAGAACAATGACCACTCTGTCAGTGAGTATGATAGAAAATAAAATCTCTGAAAATACCTCCATTATAACACTTTATAATTCTCTTAAGGGGAGATGAATGAATTTCTGAAGGTGTTTCTCTCCTCATTGTTTATGGAAGCAGTCACTAAATTGCTCAGAAGTCTAACTTTTAGATATCTTAAGTTAAATGAGATTAAACAATTTGCATATTATGTAGACCTAAACTAAAATAAAATGTAGTGAATAATCCAGCCTAGCTCATGATATGCACATTGTAATTCTGGTCTTCGTAAGAAGATAATTTGGGAAATTTAGCAACTGCAAAGTCCAACAATATCCATCTGAGATAGGTGAACACTGGAAATTATTTTTCAACAGAAATGTATAGCAGCAAAAAATTTGCCTTTGCTTCGTTGTTTGAAAAAAATATGGTGTATAATTATTCTTCATATTACCATAAATATTTTTAGGAATACTCCATATCTATAGTTTCATTTAGGTTGTGTCATGGCAGTGTTGTGCATGTTTTCAATAATTAGGTGTTTTCTTGTTGCTTATTAGATATTAACATCATAATTCTATAATACCTCTTTTATTAAGCAGTCATTTTATGATGCCTTTGCTGAAACATTGCAGTATGGACTTTTGCAGATCTAAACAGTTTTATTCTTTTTAATGGCTTATACATTAACCAGGACAAGGGAATGTCTGTAGATGTGGTGTTCTATACAATATCCCCAGTGGCATTTGATTGCCATTAATCAGGTGCGCATAGCTCAGAGACAGATTTTTATCTGATCAGGTTCTGAGTTTATACAAGTAATCTCAGCAGAAAGGAAAATTAAACCATTAAGAAAGTAAATCTTGAATGTTAAGAACTATGAAGAATTTGGACAGAATTTAAAATCCTAGTAAATTGTTTCTTTAATCAAAGCCAAAACCTTTTTGGAATCAAATCAGTTTTAAAATCGTTTGTGTTAGAAGATGCTTATGGCTTTCTTTTAGTCTCTTGTGGATATTTTTTGGTAAGAAAGCACTTTTTTTTTTTTAGCTCAGAAATTGACATTCCTATATAACACCATATTGGAAATGTTTAAAAATATCTCTAACTGCTATACTGAGCAAAGGACAATTTCAAATGCCAAATCTGTCATATATGAAATAGAGCTTCTGCTAGACAGTCTTTCTGTTATAGGAATGTTCAAAGTACTTTTTCATTTTTTTCCAGTTTAAAAAATTACATCTGGTTTCACATAAATTCAAAGTTTCTTTTAACAAAACTGATAATTCAAGGCAAATTATATGCTTTTAAATTATTGTCTGCTCACTGTATTTATAAGTTCCTTCCTTGTTTACTGTATTCCAAAGATAGTCTCCATATTCTCTTACATGCAGTAGTTCCCCATTTATACTCGTATATCTAGCTAACATCACATTTTTGAATATCAAAGTACTCTGAGAACTATAGGTTTTCCAGGAAAATTGCCTCAGACACCATTATCATTGTTTCTTGTTCTTTCAACAACTTACCACCAAAGAAACCCATGGTATGATACAAAAGATAACTACATTTCTTGTAGAAAAGGGAAGAGAGCATTCCCATGAAATATAGTATTTAAAAAGACTATATGTTGGTTCCATTTATTCCAGTGTGAAAAGTGAAAGACAAAAATGAAAGTGCAACTTGATTCTATCCAAAGATACCTTCTCAAATCAAGGTTCACAATTATTATTCATATAAATGCATACTATATGATGCAGTTCAACTGTGAAACTGAAAAAAAAATTGATCTTATTTGCTGGTAAAATGTATTTTTTTTGCATGTATAACACATTAGATTTTAAGTATTTTCACATGAATGCCAGCTATAGCTTCTATTGGCAATGACTGTAAGAGAAGAGAAAGGAAATTATATCGGTCTTAAAGGCTTCCAACTGGGTAAATAGTATGAACTTCAAAGAATTTGGAAATGCTGTGGGAAAGCTGACAGTAGTTTTTATTACATCAAGTGCTAATGTTATGGATATGTGAGAAAAAATTAGAGGAAAGAAAGATTGTTTCTAAGGAAGTAGCTCCAAATGCTCAGCTGGGAAGAAGATTATCTTCAGCTTGGAGATAACTCTGGCCTGTGCCACACACAGAATGCCCAGTTCCAGCTCATGCCTTTGAGATTAAAGGTATCATCCCTGTCTGACTACTTTCCAGATACTTAGATTAGTACTGAAGTAACAAAATGTGTACTTCCAGATATATGCTACGGTGATTTCCAAACATCCAATGCTCTTCGTTCTCTTACTCCTATTTGCTCAAGAATAGTTAAGCCTTACTAAAATAATTTTCTACCTCCTGCCAGATGGAATGTAAAATACTGATTTAATTGTCGGTGGGAAATATATATATATGTTTTCTTCTATACTTCGAAAATAGAAAAAAACAGGCTTCTTTATAGTTCTTGGGCTTTCAGAAGCTGATGAAGCTGTAAAAATTGTTGTTCAGGATACCAGTGTAGTCAAAACATGTGCAAATGTTAGATGTGAATGGGATTATGCTCTTACTAAGAATCTGTCCTACCATGATATTACCAAAGTCTCTGGTAGGAGGCCTAGCACTATGAAATGCCAGCCTGATTGATGCTTGCTCTTCAGTTTCTAGGTGCTCACAAACATTGTGTCCATTGTTTTTTGAGGGAAGAAAGGTAAGATGTATGGTTCTGTACATTAGCACGTGTCACGAGACACAGTTGTTGTTGCTGTTAACTCATTTTTCTTGTCACAAGACCCACTGCTGCAGCTTTGTTTGGATGTGAAAGGAATTGTGATTCCTCTGCAAACCTAGTTATACCATGAATAAAACAACTTTCTGTATTACAAACCCCAAAAGTATGGTAGCTCATTGCTTCTACACTTTGATCTTAGCTGTAGATTTAAACTGTGATAGTTTGGGTTGGCTAAGATAGATAAGATATCATTAAATACCAGTCTTGTCCTTGCATGGTGATGAATGCTGTTTATGCAGCGTGTTGTCTAGAAAAAGGGAGTTGGCTTTGGAGGAGCTTATATTGTTTTTCCTTTCCCAACCAAACATTTGGCTTCTGGAGACCAACCCGCAAGTAATCCAATCTTCTTTTTTTTGTACTGCAGGTAATTTCACCTGTTTTTGTGTCTTTTCTATATGAATTGTGTTCTTAAATATATAAATATATTTAGAACTGTTCAGAGAGAGTTCCTGACCAAGTTCCTGAGGCATTGTTCTAGCCTCATTTTTAAGTGGATTTGTTTCTGTTTTACTGTAAGACTTTAATTCATTCTGCACAGAAATTTAACCTTTAACAGAACATAGATGCACAGCATTTCCACTGAACTCCATTTAAAAGAAGGAAAATGTAATGTTGAAAAGTTCTGTTATGAAATCCATGTTTGCTCATTTTGGGGTTTGATTTACTTCCTGGTAATCCTCGTTTACAATGGCCTGATGATATTTTCCAGCAGAAATCTGTCACAAGGGATGAGGTGGTTTATTCATAATAGTATAGCAGAGTCATTCGCAATATAATAATAATGACGATGTTGCATGTACATATTTTATTTAGACATTCACATTTAGATTGTTTTGTTCTGTTCCTAGATCCATGTTCATAAAGAATAAAAATTAGTCAGGAGATGAACTGCACAATTTCATTTCAAAAGAGAAACCCATAGACATTTATTTATTTATTTATTTATTTATTTATTTATTTATATGTATACATACGTATCCATGCAGGCTGTATATCTGATTCTCTGAAGAAAAGTGGAAGCATTTCATTGACATTCATTGTCCTAATCTCAAGGTTAAAATGGTATACAAATGTAGCCCTACATGTGTGAGAAAGCGCAAGGAAGCAAGAGATATTTGTCGTATTGTGCCCCATGACAACATATCCCAGTTCATGCCTAGGAGTGTTCATCCATCAGCTACAAATGTAAGATTTTTAATACCTGAGCAAAAGAATAGATTCTGTTTCTGTAGGCTAAAATATTCACTTATGGATTGGTAAATCTTCATAGTGAAAAAATGTTGTAAATTTCTAAACTTCGTTGAATTGATCGGTTCACAAATAAGGTGGGATAGTAGACTTGCATTACTGGAAATTTGAATCAATGCACTAGGGGTTTCTTTTTCAAGATGCAGAAGATATACTCTTATACAGTCTCAAGAGTACAGTTCAAGGCAGAAAAATATACAATCTGAAAATGAATTTGTAGGATGCAAACCTGAAAAATTTACCATTTGATACTGCCTCTTTCAATACTATAAAAAACAGATTAAGTGGATTCCAACATCCACACAGGGATACGTTGTAATCTTAAAAACTTGTTGGTTTTACTGTTTTATTAGTGAGAGATTGCTTGTCATTAAACAAGCTGGCCAGTTATTTGCAAAAGCATGCAGAGTTAAGATGTTTTTTACACCAGCATCTCAAAGATTTAAACAGGAAATTAGCACAATCTGACATCTATCGCAAGTCCATATACACATCAATATTTACAATAAAAATAGATAAATTTATGATATTTTATATTTTTGTATTCTACAATTTTTAGAATTTTAAACACTTCAATTTGAATAACTACCTAATGCCCATGAGTCATTTAAATATTTTCTGAAAAAAATAAACTTCAAGACACTTAAGTAAAGATTAAGCAGTGTGCCAAACTTCTGTACAGAATTAATTTTATGGATAGTACACAAGTGTGTGACTTCTTTAGTTTTAACACTTATTTGGAGAAAAAGCCAAGCAATTCTCAGCATCCTAATGTAACAGGAAACAAACATGATTGCCCCAGTTTATCGTAATCACTTATTACCCAGAAAAATACAGGAAAATCAGATACCATCACAGAGGGATGACACAGAAACTGTACAGAATTAATTTTATGGATAGTACACAAGTGTGTGACTTCTTTAGTTTTAACACTTATTTGGAGAAAAAGCCAAGCAATTCTCAGCATCCTAATGTAACAGGAAACAAACATGATTGCCCCAGTTTATCGTAATCACTTATTACCCAGAAAAATACAGGAAAATCAGATACCATCACAGAGGGATGACACAGAAAAAGTTTATTTTTCTTTGTTTAACCGTAGTGTATTAAAAAAAAAAAAAGGAAAGAAAAAATAAGTGGGTTTAAGTGTCCTAAGTCTGATTGCTGACACATTGCTGCTGCAATGCAAAACATCTAGTGCAGTCAGTCATAACGCATTACATGAAAGACTTTTGATGTCAGTGGCCTCAGTGCTTCCCAGCATGATGTGTCTGCCATTAGGAATTTTAAATAGAAGCAGCTTTTGAGGACAGACAGGTAGATGTAGGGAGTGTATTTCATCGTTACGAAACAAGAAGTAATGAAAATTCTTGTGGTGCTAGCAAAATAACTTCAAATTCATGCATCTGATCACAAGAATAAAGGACTGGTCTTCTCTGGCTATTTTGTACTTCTCCACTAAAGCTAACCACAATAGAAAAACATGAAGCTTTAGATTCTGACTAATTAGCTTTCAAGTTATATATAGATACGTTTCTACTTCAGGGCTTTTCTACAGCAAGTATTGAGTTCTCTCATTCAGATTTTTATCTGTAATGAAGTCTTTTAAGCATAAAGAGGATTCAGAGTGATGTTTACATTGTGAACTAGCCTGTATTCAACAAAACCTGTTGGAACCACATTATCAATAATGAAATTAAGAGCTTCAAGTTTCCAGAAATGCTGCAGTCCATTAAAAGTCATAAGAGAAAGGATACAAGTCATTCAGACTTATTAAAAAAAAGTTTATATATATACACTCACTTCTCAAGACTATTGCTAGTGATTGTTTTTCAAATTTCAGTCTTAATTTGTAAAATTCAGAGTAATGAGAAATCAATGTCAAGTGGCAAAGCAAAAACCCTGTTTAACTGGGCATAACAAAAACAGGCTTTTAGTTTTGAGGGCTCCTTCCCTTCCCTCCCCTCCCCTTCCCTTCCCTCCCCTTTGCTTTTCATAGTCATTTCTCCTTAACACAGACTATCTGGAACAGAATGATTGGCAAGATTAAAACTATATATTGTACTTCACCTTTCCCCATCACCCTCATTATCTTACTCATCCTGAAATTGTGTATACTGCCAGAACAAGTTAAGACCTCATTGAAAAAACATACTTCTAATTCTTGGACTGACAGTAGTTATTAATAGAACAGGAATGGCATTATCACACTTACTTTGAGACCACAGGTTACGGTTGCTAAATGATACTCACAAAAGTCTGTCATGAAAACTGACATGCTGGGTAATTTAAGGAAATATGATCATGAAAAATGACTTTTTTTTTTTTTTTTTTTTTTTAAATCTATAATTATGTGTTGTATTCATTTTAAGACTTTTTTTTTATGGAACAAGAGTCAAGAGGCGAATATTGGCTTGTTTATTTGAGAATGATGAACTGAGAGAATACAGTTCTTTGACATGCATTTTATGGTTTTTAATTGTTATAAATATCCTTCTATTTTATTTCTGAATTGCAGCAATTTTCCAGAATTGTCTGAATAGGAAAATAACCTCCTAAATCTAGGTCCCTTAGAAAAAAGATATGTGATAGTTTCTGAGCATCTCCAGCTTTTTAATGCCAATTTTATCAATGGGATTTCATGAATCTCGGTGTCATGTATTTCAGTAAGAGTGAACAGATACTAACAACAAATATATAAAATAATTTGATTTTGTTCACCTTTGCCTTTAATTTCTTGTAAGACTGCTGAAGACTGAAAAAACAACATTTCTTACCAAAATTCCTTTGTGTTAAGAGAAATGCCAAATGAAAAGAGAATGGGATCAGAGTAAAAAGAGGGGATGGGATTTTTCTTATTCTTTATAGTTTGAACAATACTTTGAATGCTCATTTTGTTTTTCATACCATTAAATGCCTCTGATACTGAAGTGAATAGTGGTTAGAACTGCTAAACAATTTGAGAAAGCATATTTTGAAACTTCCATTCACAGAACAAGAAGAAACTTATAGAATTATCATGAAAAGAAATATCCTTGGGCAGTTTTGTGTTTTATATTATATAGAGTTTATGTATCAGAGATAAGCATTCAGCCTGTGAAGGGCTTCTGCTAAAAAAAGAGTCTTCAAATATTATTAATATTATTAAATATCCTTATCTATATATATATATCTCTTCTATGCCAAAAATTATGATTTTATATTTTGAAGAATAAGACCTTGCTAATTCACAGTAGTTTTCCAGACCCATTTCAGGTTCTGAACTTTCAAAGTAATGTGTAAGCTAACAAAAAATAAAAAAGGAAGGATGCTTCACTACGACATGTACTTTATCTGTATGATCACTATCATTCAGTTTTAACTATTAATGATAATCCTTCATGGCTTGCTATTAAATGCTCTCTAGTGCCTTGCATAAATGTACTGTAATTAAGTCCTAACAATAATAAATTGCAATGAAATATTTAACCATTAAGCTTTTTCTGAGAAATTACAAATAGTCCAAAACTTTTTTTATATTGAAAGTGTTGTGTATGGATCAGAACATCAGAAATTATATAATAAATTTGTATATCTCTGAAGACTTCAAAATTTTTCATAAACATGAATACACTTAGTTTAATAACCCAGGTCGTGATCCCACAAAATATTTACAGTGATTAAATTCAGTGAAGATTGAATTTATTTTCTGCTGCTCTCTATGGGATTGGTACGTGGAAAGAATGAAAAAAAAAAAAAAAGTCTTTTTTTCTTCTTGGAATCTTCAGAATTAATTAATAGAATGTCTTTAATACATTTAATGAATTCCCTAGGGACATGAATGCTGTTTATTGTGGGACTATCAATGGGATCATAGATCAGATCAAAGAGAGACAGCCTCTGTCATTGGCTTTTTGATCTCTGTTAGTTTCACAGAGCTAAATGCTGATCTGAATGCTATCTGTCTCAGCTGGTCAAACTAAACTAACAGAAGAAAATATTCATTAGAGATATTTTAGAAATCATTGTTTAAATTAACTCCCTTGACATTACCAAATGTCTGAGATTACATTAATGTGAATTTTTCTCAAGGAGCTGTCACAGACCCCACATCATGAACACCTTATGGGCAATAGCAGGGAAAAAAAACCCAAAACCCAAAACAAAAAAAAGAAAAAAAAAAAAACAACCCCCCAAAACCCCAAAACTTTTAGACACTATCAGAATGAACTCCACATATTTTCCAATTAAACAGTGTCAGATGCCAAAATAGCATCGATAATTCCTTAACGTATTTCTCTGTCCCAGTCACCTGTAGATTTCTACCTGCTGCAAGCAGGTCCTGCACTGATTTGTAATACTGAGTTAGGTGGAGTAATCAAAGGACCAAAGCCAGGAAAAAAGCAACAGCTGCTGCAGAAGGTGAGTGAACAGCTAGTAATCATATTGATGACATTACTAATTTATGTAGTTGATAGAATTTAAAATAGGAGTGAGGACTCATCTGTCATCATCGTATCATCCATCATCGCTATGGTTTTCTAAGTAATGTGCAGGCTGTTAATAATTTTAGTTTGTTTTGTTGTTATTCCACTCGATTTGGTTTTGGGACTTTTTTTTTTTAAGACTCAGGGAAAACAAACACTTCATGGTGGCAAATATTAATGCTGATTTTTTTCTGTGGTAAAGGAACAGATACAGTAAACAAATAAATTCATATTCTCTTCAAAACTAAAAATCATAATAAAGGCATGTTCCTTTTTTTTTTTTTTCCCCCCTACAGCATGTAGTTAATATTCTGTCCCATCTATAGGTTCAGTAGAATGAAAACTAGGCATGTTTCCAAAGTGGCATACTTGAAGAACAGATGCCTGTGGAACTGTGGCTTCTAGCTTTGCAGTAAGCAATGCCAGTCCCAATCTAGAGTTTCCCATCAGCCTGTAATATCATTTTCTCTTTTCTTCTGAAGCTTGAAAGTTCCTTGACACTTGAGTACTGATCTGCTTGGGTTCCTTGTCCACTGCAAACTCAGGACTAGAACCTGTAAAATCCACCTCAGACACACAACTGATTTTTAGAAAACTGGAGACATCTTATGACAAATTACTTTATACTGTGTTTCAAAACAGTTTTAATTTTTATTATGTTGAAGGTTTGAGTCCTGTGCAGATGCTTAAATTGTTTGGTAATTTAGTGAGTTATCACATAGAAGGTGTTAACAGGAAGGCTGTCAGTCATTAAGCTGTGGCAAGAGGTTAAAGTAACAAGATTAAGGCATTTAAACAGGTCCAAATTCAAGTGCCTAAATGTAGGTGTCTGCCATGTAGATATTTATATATGAACTAAATCTGTAAGTTTCCATCATAGTCTCTACAGATCTAGTCAGTATAGTCAATGGAATATAGAGCTATTAATTTTAGCCTAATAGAAATGCTTCAGTTTCATCATGTGTAGCTCACTACTCTCTGTTGAATAGATTATCCAGATCTCCTTTGCCTATAAAAAGAACTTACATATGGAGATCTCACATAGGCAGGTACAGACACCTACATTTAGGTGTTTAAAACCGGAGTTAAATTCTGCTCCAGATCCTTTGTCAGGTCTCACTGCTGACAAACCTTTTTGCCAAGGTCTAGGGAGATTCAGCAGTATGGATTTCACCTTTGCAGTTTCAGAGGATCTCTGTATGAGAGCTAAAACTTTTCAACAGATTTTGGCTACAGGTAACGCAAGGGCATGAGTGCTTCAAAGCATGGATCACAGCTCTCGTCTCAGACATCTGCTAAGACACACTGTTGTTCCTGTACAGTCTTTGTAGATGTTTGTTTGTTTGTTTTTTTTTCCTGTGTGGACATAACAGTATAGAAGGGGGCAGGGGCTCCCTTCCCATATGGTAAAGATATGATTGAATCTGGATCTGGAAGCTGTGAAAAGCTGTTAACTCAGTGATATTGATGAAACATTGATTCTAGTTTAGGGAAAGAAATTAGCTGTCTTGGGTGACTTGTGAATATGTGATGTTTTTGTTATTTAACAAATAATCAATAATGTTTCCACATTATTGTCATCTGGTAGTCAGTGTTATCTATTTCAGGCTTTCTTACATATTATCAGTGAAAAGTCATCTCTGAGTTGCTAAAAACTTGACAGCAGCACAATTTTATAAGAGAAACAAAAGAGACAAATAAATACTCTCCCCCAAACCCTAAATAATCTATTTCTGGTGTCAGTATATTGGAGATATTTGGGTTACTTTTCCATGCTAAGATGGACTAGTTAATTAGTTTTAGCATTTTCTTCGCAGGTAGTATGTTTAAGTAAATGGTTACCTCAGTTTATTTAATATAGCTGAACAGCTTGTTTAGAATTTGTACAAGTTATGTAGACAAAAGAGGTTTATTTTCTGGGCCAAGGCAGGAACACATAGACAATGTAGTGCTTTGATTGATGAGAACATGTGGAAAATAATAGATTTTCATGCAACCTCTTTTACTGTAGTGAGAGGTGTGATTCCCTGTCATCGTTATAGATTCTAATTAATGAGGAAAAGTGTCAAAATGCACTTTTGACACTATCGCTCCCAAAGTCATAACATCGTTTTTCTGTATGAACATTTTTTTTTGCTTGAAATATATTCATTCCTTTTCCAGTCTAAGACCTGATTATGCATTACCCCCCACACCTGCAAACAAGAATAACTGTGAAAAAGAACTACATTCTTACTTCTGTGTGGGCTATGTGGAGCTTGAGTTTGTGAAAGAAAAGTCTATGGGTGTCTTTTGGCAGAGTAGAAGAAAGTCTTTTCCCTGCCCATTATAAAATGAGGCTGAGTAAGGAGGGTCATGGAAAAAGAAAGATCTGGGACACTCATGCTGTGGTTCCTGCTATAGCTGTAGCATCCAGTACCAAGAATCATTGTACTGTCAGATAGCTTACTTATGGCCAGTGTCACTGAGCATTTAGAGGAAAATTGAGAGTTCGATACATGTGCCAGGTTTTGAGTCTTTCTTCTTACTTCATTTCAGTTCTTTGCTGAGGTAGGTACACATCCATCCTTATTTTTAAAGGAGGGAGGAGGGGAAAAGAATTGACAATGGAATCAAATTCCAGGACTGTGGATTGAATAGGACATAACTCAGGTGCTATGCGATCATCTTTTAAAGCTCTTTATCACCAGATCTTACTGTCTTAACCTTTCTTTGTACATTGTGGTTGTCCCATAGCATGTCTTAAAAAATAAAAAGTCAAGATATTATACTTCATAAGACATTGCTGAAGACTCCCAATTTGTGTAACTTCTTCCTCCTTGTACCTCGAGAAACAGTGTTCCTGAACTAGTCCTCCTTGTCTGACATTAGAGATGTCTATACAGACGAGAAGATACCAGATGATCTCACCTTGAGCTTTTGTGGAGTACAGTTGCATAGACTCCAAAGACATGAAATCCAATTCTCTGTTCCTGTAGAAAATGTTGTCACAAGTCACTTTTCTTCATGTAACAATATTTTAAAACAATTTCCTGTTCTATTAAAGAACCTTAACATAAGGACCTTCCAGAATGCAATTTGTCTAGTCTATTCTTAGAACTATTCAGAAAAAGGATTCTACAACTTCTGTTTCTTATGCTTGTTTCTGAACCAGACTCATTTGTTCTTTTCCTTACATTTACTGAGCTTTCTTTGGAGTTCCTTCCTTGTTTTGTCAGATCAATGGGATCTAGCTGCCTCTGAACTGTACAGATTACATAGAATCATTTATGTAGACTTGAGAGGAAGATAAAGAAATAATCTGAACACTTAATTTCAGATCTCCCAAACTTTTGTGACCAAAGCCTTTATTTGACTGCTTTTCACAGTTTGGGATTTCTCCCAAAAATTGTAATTACATTTTAAGAAAGAAATTGACTTTTCCACATAATTCTGCATATCTAACTCACACAGGTTCCTATCTCCTCTTCTGCTTTCCATTTTCTTTCCCTTGTACATATTCCTTTGTGTTCTTCTCTAAGGGAGATCTTGGTGATGGAATGATTCCAAATGGGAACACAAGAAGATGCAGAATTGTTTGTTTGCAAATATAGGGTCTACCAGCCTGTGAAGCTGGGTGAACTGCATGACAATGGGCCACAAACTCTGCCAGATCTTTTAAATGTGCTTGTTTTACACTCAAAATATTGGTCTAATGACAAAAAAAAAGGAACATGTTTATACGGCACCAAAAATTTAGTGTTAGTCCAATAAATGTTTCAACACTCATCCAAATTATCCATTCAATACAGAAAAGCCTCATCAATGTGGTTAAAACTTATACAAAAGCCTTCCTAGTATTGATTCCTTTTCTTTGGTGTTCTGCACTCCATCCCAATGTTTCTCTGGGTTCTTGGGGCTGACACTTCAGTCTTCCTCAAGCAGAGTTGGGGAGGGTTACAATGAGCTGTCAGGACACTGAGGTCTTCACTAGGAGATTGATGTTCATAGTTGGCATTTTTTTTAGTTTCTTTGTTGTGGGAATGGCTTTTGAACTGCTTCAGAATACTGAGCCTAGGTTTAGTTTTATATAATTTCTTACCACAATGTGCTTCTCTTTCATTGGTTCCCAACTAAAGTTTGAAACTTGCACAAATGCCTTCTCCATCCTTAACTTTTTCAAAGGGCTACTGTTTGTTATGTAGGAATCATCTTGGGGTTTCAGACCTTTACTGCAAATGTTATTCCCAGGGCTTCAACTATGACAGGTCAAGCAGCAGTTGCTTAAATACTAGGGAATTGTTGCAAGAAGCTCAAATCAATCCAGGTCAACACAATTCTAGACAAGTCCTGAGAGTGTGCACTGTCAGGTAGTTCATAAGTTTGTGCACTAGTAATAGCAAAAAATTAAAAATACTGGACTACATTTGCTTTTTTTCATATAGTAAGCTCCTCAAAGATGATCAAATATGTTTAAAATCAGAAGATGCTCTCTTAGACTAAATATGAAAATAATTTTCATTAGAAATACATAAATCTTCAAGGTAACCAAATAGAAAAAAAAAAAGTGTTTATAAGAAAACTGTACCTTTCATCTTTGCAGGACAGGTCTTGCTTTTCAGGTTTGACTTCAGTTATTCATTAAACTTCAGCAGAAAGCTCTGCATAGCTCTCTTGGTTTCTAGAAAGTTTTCCCATCCATCTTCCATGGAACTACTCTATCTTCCTTCTCTTCACAGTCTCTCAGGGCTCAATTCAATTCCTTATAAACATGGCACCTCATGGTGTTTGAGAGTCTCTAGGATATCTAGAACAACTGAAATGCTTTTCAGGTATGACACAGGATTTATGAAAAGTCTTGCAGCCTTTTGGATTAATGGACAGAGGTTAGATACTCCACAGCATGTAAATAACACTAAATATGTTTATTTGGACTGATTACTGCAACAAATCCTTGCTATTTTCCTTTCTCTCCATTTGCCACTTTCGTATGGACTAACCTCTAAACCTTTTTTACGATCAGATATGATCAGTTACTTTGCAACTAAAAAGCTATCTCCACTTTCTTTCAGTGACTTCCATCTGGTCTAGTCACTCAAAGAAATACAGTATATGACTGAAAAGACAGAGCTCAAATAGATAACATCTGACACACAGGGAGTTTTCAGTTCAATGTATGAAATGGAAATCAGAAAAGAAAAATTGTTGTTGTCAAGATGAAGCACACACTGTTGTAGTAAAATAAATAAAAAGCATTTATGTTGATTCTAACTGAAATGTAAATAACTGATAATTTCAAATTTAAATAAATTTTATTTAATTTTTCATGTTAACTGCAGTTCCTTTTTAAGTAAAATATGATTTGAAATGAAATTTTACACCACTTAATTTTCAAAATAATTGATAAGTATATTTATTTGTTTGAGAAATATTTTTTGACATTTCCAAGGCAAGCTATATCATTTATATTTACAAAATTCCATTTTAAACTCTATGGTACTCTGAAAACCATGAAATTCCAGTTTTCATAGATTTGCCATTCATTCAAAAAGCTTATCTTCTAAAAGAATTATTACCACTGGTTTTACCACTTTCATGTCTTGGGAAGAATGGCTGTGAAGAAGCCTGATACTGTGAAAGTTTTTACATGCTATATATTGGCTAGTTATTATGGATAAAATTAAGTTCCTGTGTCATGACTATGACCTGCCTAAGAACCACCATAAATGCAGAATAAGCAGCACACAAATACTGTAATATACCTTCTGTATCATCTGGAACATTCTGAGCCTGTATCTCCCTTCTTAGACAATGGGTGAGTCCCTAGCAGTGAAAACTAAGTCTCCACATTTTCTACTATTTTGATCCCATTATCAAAGCTTAACAAATAATAAGTAACAATAATAATTATGTCCCCACTGTACATTCTTAGAAAGGAAAAAAACACAGTAAACAAAAAAAATATTATTATTTGAGAAGTGGCAGTAGTGAGAAAATCAGAAGGGAAATCACACATGAGTATTCCTATGGCAAGGGAAAATGCTATTGGAAAGGGATGAGCTATAGGGATATACTTCTAGCCAGAAAAGAGAGTGCAAGATGCCAAGAAGTAAATAAATTGGAAACAGGAACTAAATTTGCCAGTTTGCTACCAAAATGATTTTTAACTATTTTTCTTCCAGAGTGTTTTATGTCACATTTTCGCCTGTTTCCTTTTAGTTAATTTTTCTTTATAATATGATGCAATCCATTTTTTTCATAGTAATTTTGTTTGGTTTGGTTGTCAAAGTAGGAATCATCTCACTTAACTAAAGGTATCTAAAAGTTTGGTATTTAGTCTAAATTAGTCTGTAAGCATCCTTTGGAAACCAGAGAGTGCACCTCTGTAAAACATTTGACCTCAAGGTATCTAAGTTTGGTATTTAGTCTAAATTAGTCTGTAGGCATCCTTTGGAAACCAGAGAGTGCACCTCTGTAAAACATTTGACCTCACCTGTCTTAGGACAAAGACATTCATCCCCTGTATTGAAAATGAAACCTGTCTTAGGACACAGACATTCATCCCCTGTACTGAAAATGAATTCTCTGTGAGCTCCCTTTATTAAAATAAAATAATAATAAAAAGTTATATTGTTAGCTCAACATAAATGCTAATTTAAGTTTCTATACCTGGGTACTGCCTGGTCAGCATTTATGTATGCCAACATTTTTCATTCTGATTGATGCTGGATGCTGATTAGCCATTTACAATATCCTCATGTCTTCATTCAGGCTAATGGCAAATGACTGCATTGTTTCTTGCCAGCAGCAAGATGGAGAGAAAAGAACGGGGTGTTCTTTAGACCATGTAATGCAGTGATTTTAAGATGCAGACATAAACCGCTCATTTACAAGGAAAGTCAGGAGAAGGTACTTCACAAGAACTGTCCCACCAGATTTGGGAGGTATGTTGTTTCTTCTGGATTATAGAATATAGATATGTTCAGTAGACAGTACCCTGAAATGAAAGAACTAAACACTAGCATCCAGAATGATCTTTAAAATATTTAGTCCTGATTATTACTACATTTGAAGCAACTCCAAAAGTCTTAGTATTCACTTAACTAGTTATCCCCTTTTACACAGTGAATGCTTATTAATCTTGTTATGAAGTGGTAAGACCAACGCCTATTTTCTGCAATAAAAAAGCTATAAAGTACATGTTTATGTAATTTCACACATATATCTGACATATATTTACTATTAAAGATAAACAATCATGGATATCTATGTACAGCTTTAAATCACAGCTGTTATCCAAACTCCATTGACCTCATCTATATTTATGAAAATTTTACAATGGCCTCCAGAGCAGGGCTTGCACTTTTATTTGAATACATTTCAGTAGAATGCATGTTTTTGGATCATAAAAAATGTCTTGATCTGCAAAGCTTCAGCTGAAAACTTTATGTGACAAATCAAAGGGGCTCAGGATTGAAATCCATAAAGATTTCTGGAGACAAACAAAATTCAGAGAACTTTTTTTGGGGATACTAAAGATACTAGAAATACTAATAAACTGAGAATAAATAAGATAGGAAACAAAAGCTATTAAGTTAGGTTTATCTAAGAATAATACTGTTCTTATCCAAGTCCTTAGAGAATCTACTACCTTCTCATGTCTTTTGTTTGCTTGTTCTCAGTACAAATTAAAATTACAAGAAGAATTTGTGTTGATTGTAAAAGTTCCTGTTATGCTCTTGTAGGATTTAAAAAAACAAAACCAAACCAAACCAACGAACCAACCAAAAAACCCCCCACAACTAAAACCACAAACACTATAGTTAAGCACCTGTCAGCATTTATAAACACTTTCTTTGGTGAAATTTGACTTGGCATTTAAATTTCTATCCCAGGGGCAGTTTGTACTTCAAGTTCAAAAGCAAACCACTTCAGATGTTTTTGAATTATGCGTCTATACAAATGAAATTCTCAACAGTTCCACCTGTTTTTTGGAAATGGAAATTAATGACAGGAGGTTGCATATATGCCTGTATGTATCTTCAGTCAGATATTTCCTTATGCTGGCTTAGGAATTTTATTTTTTTTTAATTAAAAGATAGAATCAAGGATGATTCATAAGATTAAGTATCCATACAGGGTACCAGGGAGATGGGAAGGGAAAAAAAGAAATTTTTAGTACACTTATGTAAAAAAGAATAACTACAGACTGTCATATTATCTTTATTAAAGATAGTTGACATGTGATATGGGTTCAGGTTGTGTATTCTCATTAATCATAAAACAAAGTAATAAAAGAAATCTAAATAAATGTTATTTGAAATACATAAAACATAGATCATGCAAGATCAGCCATATGTATTTGCAATTACCATGACTATGCATACAAAACTGCGTACCCACATTCAAATGGATATGTCCAATTAACTAAATCCCTATTAACTCAGTGTTCATTTTACTGATAAACATAAAATCTAGTATTTTCATATGCAACTGTAGATTCATATATATTATCTTTTAGCATACATCCTTGATGGCATATTTTTTTCCAACTAGTTTACTCCAGAAGAAGAAAAACATCACATTACTTCTCATATTTTTCTGAATGAAATATAGTTACTTTCCCCAAAGCTTCATCCAGTCCCCACCATAACTGTGTAGCTTAGTTGTTATAATTAACTGAAAATATATTAAACAAACTTAATTATACACTTATATTTTAACAAACATACGTTTTGTGTGTGTGTGTGTGTTATTCTATCCTTAAAAAGGAATGCAGAAAGCAGTATAGCTTTCTGTAGTTTTACATTTTACCAATGTATAAACTTTGCTCAGTAGGCATATCAGAACTAGCTATTACCTAACCAGGTCACATATGGCTAACAATGTAAACACTTGACACTTACTGAAAAGCCAAGCTGAAACTGTGAAGGAAGATCTGGATAGATAACCTGTACTAAAATCTACTGCAAATCTATGTTCTTATTAGGACTACCAGAGCTGAACAGTTGAAATACAGGGTTGCGTGACAAATGCAGCTATTTTAGGTTTACTTCACTCTTGAAGATATCTATATTTTACATTAATTTCAGCAAACAATCTTACTGCTGTAAAGTGGACTTATACAGTGTTTGGTTTTTTTACAGGATAACGTATGTTTGAACTATATCCTGATATTTGATTTTACTCTTTTCACATGATTTGGAGGATAATTTATTTCTTTTTTTGATGAATAGAATGACAGTAAAGTAATGGCTGACTTTATTATCCATTGAAATAATCAATGAAGTAATCTGGAAGACTCTGATATTGTCTAATGACTCAGATCAAAAAGACTTTTTCAAGCCTTTATCTCAATACAAGCAATTATAATAAAACTAATAGCTTTGATTTCAAAGGGATAACTGGGAAGATCCAAAGATTCTTTCCGCAGCCTGATTTCATGAGTCCACTTCAGCTGGAGGGAGTCCCACAGTACCCTAACACAAACATCTGAAAACTATGAGCACAGAAGAAAGTCACAATTTATTTAAGAATTGCAGGGAAAATTTCTCTAGAGTAAGTGATGACATTAAAGACATACGGTAGTTATTTGTCTACAACCAGGAAGTTCACACCCATCATCTGTCATAGGCAGCACATTGTCTTCAGATTATAGAATCACAGAATCATAGAATCATAGAATCATAGAATGGTTTGGGTTGGAAGGGACCTTTAAAGTTCATCTGGTCCAACCCCCCTGCAATGAGCAGGGACATCTTCAACTTAGGACTGGTAAGGCCAAACCTGGAGTGCTGTGTCCTGTTCTGGGCTCCTCAGTACAAGAGAGACATGGACATACTGGAGAGAGTCCAGCAAAGGGACACAAAGGTAATTAAGGGATTGGGTCATCTTTCATACAAGGAGAGAAAGCAGAGAGAGCTGTGACTCATCAGCCTGGGGAAGAGAAGACTCAGGAGTATCTTACCAAAGTTGTAAAAACACCTGAAGCAAGGGTGTAAAGAAGATGGAGCCAGACTCTTTTCAGAATGGAGAAGAGGCAATGGAAACAAATTCAAATACAGGAAATTTTGTTCAAACCTGAGAAAAACTTTTTTACTCTTAGGGTTGCCAAACGCTTGAAAAGATTGCCTGGAGAGGTTGTGCAGTCTCCATTCCTGGAGGTATTCAAAACTGAGTGGACACAGCCCTGAGCCACCTACTCTAGTTCCTCCCACTATGAGCAGAGGGGTTTGGACTAGGCTATCTCCACAAGCTCCCTCCAACCTCATTCATGCTGTGATTCTGTCGATGTATGGAAATAACAAGAGCAATAATGTGTTGACTCCAGAATATTTTCCCACTGTAAATCCTCCCCTTTCAGAAAGCCAACATCAAAGTACTTGGATAGAGATAAAACAATGTAACAAACTCAATCCCTTCCTTGCAAATCAGTAAAATGTAGTGTTTCAGGGAAAAGAAGTAAAGTGTTCTTCCTACCTAAAAAAGAATGAGACAAGCAAAGTACTCTGAAAGTGAAAAGAAAATAATGGTGTTCTGGTTCAAATTAAACTAAACTACACAATGTAATTAATTATTTAATGCTTGCTGAACCTTTTCTTAACTGTTTTTTGTATTTTAATGCATGATATCTTTATGTTGATACTATATTCTTTATCAGGCAGTATTTCAGAGAGGTTAGAGGTGACGTAAACTCCTTTGATGCAGAATGTCATAAATTTTCTTTCTTATTTGAATGTATATAATTTTCTGAATATTGTTTCTTTTAGACTCAGAAAACTACTTTTGACTTGAAACTAAATTGCTTTAGAATCACAGGTATCATAATTTGGTAGTTATTGCATTAATATACTTCTGTCCCTGAAATTATTTGCAGTGGTACTAAAAATCATTCATTAATACTGCTTATTCAGAGATTATGCTTAAAAATGTAATGTGTATCTTTGAGGAAATAAGTACAGAGTAACTGGTCAGAGCAACATCAAATTTGGACATGAAATGCCTACAAATGGGAGATTTCAGAGTCTTGCAGAGAAAATTGGAAACTTAGTATGCTTCTCGCTCTTTAAATCCCAGAAGAGATAAACATTTCTTGCTCAATTAAAGTTCCTGCCATAGCAAAAAAGACTTTTGTAGAATAAATTTGTTCGGTCGCTGTAATAGGTGGTTGTAATAGGATGTAGCTCGGAATCAAATGTATTACCTAATTATGGCATGAAGACATTGTTATATAGTGTTTATTATATGTTAGTTTATTTTATTTAAATGGTAAAAGTTTAACAAGGGGAAGGACTCCTACATTTTCCCTTTTCTTCATAGTATATTAAAACATTAACCTAGAATAAAGTCTGAACAGTATTTTAACTTATCCTCCAAAAATTAAGCTATTTTTATTATAAGTATAACATTAAATTAGTGTTGAGTTAATTAATTGCCCTTCCTACATCATGGATAAAAGCGTGAATTGTGAGGCAGAGCTCTTCTGTTGTTCTGTGCAGGTCTGAGACTTTTTTTAACACAAAATAAGAAGAAAATTTAAACCTCAACATATATATTAAAGAAAGTGTCTGCAGCTTTCTTCTCTAACCTTGGAATCTACATATATTGTTTTCACTTTCAAAATACAGTGCTACCTGTATT
Organism: Aptenodytes forsteri; assembly: GCF_000699145.1. Lineage (NCBI taxonomy): Eukaryota > Metazoa > Chordata > Aves > Sphenisciformes > Spheniscidae > Aptenodytes > Aptenodytes forsteri. The sequence goes on from NW_008795018.1 coordinate 7,378,864, forward strand.
TCATCCTTCTTGGAAAACAGTGAAGGTATGCTCCATTAATTTGATTAAATCAATAAAAAGTATTTATAATCGGAAAGAGATTTTTTTCTAAAATAATGACTATATACTAAGCTACAGCTACATATACACCAAGCTACAGCTACTTTGATTTTAGATATAATTATGAGCTACGATACATTCTGGATATAGCTGGGGGAGGTGTCACAATTTGGGACATCTCTTTTTTCCTTTAATTTACAACGTAATAAATGTAACACAAGAAACAAAATAAAGAACACCACTAAACATTTGTTTTTGAAGTGTTTTCCTTGCAAAAACAGCCCCCCCCAAAAGTTACCCTAATTTACCAATATATTGGTCAATATATTTGCATGATTTAGATGGTGTACATTTCTTGTTTGGGGTCCCTGAGATGCATCCCTTGCCTTAAAGATTTAGTTCTCTTTCCCCTCTGGTTTATATTGGTTTATCAATTAATGTATGTGACTGGATAATTCTTTCCTCATCTAAGCCCTAATCCATTGTGGAGCTTCTCTAGTATGACCTTCCATGGTTCTCAGAGAAATCTTTGAAAGAAATAGATTAAAACTGAGAGCATTTTATGAAAAATAAAGAAAATCATACCAGTGAGTCAGTATACTTAAGCTTATAATTGATTGAAACATTTAGACTGAGAGGTATGCTCTCCTCAATACTTGATTTAAGAGGGTGAGATGTATTTCATGCTTTATGCAGTTTCATGTGTGAAGCTTATGTTAATATACTTCAATATACTTTAATATACTATAAAAACATAGCAACTCCAAGGTTGTGTCAAAGATCCATTAGAGCCACCATCAAGTCTTCAACAGAGCCAGTATTGTACACTTAGAGAAAGGATATAAAATATATGAAATAGGAAAAAGAAAGATTTTCTCTTGAATAGTCTCTCAGTCTCTTCTGTCACAATTTCACCATCATTAAATCAATTAAAAGAAAAATTCCTGGTCCCACTTATATCTGACATAGCTAAAGGCCTACCACAGACTCCCTGAGCCTCTCTCCAGTAGTTTTTACCTGCTTTCTATGACCTGTCCACTTGGCCCTATGGAGATTTCTGCACAATTAACCAGATGAATGAAGATGAAAATGACTTTATAATATCTGCCTTCCTTGAGATTAATTATGTATCCCCAAAGAGTTAAGTAATTTCTATTGACTCTCTCTAGAAAAGACTTATTTAACTTTTTTCACATGTGAAAATAAAGGACATTATAAAATGTATTACGAAACATATTTGTGTTAATCTCTACCCAATGTAGATCAACACACAAACATTCATAAAAATCAAAGATGGATCAGTTTATTTCCCTCAGGAGTATAATCACTGGACTAGAAGCCTAGTTTCTGAGACTGCTTAGAAGAAGAAAAAAGAATGAGAAAAAGCACCATGTGTCTATCTGCAGGAATTCAGAGAATGTTATTGTAATCTAATTTATTTTACCATTTCTGTATTTTACTGACTTGCAGTCAAGGAACATACACAAGGATTCCTTTCCTAGCATCATCAATTAGCTGGAAAACATAGCTCAAGACACAGGGAAGGAAGATAAAGTTATCCTGGGACTTTAGAGTGCATTTCTAGCTTTTGCTACTTATATACTGTATGTTCTATAACAAGTCATATCTGGGTACCTTTGAGAATCTATGCCTTATCTCCCCATGAAGCCACATATTTTAGAAAGACAGATTCCTTTCCTAGCATCATCAATTAGCTGGAAAACATAGCTCAAGACACAGGGAAGGAAGATAAAGTTATCCTGGGACTTTAGAGTGCATTTCTAGCTTTTGCTACTTATATACTGTATGTTCTATAACAAGTCATATCTGGGTACCTTTGAGAATCTATGCCTTATCTCCCCATGAAGCCACATATTTTAGAAAGACAACATAAATTACTCTTGTAGTACCAAAATATTGGTTATTATTAACCAATAATTTAATTGGTTGATTAAATTATTTCTCATAAATTGAAAGCAGAAGTAAGGTACCTTCTAGTTTTTATGTTTTGAAAAGCTGTATTTTTCAAAATCTTAAATACATAATGGTGATTAAGTATCTGCCACATTTCATTATTATAAAATCTTCAAGGTGAGGGAAGACAGGACTGTGAGCAGAAATCATTGTCTAAAATTACAAAGAATTCCTGCTGCCATACAGAAACAAAATTGAAGACTTTTTTTTATCTTGAAATAACAAAAAAACCCCTTTTTATGCTAGATCCATTTACATCAAAATACTTCTAGAGAAAATTTTAATTTTATAAAACATACAAACCTTGAAAATATGATCCTATATTGGAAGTGATGACAGAATGTTGATTATAGTGTTGTGCCTGTGACCTTGCAATTACTGATGCCATATACACCAGCTGTGATGAGTATCTATGAACATGAGTTGAGATCCTGCCAGATTATGAGTAGGACATGGAATTTTGCAGTCTGTACCAGCATGCTACCTACTGAGAACGAAATATTTTGTCTTTTACCTTTTTGTTTTTTCTTTCTTTTCTTTTTTTGTTTGTTTTATACATAGTTTCTCCTAGTGATGAATTCAATTGTACCACATGGTAGAGTATTAAAGTGGCAACCTATAGCTAAAATTTACACATATGTGGGCAGAGATATCTACATAGCTGCATATGTGTCTGCATATGTCTTGGCACAGTGTCAAAACTTCAACCAGGGTCTATTGCTTTGAAGCTAAGAGAAGTAATGATTTTGAGAAGAGAGGAAATTGAAGTCATAGGCATTGACCTGTATTCAAACTGTTAGATTGTAACTACAGATTAAACTCCTCATGAGTGAATCATGAGTGAAGCTGGTTTTCACTGTTTCAGAGAAACAAATCTGTATTGTATAAAATGAACAAAAAAGCTTGTCTATTTGATGCTATCTATTGAACAACAAGTTGTGCATGCACTTTATGATTTACACATGATAAGGTGAAATAATGAGTCATTTTGCATAGTTGAACTCAATGATTGTGTTTATCCTAGTGGAATTGTACCATCTTCTGAGGAGTTACTTGAAAGTTGAATTTGTACCATTAGAACATCTGTTTCTTGTAACCATATGAATTCTTTAATATTTTGGTTTTTTAGACGTACAAAATTGTTCTGCACACCAGGCAACTTTGGGAGTAAGGAGAACTGTCTGTTTTTTTATAGTTTATTTGTTTATTTGAGCTATTGTTTGTTTGTCTGCTTATGACAATTATTATTCTTGGAATGAATGAACACTGAATACATTATATTCTAACCCTTAGAGCTTTATACATCCTGGGTTTTATCTGTAAAGTTGCAAACAAACCAAATTTAAATATTGCACCATTAAAAGTAATCCAGCTTGACTGTTTAAATTATTTGTGCATCTACAGTACATGCTCTCATGATTGTGTTTACTTATAAAATATTACCATATAAAATCAAACAGACAATTAAAGTTTACAAATGTGGGAAAAATATATTACCAACATGACATTGTAATTTAGTGACAAATATTGTATGGTAACATTGTAATGGCCCACAGCCAGTGAATTTTTCTGTGCAGATGGTCCCTGCACCTGCAAGCTATTGGAAGGTACCATTTTTGAAAGCTATGTTTAGAGGCCCACAGCGTGAATTTTTCTGTGCAGATGGTCCCTGCACCTGCAAGCTATTGGAAGGTACCATTTTTGAAAGCTATGTTTAGATCTCATGAGAAGGCCTTTTTTGAATGTTAATGCAATGCCCAGAAATTCTGGCTTGTAGCAATTACTTCTACTATGATGAGACTAAGTTTTTTTTATTCCTCTATAAAAAAATAATCACGGTGGAAACCTGCATTGCTAAAAGAATAAAGCCTTAACAGGCTATAATATGTGAGGATAATTAAGGAATTGGTTGAATTAAAAAATAATGTCTCAAATATTCCAGTGGTTTGCATATTGCACCATCACTGACACCTGTTCATATTGGGTTCAACATGGATGTTATGTGCCAAATATCAGTTATTACATAATAGCATTTAAAGTGAGGAAAATCATGTCTTTAATGCATTTCAGAAAAAACTTATTGTTACACTGTAGTGTTATTTCTGTATCAGCGACCTTATTAAAAAATACAACTATAGTTTACAAAGGGTTTACAAAGTTTTTATAGATATGAACTCCCATTTCAAAATCTATGGAGAGTGTATTCACCTATATTTTACACTTAACTACGTCATATATCTCCAATGAGAATGATGTAACTGTTTCATGTATGATGCTTGTATAATACCATAAATAACAATATATAGTAAAATTAGTAACTGATCCTTCTTCTAACAGCTACATTTGATTGTGTTTATTATAGCCAGTTTTCTCTTTTTATGCATTTTTACCCACTTTTTTTAAGAGTGGGAATTAGTAAATTGCTTATAATAAAAAATAATTTATTTGATAACAGTTTCTGATTTATGCATTTACCCACTTTTTTTAAGAGTGGGAATTAGTAAATTGCTTATAATAAAAAATAATTTATTTGATAACAGTTTTCTCTTTATGCATTTTTACCCACTTTTTTTAAGAGTGGGAATTAGTAAATTGCTTATAATAAAAAATAATTTATTTGATAACAGTTACTTAAGGGTGGATTTTAACCTTGCATTCAAAATTTAAACTTTTATATGTGAAGAATTATTACAAAAGTAATTATTCAAATGTGTTTTTTTTTTCTTTTTCAAGTGGCAACACATACTTTAAAGATGTTTTCCTTCAGAGAATGATGCTCTTGTACAGTTGAAACTTATTAAAAGCATGTTATCAAATTTCTGCACTTTTAAAATTATTGTAAGTTCTTTCCAGAGTACTTTGAAAATGTATTAAATGAGTTCAATGCTAATTATTGTTCTCACTATGAATGTTAATAAGTCTTATTCATATATCTTAAAGTTGGTGGAAATGAAGGATCTTAAGTGGGCAGTCGGCAGGTTTTCTAGTAATATGATTTTCGTTCCCTAAGCAAAGAATGCAACTGCAGTTTTGTTGAAATGATTAACAAAATTATATGCCTCCATTCTGGTCTGAGAATGGCATTTGCCATCCAAAGATCAACCGGAAAACCTAACAGAACCCAAAATGAGGAGGAAAAAAAAAAATACAGTCACTGAGAATTGTCAGTCTCAGATCCAGAACACAATGGGCTGACCTTTATTTGCTGGATCAAAAGTCATGAAAGAAAAGAACTAGACCAATGAGGACTCTGAAGGATTTGAGAAGGTCTTGCTACTCACAGTTAAACCAAGTACCTTTTGAACTGACACCAGTGCTTGCAGGAGAGATTCCTGAAAGGGCATAAACACATAGATAACATTTAGGTAGCAGCAGCAAAATTGATGAGGCATTATCTCAGAAAGGTTTGCTAGCTATTATTATAGACCATCTCACTGAGACAAATTCTATGAGGTGTATTCCAAAGGTCTGAAAATCTTGGTGAAAATCAGAAACTCTGCTGCTCGTACTCCACATTATTTGTACGTTGCAGGCAAAGAGTCATGAAGAGATTGGTCAGATCAATGACGAAAAGCACACAGGTAGATAGATTTCAGCTTTGGAACCATATGGACAAACATATTTATGATCAGTTGGCATAGAAAGCAGTCAGATCCATGCTGACCAGAGCGAAAGCTATAACGTCTACACGTACCCAGAGGACAGCACTCACGGATCCAGGCTGTTATAGGCATTAGCGTCTGGAACACAAGGTTTAAAATGGCAGGAAAATGATGTTAAATCACAGCAGATTAACCTGCCTAAAGCCCAGTTAGAGGATAACATGATAACTGTTCAACAGTTATTTACAAGTGCACTGGCACAAAGGTAAAAAATGTTAAGGTCACACCTGAATATTTGGGACAATGTATGTTAGCCCTCAGAGTAGAGTACATAACCAATTTCTTAAAGGATGTGTGAATTTTTTGTTTGTCTTCAACTCAGATAAACAGAAATATACATCTTTTCTGTAGTTTGACTACTATTTCTTAGCTTTTTGGAGGTTAACACAAGTATACTAGTCTATTCTGCAAGCAGAGTTTATTATGATTAAAAGCAAGTGTTTATATGATGCAAATGCTGAACAAATTATGTTGGGATATGAAAAGAACGTGTAAGTTTGTGTCATTTTTCATTTCTTCTCTTTAATTTGTGTTGTTTGTTTCTGGTGCAACAGACTAGCAGGAGGACTTAAGTCCTGTTATGTGCCTAAATCCAAACTCTACATTCTCAGACTTTGCATAGTTACTGTTTTTAGACTTTTAGACACCTCTGTCCAGATTCATGTAGAATCTGAAACATCGACAGTGTAGGTATTTCCTTCTGAGTTTCAAGAAAATGACAGTAGAATAGTCCTTTTGAATGCTTGTAATGTAGGTCCCTCTTCTTTTTTTTTTTTTTTTTTTTCAGGTAAAATCAAATGGTAGTTGATTTAATTACTACTCAGTTTGGATCAACTACTGTTCACTACAGTCAGCAGTAGTGTGTCTACGTTCTCTGGTGGGAGCAGAATAGCATTGCTCTTATCATCAGCAGTCTTCAAGTTTTTGGCTAGAGTTTGGACCAAAGAGTGTAGCTGAACTTTCTGTGTGTAATAATAAATGGAGTGATGTTGAAAGCATGAACAAAGTGAACATAAAAGTCTTATTCAAGAAACAGGATTGAAAAATCATCAGTGTATTTTAAAGTCTAATTATAAAAAATACATTTAAATACAATTATTTTTTAATAATGAAATTGCAAACAGATTGGGACATTTGAGTTTATCTTTATAATTTACTGAAGTATAGCCAGAATTTCATTGCACCTAGTTTGGATTTTTCATGCATTTTAATTTTTCCATTTATTTCAGTCTCCTTGTCAGTAGCCTTCAACAAAGATAGTGAAAAGATATCTTATTTCTGACCTGATAGCTCCATAATTTATGTTGTGACTCCCTGAATTGTAAAAATAGAGGCATTTTGTTTTAAAAAGGAAAATCAACTTGAACTTATTGATTTGTAGTTAACTAAAAATATAGAAGTCAATGGTATCTCCCTGAATTAAAAATAGAGGCATTTTGTTTTAAAAAGGAAAATCAACTTGAACTTATTGATTTGTAGTGTTCAAAAAATATAGAAGTCAATGGTATTCTCAGGGATTTATATTATGAAAAATGAAATATCAAGGGAAGGAAATACTCAACTTATTTTTTTCTTTTTTTTTTTACTATTTGTGATCACGTTAACATGAATCTAACAGATAACTGGGAGTACCATCTGAAGACTTTTTCAAAAAAACTTTACTGTACTGTCTGATACTTTAAAAAAAAATAATTAGACAACCTTAATCTTTTTTATAGTTTATTATGTATTTATGACTATGTGCAAGTCTTCCATTTTACATCTGTGCTACTCTATACATTAACTGATAAAATGCTAGGATGTATACAGGGGAAGAAATGTGGCACAAAACCACAGCACTGAAGGTCTGTTTATTCTTCCACTATAATCAATAAGACATATATTTGTTTAAAAGGGATAGATAAGACCTAATTCACCTTTATGAATTCATAAAAAATAATACTCCTAAATGAAACATTTTCTTGACAGTATTATTCATATTTTAATGTTCTCCTGAGAAATTTAATTACAATTTTGAAGATTAAATAAGAATTAGTTCAAATTGAATTGTCATTACACTGCCCTTGAACTTTTCCAGTTACAACTAAGATGTTTTGAATTATTTATAAACACATTTTTCTCTCTTTTTATCAAGTAGTTAGAGAACTTCTCACTTTTCTCACATTAGAAACACAATACAGATTTTACTGCTGAAAAATAATCTAGTAAAGAAAAAGGAAAGAGCTAAAATTATATTTGCAAACATTATGTTGTTTTCCGCCCTCCTGCCCCCTAAATACTTTGTAAGAAATGACACCATAATACAAGTTTTGTCTATAACCTTTCCACCTCTCTTTTCTCTGTAGTCCTGGCAAAGAGGGGAGCAGAGTGAGATGTCAAGTAAAAGGTATTGCAGAAGCTTCCAGTCACAAAATAGTTTCTGTGCGGTTATACGTACTTTGTACTAATTACTAGAACTGGCTAGGAATTTTCTGCAAGAATGATTTTGTCATATAGAATATTATTTCAGTGTGGTACAAATTCCATAGAAAATTTCAATTAAAACCACCTTTTTCAAACAAAATCAGTGATGGGAATAAGAAAGTAATACTGACAAGGCAAACAGTCAGGAGATGAGATTGAGTGACAGGGAAGTATATGAGAGAGAACAGGAAGGCTGAATGGCCCAGCTTTTCATTACTTAACCTGGCTGCTTGTCTACCTAAGCCTGAAAATTGGTTCATTTTGAAACTCTGAATATCCAGCTTTCAGAAGTTCATTGCTCAAAGGCATTGATCAAAATTGATAAGTGTCTTTATAAAGCAAGACAGCATTCCAAAGAAATCCCTAACTGGAATTTTTGAGAAATCGTTATTTTTCATTGAAAAGAAATTCTGTTCCCCAGTTCTTTTCTGCACAGATATATCTATGTAGTCTGTCAAACATAGACAGTGCTATGCAGCCATCTGAGGCAACTGAAGGCAAGCTAGCTCAGGCACCAAATGCTGTACCAGTTACCTTACCTGGTGTGCCACCTAGACTATTGCAGATTATTTTTCAAGATATCTTTGCTTTTAGAAGCCTACATTACTTCATGGAGGAATAACTCTTTAGAGATAGCCCATGTAAGTCTATACAACATTGGTTTGTTCAGCTTGTTCAGTTTTGAAGTATTTAGGACAAGCAAGTAATTCAGAAAGATACCTTAGATTTGTAAATACAAGGTTTAGAGGTGTTGATGTTGATAAATGCTACTAGCCCACATTTTGCTATTTATTGCTTATAATATGCTTGTGGGCTTATTGGACCCTCACAAAATGCAAGTGAGAATTCAGACCCTAGCTTAAGATGTTAATAACTTGCGTGCATATAGCTGCATCTATGCTACAAGGTAGTGTAAAGATACCACAGTTAGCTGTAAACAAAGCTATCTTGTGCATTGGGAACAATCTAGTTTGGCATTGCACTGAAAAACATGGCAAATTAGTCAACACTGAGGTTGCTGCTGTTGCAGGTAAATTGCTCTTGGTGCCTAAACTACCTTATTTATGGCTATCCTGTGTATCTCTGTACATTCCTGCCTCTGTAGAGCAGATTTACTCACAGATCAACTGAAAAAGTAACAGAGAATCTGAAGATGATGTTAGCAAGGAGTGCAAAGTCAGGGCTTTATTTTTTCATTCCAAGCTTTGGGATAAGCAGCTTCTGAATGTTCATAAGCTATCCCCCTTCTCTTTTTTTTTTAATCTCCATTTAAAAATTTGAAAATACTTCTGTTGCCTTCTGTTAGTTTTTTGTGTGCCATTGCTTTAATCACTAGTTTCTATTTCCTGGCTTGTCATTATAATGTTAATGCAATTAAAGATGTTCATCCTTGCAAAATATATGTTGTAACATTAATGTGTCTAATTGTAAACAACATTGGGAAGTGTCTTGCATCAGAAAAGCAGAAGGGATTATGAAAAAAGTGCAATAAAGAAGAAAAGGAAAAAATAAAACAGCTGTTCACACCAGGACATTTCCTGCTTTTGTACTTTTGAAGAAAAAGATAGAGCCTGATACGGAGGTTTCACTGTGAAGTCAAACAAATTCAGATCAGAAATCTATGATTTTTTTTTTTTTTCTCACTTAACAATTCAGAGGACTCCTCATCATTAGTTGTCTTAAAATAAATGTTCAATATTTTTCTAAAATAATGCGTCATAACTGAATTTGAAGTAATTTTCCATTGGTTTTCCTTCCTGAAAGCCTAAAATGCAGATAAAATTTTAAATTATAACTTTCAAAATAATCTAATTAAATGGAGAGCTGATTTAAAACTGTTTACCAGCCAGCTGAATACAGATGTATATTTGCCTCAACAATTCAATGATGAATTGAGTAAGCAGAAGTTTTGCCACTGAAATCAGAGATTTGAAGCAAGATCTCAATCTATATAATTTTCCAACACATGCTTGAAAATAGGAAATATATAGAGACTAAAATTTTCCACATTTTAATATAGTAATGAACTTTTCAGTCAAATTTAGTTACAAATCAGTTCCACTTCAAAGTGAAAGGGACTATAAATCTCTGTACATATATGTTTGCAATTTGGCACCTCTGAAGCATACAAGTGGAACTAGCATAGATGTCTACTATGGCAGCAAAAGACTACAAATATGGAGTTCCTTTCTCTCTCGGAGATCTTTAAATTTCATAGAATCATAGCATCATAGAATCATAGAATAGTTTGGGTTGGAAGGGACCTCTAAAGGTCATCTAGTCCAACCCCCCTGCCATGAGCAGGGACATCTTCAACTAGATCAAGTTGCTCAAAGCCCCGTCCAGACTGACTTTGAATGTGTCCAGGGATGGGGCATCTACAACCTCTCTGGGCAACCTACTCTAGTGTTTCACCACTCCCATCATAAAAAAATTTCTTCCTTATGTCTAGTCTGAATCTACCCTCCTTTAGTTTAAAACCATTAGCCCTTGTCCTATTGCTACAGCAGGCCCTATAAAGTCTGTCCCCATCTTTCTTACAAGCCCCCTTTAAGTATTCAAAGGCCACAATAAGGTCTCCCAAGTAGCTGATTTTCTCAGTAGCTGATGAGTTTTAAAGGCTCAGGATTAGAGATTCACTATAGCTGTATAAGCACCAAGGCAGACTTCTTAACAACTATCACATCAAAACAAAATGGAAATGTCCTCAAATGTCCTCTGCTGCTGTCAGGGGATCTGCATTGCCTTCTAGAGCCATTCTCCCAACTGCCTACAGAAAGAATCTGGCACAATTATTCTTCTAATATATATATATACAACTCGTAGAGACAGAATTGGTCTTTGAGGCCCTGTGACTGAAAAGTATTTCCAAGACAGGTCAAGCGATTATGTGGAAAGATTATGTGTTAGAAATCTGCTCTTTTTTTGATGATGCCTTGATGTCAAGGATGTGCTTATTTTCTAACTATGACCAAGATATTGATAAAAGTACTACCAACATTGCTGAAACCTGGCATCTCACAGAAGAAGTAAACTGTTGAACTCAAACAGTACAAATTTATTCACATCCTTACTCTCCAATGTTACCTTTTGCATCCATGTATTAATATATTATAAACAAGACATGAAAAAAAAAAGGATGCATTCCGTAAAAAATTCTAAAAGTAAAAAAGAAATAATGTTGTGGGGACTCATTTTGTCTTCTTTGGGAATACCTTTGCTGAAAGGGGAAGAAAATAGAGAAGTAAAAAAGAAAAAGGCCTCTGCCTGATGCTACAGACCATCAACATTCATTTTAAAAGACAGATTCTAAACTAATTTTGAGATTTCCCTTGTCCTTCTAGTTATAAACCAGATACAGATCTAAGTTCCCGCATGTTACCATAAAAGAATAAATTCTACTAAGGACACACACACAGAGTAGTACAGACAGAAGCTGGAGAAGTGGATAAAACACAAAATGGGAAGAGTATTTCAGTAAAAGCTAGACTCTCCATTTATCTATTTCATGGGAGATTTTCAGTGTTTATTTTTGCAGTGTTACTCATCACCGACATATATTACTATACATTTAAAATGACTTTTTATAAATAGTTGCTTGATTAAACATATACTAAACAGACAAGCCAGTATGAAAATAACTGAGTACTCTTCTCTAAGGACCAAAACATCTTGAAACAAAATAAATGTTCCACAATGGCCTCAGAAAACACATTTAAGATAACAGCTGGAGTTTAATTCCAAATCAATGCATGTTTAAAATGTACATGAAAGAATATTTTATTTCTTTGTTGCTTATGGATTATGCATATGTAATGATGGCTAGAGTAGAAACATGTTTACATTGGGGAAGAAGATAGCCTGTTCTGCAAGAACAGTATTGTAGTGTTTGCTAGTTTCATATGTTATTGTCTCAAATGCAATCAGCTAATATAGATGTTTTCAGTGGTTTTTTGGAATTGTTTCATTTCTAAATTATGCAAAGACATGAAGAAACAGAAGGTTTCAATTTCAGTTTGGATTCTAGGCCAAAAATCTCCAACTCTGAATCTAACCTCAACTAGTTTATTCAGGGTTTGGAGAAAGAAGAGAAGGGCTTGGATATGATGATGCAATCATCTTGTTGTAAGAGGAATATATGATAAGTGAGGAAGGCAGAGAAGACTAGCACTTTGATGCAAACCTGCAAACAGGCAAAAAAAAAACCCCAAAAAACAAACCCTAAACATTTACATTAAAATATACAATTGCTATGAAATCACTGTCATATTTTTCATATACCTCAGTATATGTACTAGTATAATATATGTATTTCATATTAGAAACATTGGTGGAGCCAGTGTTGACCTGTAATTTCAACTCCAAGTTTCGAGGAACAAACCTGCCCTGCTTAGAGGGCTCAGGTTTGCCTCTTTCTCCACACTTTTCTGCTCAAGGATCCAAACTGCCAAGGAGAAGTATATTGCCCATCCCACTAGAAGGCATCTAGTGGATGCCTTCATCTATATAGGCTTCTCTTAAATCTAACAACTCCACACTAAAATCAGACAGATTATTTCTACACATCATGGGTGAGATTCTGCTCAATTAAATATGAGTCTTTAACGTCTGTGATGACATAATTGACTAAATTCCCATTATGTTTGGCTTAGCTGTCCTAAAAAGCAACTGGATAGGCATGTAGTGTTAGATAATATCTTTTACCCAGCCTGGCCTCCATGTGCTTTAGATTCTGTATAATATCTTTAATAGCAGTAGACACTGCAAAGGAGCGAACTGAATTAAACAGTCACCTGCACTTGATCAGTGGAATCCTGATAAGTGAATTCCTCATCTCCATTGACTACATTGGTTAAATCTTCATTGACTCTGATGGCAGCTTAAACTTTTAGCTCGCATGTATATATCTATACTGTAGAAACCAGCATTAAGGAAAAGTGGACCCCACTCCGTATATGGATTGGAGGTAATATAAGCATGAAGTTAAGCATGAAGTCTCAGGTGCTTAAAAAATCTTTCATAATTTCATTCACGTGCCCGAGGATGCCATGCCTCACCTCCAGCTGGCAGTCCAGTCATGGATCTATCCTAGCTGCTCTGTACTACCTTCCAGCCACACACAGATGTCTTGGATAACTTAAAGCATCTCAAATGGGATGTTAATCAGCTGAATTGAGTTTGAAGAATCAGAAATAATTTTGGCAAAAGTGGTGGTTTTGACAGTACATTAATTAGGTAGTTATAATTTTGTGTTTGAAACACATTGAGAACAGGGGAAAGTTTGGAATGTACCTATTAAGGCAGTTATCCAAGATGTTCCTGTGAAAAAGGAGGAAAAAAATAGCCTAGCAATACCATGAGATAGTCCATTACCTAAGAACTAGCAAGCAAGCTTGAAATTTTTTATGGAGTAGGTGAAAATGTTGGATTTTTTCCTCCTGATTAGGGAAGGAGATGTTCATTTGGAACACTTATTCTTCTTTCTAACCATCTTTAAGCACAGGAGCAGTAATGTTTTTGTCTAATAAATTTCCAAATAATGCTGCTCCTAAGATAATGTGTGCAATGAAACAAGCTAGCTGCGATGTTGGTTCAGATGTTGTCTAAACAAGTCATTAATTATGATTTTAATAATGTCTTAATTTATCATTTGCAACTCCGATCCATTATTACAAATTATTTTTTAAAGGAAACCTTTTTATCCACAAGTTGTAATTAATGAACCCAAGTGAGAGATAGTATCATCATTCTTCTGAGTACAAGAAATCCATCACAAGAATGCAATCTCAACTCTGCATAGCCTGATACTCCAGCATTTTACAGAATTTGCAGGAGTTGAAGGGAAAACCATGCTTCTTTTAGAGATATTCAAAACCTGATTGGATGACACTCCAGGCAACTTGATCTACACTGGCCTTCTTCAGAGCAAGAGTCTGAATGAGGTGACCTGCAGATACATGGTTCTATGCGGCTTAATCAGAACTAGGTGACAAGTTGCTATGTTGTAGAGATGTATGTCTTGGTAAGCATTATCCTGAGCCTCTTTTAGAAGTATGAATTTTGAAATGAGAGATCTTGGCTTGGAGATGGGACCTGTTTTCTCATTACATCCTCACAGAATAAACAACATGTAGTTGATACTTGTCTTTTAGCTATTTGTCTTCCCAAGTTTACAACACAAGTGTAATCTCTAGCAGATATGGAGTTAGGGATCTTCAGAGCTAAAATGGGAGTTTCTGCAGCACTAGCTCTTGAATGAGAGCTGTTGCAAGTTCAGTCTTATCTGCTGTCCTGTCATAACAGCAGTACACAATCAATGCTGAATTAAGTAAATTGAGTGATTAGTATCAACAAAGAGTTGCCACAGACAGAAGCGAGGATATCCTCAAACAGAATATGTATCTAGGTACTGATGTTAATCACTATGAGGTTTGATTATCTTTTTCTGTAATCAGTTCTACCTCATAACTGCATTACACACTGCCTATTTGAGAGCATTGAATTACTGTCCATACATATTCATAAAAGTATCTGAATTTTGTCAATATCTCCATATTCTTTTGCACTTAGTTCAGTAGACTCCCTCCCTCCACAAACCAAAACAGTAGAATCATAGAATCATAGGATAGTTTGGGTTGGAAGGGACCTTTAAAGGTCATCTAGTCTAACCCCCCTGTGATGAGCAGGGACATCTTCAACTAGATCAGGTTGTAACTAGACACATATTCTGTAACAGTAATCCTGTACATGGCGGGTTAAAAGAGCAGAGGCATTTTAACATTCATGCCTTAAAAAAAAGATGGTAAGACCCTTAGGATATTAGTACAGAAATATATGAAAAGTTAATTTCCAGAAATGCAGGGCAATAAAAACAAGGTCTGTCCAAATTCTCTTCATTAATAATTAAAAAAGTATGTATATGTGAAGTGCTTTTTAAGTAATGAGCATTAGTTATAAATATTTAACACTTGCGCTTATGAAATATACCCTAAATTATGTCCAAATGTTAACAAGAATGCCTTATACTTGACAGAACAATGAAGCCCATAAATATTTCAGAAGTGTGTGTCTGAGAGGTGGAAGCTGAGAAGACGCATCCTGCTCTTTGTTTTAATCTGACACTGCAACCTTCAGGTCTGTGCTTTTCGAGCTTAATAGGAACAAAGAGCTTTCTATCCAAAGCCAATATCAGAGCTGATAGAAGATTCCCTTTGGAGTTTGTTATCAGGCAAGTACAAGTTGCCTCATCAAAATCATGGGGCAAGAAATTCAAAGCACATAAGCAGTGGCTCAATCCATTCTCATGCTGAGCGTCTTCTGCATGTTGTTTATCTTTATCAGGAATAAAGTTCATAGGAAGTTCACAGGATGTTCACTTCCTATTCCCTTCAAGAGGGAATTAATTGATTGTCTTCAGGAGGTGCTCAACATCTGTTGCAACAATGTCCTGAAGAATTACTTGCCAAGAAAAAATAAAAATAAACATTCTAATACACTAGGAGATAACTGATAACATTATAATTGTAATTAGAACAACTAGTGATGGAGGAAAAAATAGTTGGAGGAAAAAATAGGCAATCATTTACAGATAAATTCTACACTTAACTCTTAAAGTTGCAATTTGAAAAACTGAGTACCTTAAAATTGTAGTCCAGGTTTTGTCCTTTTTTATGTTATTTTAAGTAAAGGCAGGATAAGTAGGAGAAAGGAATACGACCTATTTAGAGTGGAGAACAACAGAGAGAAGTGAAAACTCCAGGTGAAGACTCCTGTTATGACTTTAGGTTAGATCTTTTCTTACACTCCCTCCTGAAACTTTTCTCTCTGAAAAATGGAGAAACTTATCCTGGAACACCTCTCTCAGAACTGTGAGACTTATGTGTCCACTGTCGTGTGACTGAGGTGACACTATAAATAGACAAGGTTTTCAGTAATGCTAGAGAAATAATTTACATGGAAGAATAAATAATAAAGTACAAAGTAAGAGTCCTGTATTTATCTTAGGAGAGACATTCAGAGTTTTCACAGGTTTTTGAATGATTCAGTTCAGGGAGAAAATCTCAGCTTTACAGTAGTCAATGATCCCTTCTGTCACTATGACAATAAAGCCAGAATTTCACCCAAGGAGTACAGAACAGCTAGAATATTCAGTGTATTCTGCCAAAAGGTTATTTTCAAATACTTCAACTTCCTTTTCTTTCTCTCTCTCTAATAGTTCTCACAGAGCCTACAGCAGATATTTGGGTGTAAAAGCTCTCTAAAAGATGCTCCTTTCCCCTATGAAAATATCATCCTTAATTGCTTTATGAAAGGCCTGTAGGGCTTCCACTTCTGTTCACCTGGGCCTCCCACTACCAGAAAATAGTTCTTTGATCTGTACAGTTCCCTCACTGCATTATAATGAGTTTGTAAAAGCATTTCTTCTTCCCCCACTCCTCCCCCGCCCCCATCACTGGTTTCCATCTGAACTGCGAGCTGCATTAGCTTTTCCTTTATACCCTCCTTTTCAGAAGTACTGTACACATCTTAGCTAAATGGAACTCCTGCAGCTCATGGATGACACTAACGCTGAGGATACTCCCAAGTCCAGACTGCCAAGTGACTCTTGCTGTCATCAGAGTGGGTCCAGCCAGTATCCTTTACTGAAAAACAAGATTCTGAAAGAAGTCAGGTTCATGCCCTCATTTAAGGCTGAAGAAATAGCGACAAAACGTACAGAGTGGGCATACTTAGATTAATGTGGAAATATTTTAATGAGGGTGAGAAGATATCAATACACACAGTTAATTTTTGTTAGATCTTTTTTGTATTATCAGTGGTGTCTTATGATTAGGGAAGTTAAGGATGTGCAATATATATTGAACCTGGACAACTGTTCATACTTTAAAAACAAACAAGGTTATTCTATGCTTCAGCATACATAGTGGGTCAATTACATGATGTTTACAGAAAAGCTTCATCTCATATAGTGGAAATCTGGAAGACATGTCAACTACAGAAAATTTTTACTGTCTTTCACATCATTATCTGCTTTCTAAAAGCAGACGTAGGTCATTAAAACCTAACCAGGAGGATGTATTTTTTGCTAATTACATTTAAGCTGATAAAAAGTCATACGAGTGAATACAAAATTAATCATAGAAGCATAGAATAGATTGGGTGGGAAGGGACCTCTAAAGGTCATCTAGTCCAACCCCCCTGCCGTGGGCAGGGACAGC
>NW_008795018.1:7397347-7398971 GCF_000699145.1 Aptenodytes forsteri
TCCTTCGAAGAGGCGCCTCCCCTGCGTGCCCTTCTGTGTGAACTGCCATGCAACCTGCCGCGCCATGCCCTAGCTGACGTGCCACGCCCTGGTCACGGAGTCCCTGGTCTCTAGCGCTCCCTGGGCCTGCCTTTAGTGGGAGTGGGGGGTGGCAGCCGTTACTTCTGGCCCCGCCCACACCTCATCAGCCACCCTGGTGAGAGCTGCCGGCTCCCTGCGGGTCTCTGCGCTCCCCTGTGGGTTCCTCAGCTCAGGAAACCCCCCCGTACACCACGATCTGCCGCTGCACCGCGGGACACACCTGCACCAGAGCTCATCGCCTCTGCGAGTGACAGAGCAGATGAAAGAAAGCAGATGAAAGAAAGCAGATGACAGAGATGGTGATGTATGAGCCTGGGACAACTGCAAGTATCACTTGTGTAGTTTCAGCATGGTATATAGTAGCAGTCACTGACTTTTTCCAAGGAAAGTTTTCTATAATCTGCTGATGCATCAGTACGTTACTTCAGAACCGTGGCATAACCTTCCTGAAAGCTATTGTAAGCAATGACATCACAGGTTGAAAACTAAATTTATCATCAAACCTGGCAAAGTGATAGCAGTACATCACAAATGCAAATATCACAAGGCAAGAAGTCTGAACTGATCCAAATATTAGGGTGCGATCTCCATCATATGTTGGGTTTTTTTTTTTAATAATTTATTCAGGCTACCTCTCAGTGCCAAAACTTAGTGTATGGGAAAGGTTCAGGAATGCAGGGGAAATGATTTCTTTAAGACTGGACATCTGAGCCATTCCAAATGACTTCTGAAGTCAAAAGCTCATGACCCTGTGGAAAGCACCTGGTGAATTCACCAGTCTTTTTCTAATACAATTCTATTCAGCTCTCCATCTCCTTTGCAGAGATACACAGTGATCCTATGAGATACCATATCCATGTATCCTAAGACTTCTGCAGGTAGGGTGACTCCACAGTAAAATTGTTCTCTTTGTTCCCCCAAAAGTTACCTTTGACACCTAAGAACCCAGAAGTAATATTTGCCCAATAGTGACTGAGACCATTAGCCAGAATTAACTGACAATTGCAAAGTTCATCACCAATGTATGTCATAACTTTCTTCTACTTGTTAAATGACATTAAACTACCAG
Organism: Aptenodytes forsteri; assembly: GCF_000699145.1. Taxonomy (NCBI): domain Eukaryota; kingdom Metazoa; phylum Chordata; class Aves; order Sphenisciformes; family Spheniscidae; genus Aptenodytes; species Aptenodytes forsteri. The sequence goes on from NW_008795018.1 coordinate 7,398,498, forward strand.
TTATATGAATAACACTTTGGAAAATACAAAGTTTGTGTCTGTGCAGTACTGCTTGATAGTTTTACAGTTATAGATTTTCTAGAAGCAGTATAATGTCTTGTATTTTATATATTTTATAAACTCATGTATATATATATATTTATACATATTTATACATGTGTATTAAAAATGTATATGTTTTATATTTAATTGATAACATGATATTATATTTGAATATTTATACTCATCGTAATGAATTGAAAATGTCTTTTGTTTAGTCAGATGTTCATTTAAACAGCTTTCACTGAAAACTTGAACTTGAGATTTTGATATGTTTTCATAGTAAATCTACAAGACTTGCAGACTAAGTTTGCTATAATTTTTCACTATAACTTTTTATGAAAAACAATAAAAGATTAGTCAAAACGAGTATTTTAGTACATTTTAACCAAATCAAGATTTCTAGAGAATCCCAAGCAATTTTTTTTTTTCTGA
>NW_008795018.1:7399071-7409848 GCF_000699145.1 Aptenodytes forsteri
TTTAAAATGTATTTATATCATTCAGATTATCTGATGAATTGTATGAACACAGAAATAATATTCTGAGATAACTTGTTTAGAAATATAAACAGAAGAAATAATTTTTTCTCTATCTGTATATGTAGACCAGTTTAGTAAGAACTCTGTCAGTAGATTTGTCCTGTACTTGCATAGATTCACTTGAAAAGAATTGAATTTTCCATAATAGTAGTTACAGAGCATTTCCTAGATCCCTATGAAATATGAAAATGGAAATTAATTCTTAATCAGCATTTTAGATATTTAGATATTTTTCCTCATATGAAACAAACTTAAGGAAAAAGAAAACATACGCCAGTTTTGGAGGTGGGAGGGGAAGGAAGGTGTTTCTTTTTGTTTTTAGCAAATGCCTGTTTGAATTTTTGCTTTGGTCTACTCTAACTATGAAAACGTAACCTGCTGCACCATCTTGAACACTGTGTTGGCTTTATATGGCAAAGTGTTGGCAAGGTCCGGGTGATCAGGAACCAGAGCTCTTCAACAACAAAAAAAAGAACTGAAATGGACTTCTCCAGTTTTCCTCATTTATACCTGATATTTTAATGTTAATTGCATTCCTCTAAAAAGGGGAATATCATTTGTTCCTGATACTGTTTAGTTTGGTTCTAGTTTTATCAGTCATACTTCTCATTACTGCTGCAAGATGTTCTGCTTATTTGCAGTCCCTTGGGCTTATCTTGTTCCTTATCTTGAGACTTTTCTTATTTGAATGCCTCCTATGAACAACTACGCACACCTTTTCTTGACCCTTTGGTGGCCAATTTGATCACATACTTATGTAAAATATTTGTTAATTATACCTCCATAGGCCATCATAGTATTACAAGATCATTGCAGTTGTTAGTTACACTATTTTGGTACACCTATATTTGGGTTCGAGATAAATATTGTTTAAACTCTAATTAATGCACTTCTAAATCATAGGTTAGGGAACTCTGGCTGCAGTAGGGAAAGACACTAATATTCCTTTTCTCTGTGAAACACCCATATTAACAGGTCCTACATTGGAAGTACATTTTTTCATAATTTCATCAGCTTGGCAGCCAGCAAACACCTTGTAATATACTTTCATACTTCGATCAAGTATATATACATTATGATACTAAGATAGCCAGGTCTTTCTCTTTCTTGTCGTTTTCAAATTGCAGGGTCTTATTTTGTATCTGAAAAGTTTTACATTCATTCTTTATATGGTCCTTTATTTTATAGCACTGAATTTTGTGTCATTTCTGTTACTCTGATTCTCAAGGTTATATTTTTATCTATCATCTCATCCATTTCATAGAATCATAGAATCATAGAATCATTGAGGTTGGAAAAGACCTCGAGGTCTCCCCTCAGCCTCCTTTTCTCCAGGATAAACAACCCCAGTTCCCTCAGCCTCATTCTTTCAGTAATGCTTAACCAAAATCAATGTATCATCAGCAAATTGTATTCTTGCTTCACAGCAGGATTTTTTTTTTCTTTCTTGCCTAGCTACCTAAATAGACTGGAATTTCAAGAAGTCCCTTTTCTGTGATTCTGTTCTTTGTTTCTTTATTACTTTTAAATATGGAGGATATCAAAAATCTATCTGCATTGTTTAAGTCTTTGAATTAAGACCCCACAGACATCAGTTAGAACTGTTCATATGTTTCAGTGTAGTTTAATTAAGTCTAACACATCTTAGGAAATGGTCTGAAGTGTAATTAGTAAAAGGTATTTTTTACAATAACAGAAGAAAACAATATTTTTTTAATGGTCTTTTTGGCAAGACACAGCTAATATACTGAGAGAAATTCAAACATTAAATAATATTACCTATACATTTATCTATATTTTTACTTTTAAATTTATAAACAAGATGTATAAATCACAAACTCCTGATATACTGTATGATAATTTGCAGTTCATTTGTTAAATGAACTGGGACAACTAATTTATATTTTAAGCGCTGATATTACAGCTATGCTTGCTGCTGTGCTTGGATGAAGTTTTATGGTTTTCGTGTGAACTTCAGGCTTATAATGTTGAAAGATCAAGAGATGAAGTTAATAATTTAAAATAATTGAAAAATATAATTTGAAAATAAATAGAAATATACCCAGCTGGCCTTGGACAATGAAGAAATGTCTAATGCAATATATTGTAAATGGTAAACACAGTCACTGAATGAAGGCATGCATTAGGAAAGCTCAGACACATTATACATATGCAGTTGTCTTTTATAGGATTCTTTGTGGTAGTATAAAACACAATTATAAAAGTTACCATTGTATTGAGGTGAAAGCCAGTAATCCTCTTTGTTTTCAGGGTTTTTTTTAAAAAACAACAAAACAAAACAGAGGAATGTTTATTTCTAAAAGTTGAAAAGTTGAGATTTGTCTCCATTCACTTTTTTAAGTGTTCAGAGGCTTTCTCCATGTTAATCACAGAAAATTATAGAAGTTTGAGAAAATAGCAGTAAGTTATTTTTCAGTATGATAAGCAATACTGAAGTTGATTAAAGAAGTAGGATTTGAAAGAAAATTAAAAAGCAGGTAACATATTGAAAGAATATAAGAAAAAATCATAAGAAATCTGTTTGAACACTAATCGCACATATAGTAAAGAATATAGTAATTTACGCAATCTGTAGGTTTTTAATTTTGAGCTTGATCTGTATTGTTAGATTTTATTGTAAAGTAAATCCATCTAGGAACACTGACAGAAGTACATATTCTTCAGGAAAAATATTTTTTTTAATGTAGAAGTTGCATTTACCATAACATACAATGTAAGGCTAATTTTGAATGATCAGAATATCCTCCAATGGTTCATAAATTTCACAGAGAAAAGGAATACCTTCCTGCACGATGGTGGAAACTCCCTGGTTAATTTTGGAAACTCAGGTAAAGAAAATAGTCTGGTATTTTAGTAGTCTAGAATTCAGTAGTCTACTGGAAGAGAAATAATCTTTCCCAAATTCTTGTAATTAATTAAAAGATATATCCAGTACTTACTTTAGTTAATTAGCACAGTTTCATTTAAATTAAAGACTTCTGTTTTGCACAGTGAAAAGGAAATCAAATCGGTTGAAATTCTTATTTTAACAGAGTTCTTGATGGGGAAAAAATGAAAGAAATGATAATGGAAAAGACAAGTGCTAAAGTGAAAAAAATATTTTGAAAGATAGGGTTTTTTCCTTAGACAATGTTGGGGATTAACTGACTAATTTCTTGTAGCAACACATATTTCCATTTTAATTGTCCTGATGTATAAGAATTACTTTATACTAAGCACATTGGCTGTGAAACAATTGGGAATGGGGTGATAGTTCCATGATTTTTTATCCTATTGTCACTAAAAGAAAAAAAAAAAAAGAAGAAAAAAGAAAAGAAGTATCCTATGAAACTTATTTTCTGCTATGTCCCCAAAATAAAAATAAAAATAAAAAAAATAAAAAAAAAAGAAAGACTTACTTTCATTCTTAGCAGGAAGATGTGACAAAAATGAAAAAAATCAAAAACTCTTAAAAGGTGTCTTACATTCCCTGTATTGAATTGCCCCAAAATGCATTGTAAAACATGTTTTTTTTTTTCCCCAGAAGCTCCTGTGAGCTTAAATTATGATATGCTTACTCGGTTTGGTACCTGGTAGACAGACACACAGGAGATATCTAGGGTCCAGCCAGATTTTCAATAGAATACTCTTATAAACTGATCAGTAAACCTTTCTCAAAGGTTTGTTACTAAAAAATGTTAAAAATGTTAAAGGAAATCATTACAGAGCCATCAAGCCACAGTTCTGTTTTAGATAAGGGTAAATTAATATGGCTCAAAGACTTAAGCAAAACTCCTTCTTCTTGTCAAATTCTCACTAATTATATATTAAACTAATCAAAATGCCGCTATAGTTCTAAGTTAAAGAAGTGGCCATCAGTCTTTATGCTATCTGGAATAATTAAATTTACAGTTAGTGCACCAAAGATCATGAATATAAAAGCAGTTACCCATGTCCCAGGTGAGACAGTAATAAAATGGATGCCAATAGTAGCAAAGAAGATTAAGATCAGTTTGGAGGAAAGCGTTCTACCAGTCAGAAAAGTAGAATGATTTACCTTTACATTTTGGAATTCCAATACTGGAAGTCTTTAAGAATAAGTTAGAAAAATATTTCTTACAAATATAAATCATTGACCCTGTGTTAAGACTTAGAAATTAACTGATTCATTCTCTTCTGTCTCTGTGTTTTCTCCAATATTGGTTCACATAAAGTAAAGTTCTATTATGAAATAGTTCTTTCTTATCCAGATGGTAAGGTTTTCAGTGGTTGGTATAATTATTGTATAAGTCCATTTACATACCATATTTGGATCCTCAGTATGAAATTGAGTCTATAAACACAGATTTAGAAAATAGAAGGGAAAATGTCTTTAATGGACTACGTATATCAGAGGATCACAGAGTTGAACTGACTAATTTGATTTTTTTGAAAGTGGAGGTCGGTTTATAGCCTGTCAAAATTTGTTGATATCTGGATTTTCATAACATACCTGCTAATCCAGACACTCATTTTTTCCTCTGATGATTACAGACTGCCATTTATTCAACAGCAAAGAAATATCATTTTTAGCTGAAATGAAAAGGCTTCAAGTCTGGATCTTGATGGTCTGACAGGTCTACTTTCCTGTGACATTAGTGGTTATCTGAAAAAATCCTTTTTAATATTTACCCTTTCAGGATAAATTGCAGGTATAAATGCAGGAATGATGCTAAGAATAAGACAGGTAAGCTACAAATAGTCCCTAATAGAGTGATTTTTTATCATGTGAGTTATTGAATTGTTGCTCAGCAAAAGAAAGCAAGTAAGCAGTATGTTGGAGGCATGGACAGTTGGCTTGAATCTGTGAATACCAACCGTGAATTAGAAAAGAGAAGCAAGTACCTTTTCTCCTCTTCTCTTTATTTCCTCCACCAGGACACTTGAATATGAAACCTGAAGCCCAGCCCAGAATTTTGCTTTAACATTACTAAATACTACTGGTCTGAGCTTCTATATTAGCTTAGAAACTTGATATATGTTAGTATTCCACAAAACTTACATACATTTGGGTTATTTTATTAGCACTTTGCCAGCCCAGCGTTCCACACCAAACTGTGTGGCATTTTACTAATGCTGATATGACCGACATTTTCAACTCATTTTCATAGAAGTTATTGTGAAGTAAATATAAACTGTAGATAGACACTGATCTTTTTTAGTGTAACTAGTGTCAATTTTCATTCCTGTTTGTCTCAATTTACTGAGACACAGTTCTAAGTATCTGTGCTATTCATTTTTTAAGATAATAGATAATGTCTAATCCTTCATTTTTTGATAGATTTTGATTTTAAGAATCCAGATATGTCCATTTCAAGAAACCTATAATGTTCAAAATAGAAAGTAATTTTAGGAGAAGAATAGTACCAATTCAAGTAGTCAATAGTTAATACCAATGTGATTTGTTATTCAGTCAAATATCGTTTTTAACAAGTGATATTTTTATATACAGCTGTTTAGCAATGATAGAAGAATAGATTCAAGTAGTCAATAGTTAATACCAATGTGATTTGTTATTCAGTCAAATATCCTTTTTATTTTATTTTTATGGTGAACAATACCACCATATTTATGCTGAGCGGTGGTAGCTTATAAAGTACTGGAAATTTGTTTCTTATGAAGAAATCTCAATGTAAAGTCTGGAAAAAGTGATATTTGTTTTATATACAGCTGTTTAGCAATGATAGAATGGATGTGATCACAATGAATAGGTGGAAATCCCATTTTTTTCAGAAAAGTCATCCCAAGTGTTTGGCTGTCATAGAGCAGTTTTTTCAAGACTGGCATTAGCTTTAGGAAACACAGCAGTAACTGCAAAATTCAGTGGTATTTGATATCTATAAATATTTTCAAAAAAATTACATAAGATAACCAGAATACCAATTTTATTTTTTTTTCCTGAAGCTAAAAATTGTATGTTAAGCAAGGTGTAAGTCTGTGTGTAACAGCACCATCTGGTGACCTTATGACAGCAATGCTATATACAGGTAAGTACAGATTAAAAAAAAATTCTCCTGGCTATCTCAGAAAATGGTTCTGCTGGATAGAGGAAATATGTACTGTACCCAAAATATATCTGGTCCCAATATTCTTTTACAAGTTAAATATGATCAGCAAGTGGTTGGTAGCTTCAGTCTTTGTGGATTCCCAATAAATTTTGTAGGATGAAACCCAATTTACATATACACTTATGACTCAGAAGAAAATGTGTGGACTAGCTCTTGTGATAGTTACAGTCCCTCTGTTACGGTTTTATTTTAGGTAGATATAAAAGAAGAAATAGACTCCATGTAACCTATCTTAAAAAGGACAGGTTTAGAGTGCATTAAAAAAATTGTAATGGTTTTAATTTATGTGAGGTCTACATCCATTTCACTGCACTATGTCAACACTGTCAGTGAATCTTTTCTAAGTTTACTTTCCTCTGTTAAGACTTGTGCTTCAGCTGATCTATATTCTTCTTCTTTCCTTTTTCCCTTTTTTCCCCTGAGAAATGTTGATACCCTGTGTTTCACCAGTCAACAGTAACTCTTGTAGATATACACCACTGTAGCCTTTGATATGGTTTGCTTAAACAGCAGAGCAAATAATTGAAACTAGTTTCCTTGAAATCAGCTGAGATTTCAGCAGGCCTGAAAAAAGAACAGATTTGTAGCTGAATGCTTTCCAAGCAATCTGTTTAGTTCTGCATGTGCTTCAACTCAATTTCATGGTAATTTCATAAGGAGGTTGTATTTTAATCCAGTGTGTTGCAGAGCTGAAGCTTTTACCCTTTTATTTAAGTAATATGGTTGGAATATTTTTTTATGCTACTTTAGTTAGTAATATAATAATTATTGTTGCAGCACATTTTCAATTTATCTGTGTTTTAAATATCTCCCAATAGCTTCCCAATTAGTTTCCTTCCCAATACATAACAGCTAGCGATGTATATGAAGTTATCCATTTAATTCAAGTGTTTTTCCCCTTATCTTGTCTTTTTTTTTTTTTTTTTTTTGGCCAAAAGCTAATTTGTCGGTGGTAGCTTATAAAGTACTGGAAATTTGTTTCTTATGAAGAAATCTCAATGTAAAGTCTCCAAAAAGTGATATTTGTTTTATATACAGCTGTTTAGCAATGATAGAATGGATGTGATCACAATGAATAGGTGGAAATCCCATTTTTTTCAGAAAAGTCATCCCAAGTGTTTGGCTGTCATAGAGCAGTTTTTTCAAGACTGGCATTAGCTTTAGGAAACACAGCAGTAACTGCAAAATTCAGTGGTATTTGATATCTATAAATATTTTCAAAAAAATTACATAAGATAACCAGAATACCAATTTTATTTTTTTTTCCTGAAGCTAAAAATTGTATGTTAAGCAAGGTGTAAGTCTGTGTGTAACAGCACCATCTGGTGACCTTATGACAGCAATGCTATATACAGGTAAGTACAGATTAAAAAAAAATTCTCCTGGCTATCTCAGAAAATGGTTCTGCTGGATAGAGGAAATATGTACTGTACCCAAAATATATCTGGTCCCAATATTCTTTTACAAGTTAAATATGATCAGCAAGTGGTTGGTAGCTTCAGTCTTTGTGGATTCCCAATAAATTTTGTAGGATGAAACCCAAATTACATATACACTTATGACTCAGAAGAAAATGTGTGGACTAGCTCTTGTGATAGTTACAGTCCCTCTGTTACGGTTTTATTTTAGGTAGATATAAAAGAAGAAATAGACTCCATGTAACCTATCTTAAAAAGGACAGGTTTAGAGTGCATTAAAAAAATTGTAATGGTTTTAATTTATGTGAGGTCTACATCCATTTCACTGCACTATGTCAACACTGTCAGTGAATCTTTTCTAAGTTTACTTTCCTCTGTTAAGACTTGTGCTTCAGCTGATCTATATTCTTCTTCTTTCCTTTTTCCCTTTTTTCCCCTGAGAAATGTTGATACCCTGTGTTTCACCAGTCAACAGTAACTCTTGTAGATATACACCACTGTAGCCTTTGATATGGTTTGCTTAAACAGCAGAGCAAATAATTGAAACTAGTTTCCTTGAAATCAGCTGAGATTTCAGCAGGCCTGAAAAAAGAACAGATTTGTAGCTGAATGCTTTCCAAGCAATCTGTTTAGTTCTGCATGTGCTTCAACTCAATTTCATGGTAATTTCATAAGGAGGTTGTATTTTAATCCAGTGTGTTGCAGAGCTGAAGCTTTTACCCTTTTATTTAAGTAATATGGTTGGAATATTTTTTTATGCTACTTTAGTTAGTAATATAATAATTATTGTTGCAGCACATTTTCAATTTATCTGTGTTTTAAATATCTCCCAATAGCTTCCCAATTAGTTTCCTTCCCAATACATAACAGCTAGCGATGTATATGAAGTTATCCATTTAATTCAAGTGTTTTTCCCCTTATCTTGTCTTTTTTTTTTTTTTTTTTTTTTTTTTTTTTTTTTTTTTTTTTTTTTTTTGGCCAAAAGCTAATTTGTGAAGTGTATCCACTTATAATGACAGACAACTAATAAAAAGTAGAAGTGAATTGACCACTGAGGTTAAGATCAAAACACGGGAGAAAATATTTTTGTATTATAATGAATTGTTAGTAAATGAAAGATGCTTGCTTGAAATTCAGGCTATAGTGGCAAGTTCCATAGATAAATTACAGAAGTTTTTCAAATTAGTTTGCTTTCTCTCTGGATCACTCTGTTGTTCATGTTTTACAAGGAAGATTATTTGTTCAGCTCAGGAAGCAAAAACAGCAAAAGTGAAGTTACAAATTAATGAAGGAAAAAGGGAACTGTATAAAATTGCCTAGTTGCATCATGTTATTCATAGTCATTTTCAGAGTAAAAAGATGAAAGAACATTTTTAACAGACAAAAAAGAGGTGTGTATATTCAACAGTATTTTTAGATGTCTCAGACATGAAGACCTATAGCATGTACTTATAATACTGTCCACAGCACATAGATAAAGGTTTTCTGTTAGAAAGCATTTACCATATATGTAGAGAAAAATAGTCAACCATTGATTTGTAAAGACTGTATTTTTATTCAGTATACTAATAGCCTTTGATTGTTATAGTTCTTCTTTATCAGTGGAAAAGGGTACAGCAGCTTTCCTTTCCCAGTGTGTGTCTGGATGCGATTCAGGCTTGAGGCCTTGGCTGAAAGTCAAGCTAGATGTTGTGGAATTAATATAATTCTTTGAACTGGTGTACTTTTTGTTTATACCTTCACTGCATATCAAGATGGATCCTCAGCAATATTCAGTTATTGGTCAGCTACCTTTGCCAAAAGTCAGGATGGGGTTATTTGCTTGCTTTTCTTCTGTTTGTATTCTACGAAAATTATACTGAACCATTTTATATATCTGCATATAAAGATTTGCTTAATTTTTCTCTCTTTAAGGTGGTTGATGTTTCCTCATCAACCATTCATCTCACTATCATCATAGCCTTTCTGCTGTTGTTACTAGTTACTGACACTTATTCTTCCTAAACATCAGGTAAATTTAGAATCCATTTGCATGCAGAATGCATTCATGTACTCTGCCTAAAGCATGTTGTTGGCATAATTCGTTCCTGGAAACGTATCATACCAGTTCTTTGTATGTGTTCCTGTCCTTTGAATATAGATAATTAGCTTACATTTGAGCTTCAGTATAAATTACTCTATCATTTGGATCTCAGATACCTATGCTGTTACTACCTTTCTTATTCATCCTAGCAATGAAGATGATAGTTTAGAACGTGGTTTGGTTTTTTATTTTCCTTGTGGGCAGGCAGATTTGAATATTGTTGTGCTGAGATCAAGGCATTCTACATGACAGATACTCTAAGTTGGCTAGTTAATTTTTTTACTACAAAACTTCTATTTGTAGAATGAAAGAGTCATTTGAACATAGGTGATGATTGCTTGTGGAGGTATGTTTGCTGTATTGGATTAAATCAATGTATATAATACAGAAATGAAAAACATTCAAAAAAACTTTTTTACTGTAGCACATAGAAAGTTACAAAAGTCTAGAATTAAAATACATATTTAAGAAAATTAAAATATGTTCCTTTACATGTGTATATACACACACTAAAATATATATAAAGTACATATATGTGCATACATATATGCATATATATGTGCACGTGTATATATGCATATATATGCCTATATAAAAATCATGTCATATATATGATATTTGATTTATTCTTTAATTAATCAATTAATTACATAAGAATAACTTTGTCAGGAAGGTGAATAAACAGTTCAAGAAATATGTAAGTGTTGCATGAAGTTTTATGAAGACTGGAGAGGAAGAGAATGGAATGGAATAGTTAGTAAAGATTTCTGGTTTCCTTTTTTAATCTCTTGTGAGGAGATAGAAATGTTATTTCTTCTTCAGAGGTCAAATATGAATAGATTTTCAAATGACTTTTAGAATGGATAATCCTAACAGTAATGTGAACCCAGGCAAATTTGATACCTCTGATGAAGTTTTATGAAGACTGGAGAGGAAGAGAATGGAATGGAATAGTTAGTAAAGATTTCTGGTTTCCTTTTTTAATCTCTTGTGAGGAGATAGAAATGTTATTTCTTCTTCAGAGGTCAAATATGAATAGATTTTCAAATGACTTTTAGAATGGATAATCCTAACAGTAATGTGAACCCAGGCAAATTTGATACCTCTGT
>NW_008795018.1:7409868-7412711 GCF_000699145.1 Aptenodytes forsteri
TTTTTTTTCTTTAAAGAAAAGTTATTGAAATGGACAGTCATGCCTTAAGGACTGTTTCAGTTTTATCAGTTTCTCTCATTTGGGAGTCTTTCCAGCTAAATGAAAACACAAATGTACTTACAACCTAGTTCTAGTGTATAAAGAGACTGCTAAAGCAGAATAGGATTTTGACCTAGTTGTCTCACAACCCAGGAGGATACCCGTCCCTGATTTTTCTCCACAATAAGTGAAAAAAAAATATTTTTGTTTTGACCATAAACTGCATCCTAAGAAAATTTTGTCAGAATTTATGTTCTTCACTGAAAAAAAAAAGTTACTGAAATTACAAACTACTTCCTACTTAGGTCAAATATCGAGTGATATAGTTAAGAACGAGACATATTTTTCTCCAGAGCTCTCCTATCAGATGTGCTGAACTGATTCTCTTTCTGAAAAAGATTGTGATAGAAACTGAAAATTATTGGCCTCTTCTTTCTCTATAACAGCAGATGGGAAAAGATAAAGCTGGCTAGCTAGGCTTTTTGGGAAGGATGTGTTGCATCCATTAAATGGGAAAATCCTTAGTTTTCCTGCACGTCTGCAAGTCTGAGGATGCACTTTTTTTCTAGAAAGGCTATGGGTGTAACTCAGATCTGGATCAATTCTGTGGATGCCTGTATCAAGTTCCAAACATCTAGTAAAAACCTGTTCCTCTCCTTTACCATTTAATCATACCCCTTAGAACAGATCAGTTCAGTCTAAAGACACCAATTAGGACAAATATATAATATTTGCCCAGACATCACTCAGATGGTTACTAAAATGAAGAATCAGATTTGTGGCAGAAGACCATCCTGAGATGATTCAATTTGTTAAAATGCATAAGGGCTTTTTTTGAAACACAGTTGTGTTAACACATGTCCAGAAAAGCTTAAGATGGATTTTAATATTTCACATGGATCTGAAACACAACGTGTTATGAAGATTAGTTTAACAAAATGGTCTCTCTTACATGGTCCCTGTTACATCATGAACATTGTCTGCCTTCCAGGATTTAAACCTTGCTTCACAATACAATGGTATTGCAAAAGTTTCCATCAAACACTATGGAAAAGCTATGGAGAAAATAAATGTCCAGGAGGAAGAGTTGAAGATATATAAAAGTATATCTCAAATAAAAAATCTGGCAACCTATTAGCTGATGATGATATGAAGTTTGTCAACAGTACTGAGGCAAGATACAGCACCAGGCTATATTGTCCATTCCCCACCCTTCTTTCCTATAAAGGGAATTGTTCTCAGAGGATTAGTTGAAGATATATAAAAGTATATCTCAAATAAAAAATCTGGCAACCTATTAGCTGATGATGATATGAAGTTTGTCAACAGTACTGAGGCAAGATACAGCACCAGGCTATATTGTCCATTCCCCACCCTTCTTTCCTATAAAGGGAATTGTTCTCTAGAGCATCAACTGAAAGCATGTACAAAAGAAATGAGGTTAGTTTTATTAATTTACTTTCTTTACAACTGAATAGCCATAGCTTTATTCTCTTATTCCCCTTGGCACTACTTTGTTCCATTGTTTAATAAAAGTAAATGTGAAAAATCAGGATTTGTTCTATTCAGCTTCATTTCACTTTGAGTGCTGTAGGGAGATGAGATTTGAAATTGTTCACTGTAATGTATAGGTTATCTGGTGGATTCACTTTACTGATGATGCAGTATCATTGCAGATGTCTCACTTCAGGTTTTATACTTTTATTAGAACATTAAATCTTGAACTGTTGACTCTTTCTGAGTGGCACCCAACAATTTCAAAGGAAGATGTGTAAGCAGAATTCCTCTTCGGATAGTTTTGTTCTCAATGTAAATAAAACTTGTCCAAAAAGAAAGAAGAGAGAAGAGAAGAGAAGAGAAGAGAAGAGAAGAGAAGAGCTAAAAGATGAGGAAAAGAAAAATATTGACCCTTTCTTATAACTGACCTATTTCACATCTGCTGACACAGGGTTTTAAATGCTGCCACTGATACAAGTTAATGAATGGTTTGTGTTCTCAGAATTTGCAAAGACCATAAACTCACATGTGAAATAACTAGTTTTTAAAGTATTCATTGGCAAATAACAACAACTAAGTGAGCAAAACTAAATTAAATTCTAATAAAGACAGGTATCTGGGATTAAATTAAACTGATTTTACTTTCATTTGAAGAACTGGGAAATTCTTTCAGGGATGAAGGAAACCACTTTTAATGAAAACCAAAATGCTTTCTTTTGATTTGGATCATTTAACTGCTTTTTAGGAATACAGCAAAAGGAACTTGGAGAAGAAAATCTGGTTTCCCAAAGCAAAAGGACTAGGTACTCAAAAAATCAGCAAAGACACTGTGAAGATCAGTGATTAGAGGGGTATTCACTAAAGCTGTGAGAGATCTGATTTTCATTCCTCTTCTTACTTGATTTGCAGTATGGGCTTAAAAGTAGGTTTTCTACCTCATAAATGAATAGCCTGATCATGGGTTAACAAAATATCCAGGAGTGTTTGGTCTCTTGATCATGCTGTTCCACTAAGCAGCTGAATATCCTTTGGGATTGGTACCAGGTGTTTTTTTATTTCAGTTAAATGACTTAATAAAAAAGATGTTCCAGAATAGTTTTTCAGCATTAATGAATAATTTTACACCATCTCCCACCCATAAAAAAAAAGAAAAGCTGCAAAATAAAGGAAAAAGTATGGTGTCAATATTACTTAACCATGTACTTTATATTTACCTTACAATACATGTTTACATGTTTTATGTTAGAATCATAAAATCATAGAATCGTTAAGGTTGGAAAAGACCTCTAAGATCATCGAGTCCAACC
>NW_008795018.1:7415628-7419611 GCF_000699145.1 Aptenodytes forsteri
GCCCATGCTGCGTGCATTGGTGTAGATGCACTTGAGCTGGGCTATCGATTTCGCCCCCGGCATCGGCACGCCACCCCTAGGCTCATCTCTAGTGAGCCTGGTTTTATCCCCTTCCTCCTTCAAACCTAGTTTAAAGCCCTCTCAGTGAGCCCTGCCAATTCATGAGCCATGATCCTTTCCCCCCTGTGAGACAGCTGAACTCCACCTGATGCCAGCAGGCCCGGTGCCGTGTAAACCTCCCCATGATCAAAAAAGCCAAAATTCCTCCGATGGCACCAGCCCCTGAGCCACGCGTTGATCAGGTGTGTTTTCCTGCTCCTTTCAGTATCCTTCCCTGCCACTGTAGGGATAGAGGAAAACACTACCTGTGCTCCTGATCCTTCAACCAGTTGCCCCAGAAGTCCCTTTTGATCACTTCAGGACTTCTTTCTGGAACCTCATCACTGCCAGCCTGTATAACCAACAGCGGGTAGTAGTCGGAAGGCCGTACCAGACCAGAGAGTTTCCTAGTAATGTAACATTCTGAACACAAAAATAAGAAAATCATAAGGTAGGGTTCATATCACCCAGATTTACAGTCATTGCAGCTTTAATACACTGCAGCTATATTTAATTAGGGATCCAAGTTTCCCTTTACATTTAATGAGAGAAAATACTTCTATGGTACAATTAATTTCAAACTAAAGTCTATGCTTGCATTTGGTAGATGACTAACATTCTAGAAGTGACTATTTCTTTCTGTTAATGACAATGGTAAGCTCAGATAACTAGACATGCTCAGATGTGCATGTCTAATTCCAACAGGAGATGAGTCTCACATTATTTATATTCCTTTAAGCTGGTTATCCAGGTCTTCAGTAGAGAGGATGGCAATAATGGTGAATATTGTTAAAGACAAAATAACAGTCTTATTCATTTTTGCAATTTAGCTGATTCATCCAACTCACTGCCCTTATCAAAATCCTTTGCCTGACAGAAGACTCCCAAGTGCCCATTTTTAGAAAGATTCTTTCTCATGTAGTGAAGGGTACAAAAGCAATTTTGTATGTTTGATCATTCATCCCAGTTATCTGAAGCCATGTGGGCTAATTGCACTTCCAGAGCAACTATCTGGCTCTGTTCTCACCTGACTACCCCATTCCAACTGATCAACACGGAACTTCTCCTTGATATTATGCAAGGAAACTGTGAGAGAAAAGACCAAGGACAATCAGCTCTTATGTCATATGATTACTTCTTTTTTTTATTAGTTGTTAAGTTTGTTTGGCAAGGTAAATTAAGTTACTGATTAGAAAGGTCAGTAAGTGATGAAGTTATAAAGGTAACTTTGAGGAGGTGGACTGAGGTAAGTCAGGGAGTTAATATGAAAAGAGACTGCAGGAGAGGACTGTAATTCAGAAAAAGACAACTCCAAGGGCAAAATGCAGGCTAGTGGGATTCTTTTTTTTTTTTTTTTTTTCCCAGAATTTTTTTTAAATGCTGATTTTAGTACCTGCAGCAGCGTTATGGTCAGTTTGCTGCAGATTGCTTTTTTTTTTTTTTTTTCCCAGAAGACCATGTTTGCAAGTAGAGATTCAGATCTGAAAGTTTTGTCAGAGTGGTAAAAAGTTTTATGCTTTGTGTCTACCAGCATTATGCTGAAGTGCCAGAGCAAATTGGGCATACTTAGAAGTCTTCAGCTGATAGTGATGAAAAGAAAGGTGGCTGCGCATTCCCTGCTACCACTTCACAAGGCTGGAAGTAGTTCTGCTTTTCTGAAATGGAGTCCCTGGATGGATCCATTGATTCCTATGGAAACTCTGGACCCCTTGGATCCTGTGGAAATCCTGGGCAGAAAAGCAGAGGCAAGTACTGTGAAAAAAATAGGGAAGAAATATACTAGCTATTTTTCTTCTTTCTCTGCATTTTGAGATCCAGAACTATCTTCAATAATTCTCCAATAGGCAATGCAAGAAGCTATTCTGTTAAATCTACTTGCTGTAGTATCAGACACTGTGTTTGTACTTCTGGAGGTGTTGTTGAGAGGCTGCTTAAAAGCTGCTAGAACAAATACCTTGGATAGCATCTGGTGAAAGAAAATCTCACTGTTTTCTAAGACATATTTTAGTGTGAACTCAAGAAGATTTCTGTTGAATTCTCATTTAGCCCTGCTTTATACCTAAATACTGGAGAGAAGTAAACAGTTTTCTAGACTTAGCATGTGTTATTTGGAATTTGACTTACTTCAGGAACCTAGAAGAATCTGTAAGATCCTCTGAATAGTCTCTTCTGACTCTACAGATAACTGCTAACCATTTGTGAGGCAATTTGCGATTTGCTGAGCATGCCAAGTAGCTCCAAGTAGGTAATTGCTGAGGACTGGTGAGAGGAGACAAATGTGTATAGTCTCTGAGAACAGGACATAGACGATTTTCAGTCCAGAGCAAGAAGAGTACATACAGAGAAGGAGGGAACTTTTTCTTCTAAAAGAACCTCCAAATCCTTAAAAAATCCCTAAAAGAACCCCAAAATCTCTAGAATATGTAATCCCTTGAAGACTGTAGACAGGCTCTCTTCTCTTTTAGAATGCCAGTCTAATTCACTACAGACGTGCATGTGGTGCAAGCTGTTTCCACAAAGCCTTTTTCAGTAATCTGATGATTCATGAATTCAGAACGCTGAATGATACAGTAAACTGTAAGGATATGGGCTTCAGATTAATGAGTAGGAGTAAGGTGATCCTTACTTAAGGATCGCCTTCCTTAAGGACATAAATGCTTCTCTGCTGACCTGATGGACATCTTTATATAAGATTGTATCTTGAAGTCAAAACTTATTTTTGAGATTAGGTGTATAAACCAATTCTTTTTTCTGTCATATCAAACTTTATATATAAATGAAAATGTTTTAAGAACTAATTTCATACTGTATCTATCGTTAAATTTAAAAAAAAAAAAAAGTTTTTAATTCCATTCTGGACTGAAGACAGATTTTTAAAGATCAGAATTTTGCAAAATACAATTCTGAGTTTCAGCTACAAATACAAATATGGTCAATTTTGTGATTTCCTTGTTTACAGTGTTCTCTTATGAATTTTGAGTTGATAGTGAATGGCCTGGATATCCTGATGAGGAGCAGCAGTATAAAAACATTAAGACAAATGTATAAAATTAAAGTGTTTTATGATATTCATCCCAATCTTTCCTTTCTTTATTCATTATTAGGTTTGGGTTTTAATGATGTTTCAGTATAATGTCTTCTTAGTCACATATCATTTTATAAAACATAATTGCCTGTTAATTTCTTAGCAAATATTTAAATTACACAGTTTAATAATGGGTAATAATTTATTTAATCATAAAATGTTAATTTAACAACTAAGTAAATGCACTGTAATTATACAGCTATCACTTTGATTTCATAAATGCAATACACATACTGATAAGTATATTTTATTCATTTAAATGTTGTATCTGATAGCATAAAAGATGCATATATATATAAAATCAGAATGTTCATACTTTTATTAACATAATGA
Organism: Aptenodytes forsteri; assembly: GCF_000699145.1. Lineage (NCBI taxonomy): Eukaryota > Metazoa > Chordata > Aves > Sphenisciformes > Spheniscidae > Aptenodytes > Aptenodytes forsteri. The sequence continues at coordinate 7,419,146 of NW_008795018.1, forward strand.
AATTGTACTTGAAAGGGAAAAAAAGCTTTGGAAGGTAAAGCTTTGGAAGGAAGCTTTACAGTGGCAGTTATATAAAAATGTGTCAGTGTCTGATTGTAAAGAGAACCTATACGTATAAATTGGGGAGGGAATAATAATTTTTAAAAATTTACATTTCTTTTCCTTTTTAAAACTTATAAAACCAAATCTGGGAAAGTGGAAAAAAGATAAAACTGTGTGCAGTTATTTCACCTGAACATCTGTCAATTAATATAAAGGTGAGATTATCATTGCTGAGATTTATAGTAAAATGCAAATTTTTTTTTTAAATGAGAAGAGGTAACAAGAAATGTGCAAATTTCCACTTAGAAATCATGCTATTGTACCTCATAAAAGCTGAATTATAATTTGTCGTGGTTTAACCTCAGTCGGCAACTAAGCACCATGCAGTCGCTTGCTCACTCCCCCCCACCCCCGGTGGGATGGG
>NW_008795018.1:7419723-7422494 GCF_000699145.1 Aptenodytes forsteri
GTCACATGGTATGGAATGTCCCTTTGGCCAGTTTGGCTGTGCCCCCTCCCAGCTTCTTGTGCACCTCCAGCCTTCTCAGTCGGTAGAGCATGGGAAACTCAAAAGTCCTTGGCTAGTGTAAGCACTACCTACAACAACTAAAACATGGGTGCGTTATCAACTTTGTTCTCCTCCTAAATCCAAAACACAGCACTGTACCAGCTACTAAGAAGGAAATTAACTCTATCCCTGCTGAAACTGGGACATAATTTCACAATTTTCTGCTCAACTGGATAATGTCTCATTCCAGAGAACATCTTCCATGATGGCTAGATTTCTTACCTCTTGGAAAGACAGGATTTTCTTGCTGTGGAGCTGAAGAACCTCATTACAGTCCATAAGGGATGTCGTAGCAACAAATCTCTTTTGTGCTATTCTGGGGCTTTGGACAAAAAAAAATTCTTCTCTCATCTGTATATACATTTACAAATTCAGATAATATAAAAAAAATAATATTTTAGTTGTTTATTGGTGGGTTTTAAGAAAAAAAAAGGCAAAAAACCCCAAAACATCAGATGTAGCTTCACATAGTTTGTTTTCTTTAACTAACTTCAGTTTGACTTTCGGCAGGTTTTTTAACAATCTCCCTTAGCAGTAGCTGTAGTAACTTTCTTAATCGGAGTACAGTATATTGTATATGAAAATGAAATAGTGTGTATTTCAGTATAAGAAAATAGAAAGTAGGGGTACTTAGAATCTATAGCCCTATATGCTAATATGAAAGCTTTAAAATTTAAGATGACAATAGTGTTAGAGAAGCAGCTGGCTCTACATGCCAACTTTAATAAAACTATTACAACAGTCCATTAGCCCCAGACCCTACAGTTGCACAACTGTGTTCTAGGTAATTTTTAATTTTAAAAGTCAGTTGGACCTACAAGTAGAAATAGGATCTCAGTGGAGATTTGATTTATTTCTGTGGTTATGGGTCAAAAATAGAAGTCTGGGAAGGGAACAGGACAAAAGAAATAGGAAAGTGAGAAACAAAACAACCCAACCAGTGTTTGTATAGCAAACTGTTCCTTTCTGGCTTAGATTCAGAGTGAAAGTGCAAAAATTCAGGCTATTTTCTTCCTCAAATGTTCAAAGGAAATGTAATGCTCTTTAGGGATCCCAATACAAGCACACATGCAAGTAAAAAAATCCTCTATAGACATAAAATAATCTTTTAAATTATAAAACAATGTAGATGATCGTTCTTCTGGCCCATAGGAGTAACTTTTAAAATATTCCCTCCCCTACAAAGGATAATGGGACTGTATGACTAGAAAGTATCTTTAGGACAATGCCTACTCCATTGTAGTTCAAGGCAACATTCATAAATATATCAAAATCTATAGTAAAAATTGTGTGGGTTGGTTTGTTGTTTTTGTTTTTATCCTTACTACACATCGTTGAATTCTCCCTTACATACATTTCAGTATGTGGTCTAATTTCCATCTGTGTTTCTTCAGAGTGAATTTATACCCAACTACAGCTCTTACTGTGTGATAAAATGGCCTGGAACACTGATCCAGATCCTTCTCTACCCATCAGATGAGACATTCTGTTATTTATCACTTTTATCTATTACAGGCATTTCATTTTGGCACTTGCGTTCTGTTTTAAATTAGTTTTGCCCATACATTATTAGGACTTGTCAAACTTCTACAATTGCTAGAATTAGAAGTTACAAGCAAGAAAGAAAATGTATGTTATGTATTTTGAGTCAGTTGTATTATTTCTGGCGATGCCCCCCTAAAACCTAGAAAAGGATTTTATCTGATTAAGGTTGGAAAAGACCTCTCAAGACCATCTAGTCCAATCTCCCTTTGTGTTTCTTTTTGTATGGTTTTATCTTTTAGCTTCTTATGTTATACAGAAAAAGCCAGCAATTGTTGTGAGTTCATTACATAGCTCTGCTTCTATTCCCAATGCAGATGTAGTGCAAGAGTCACATGCTACCCCATATTTTGTGTACGATTCTTTTTTTTTCTCCAGCCTTGCAATGAAGATGTACTGTGTTAGCATAAGGAACAGATGACAGCAAAATTTTTAAGAAAATTTCACTTGTTTATTCCTTTATGAAGACCTTTTCTCTGCAGAAAAAAGAGACTTTTTTCAGTTTTTAAAGATTTTTCTTGTCAGATTGAATTGAGTGAAACATCACACAGCCAAATGCATACATACTCTCTTGGTTAAGTCTCCTTTGTGTCCGTCACTCCAGGATGATTATTTCTGCACTCTTAATGTGTAGATGAAAAGCCATCTTGACTTACATCCAAGATAACCTGCTGTGTTCTGTATGAGACCCATATATTAAGCTGGCTAATAATGAAGGCCAAATACATAGGTTTTGACAGACAGAAAACTGAGACTCCTGGAGAAGAACTACTTAAAGGATTTTGCTATGCTTTATACTAAACCAGTGGGGTTTTGTTTCATTTTTGCTTTAGTATGGCAATATTTGTTTTTTTGGTTAGGTTTGTGCTAGTATGACAATATTTTTAGGCATTTATAATAAAAAGAAAAAAAAAAGAAAAAAGGAAAAAGTTTCTATGCTACTTTAAACTTCTATTTGTACACATTATTTTCACACAGTGAAAGTGATCATTTCATAAAATGGCCAGTTCAAATCACTCCATTTGTAAACTCACAAAAGCTTCAGCAACTTTTAGAAAGCAACATTCTATTATTATTATTCTATTCCATTGTTTAACCTGGAGAAGAGGAGGCTGAGGGGAGACCTCATC
>NW_008795018.1:7422543-7425617 GCF_000699145.1 Aptenodytes forsteri
AAGAGTGGTGAAACATTGGAACAGGCTGCCCAGGGAAGTGGGTGGAGTCCCATTCCTGGAGGTATTTAAAAGACGTGTAGATGTAGTGCTTAGGGATATGGGTGGGCATGGTGGTGTTGGGTGGGGCATGGTGGTGTTGGGTTGACGGTTGGACTTGATGATCTTAGAGGTCTTTTCCAACCTTAATGATTCTATGATTCTATGATTCTATGATTCTATGTAATTTGACTTTGCCTGCTTCATTTTGTCACTACATAAAATATTTAAATGTCTAGAATTTTCATAAAATATCTTGCATTATTAATGTAGATATACTGTGAAACCTAATAATACAGTCTGTCACATTACTTGATTACTTAAAAAATATTTAATATAATAATTAATCAGCTGATAACATTACCAGTTGTCTCATATCAGGACATAAAGATTAATTAAAACAGAGAAGAAAATGCTCATGTTTTATATTTGTAAGTCATATGGAGGACAAATAGACTAAAAAGATGTTTTAGTTCTTACAGCTACAGTTGATTGTAATAACCTTAATTAGCTATTGCTGAAGATTGATCAAAGTTTTTAAATTAGGTTCAGAGAATAACTTTAGAAGAAAGTATGTTAAGTGTGCAAATTGCATAATTATAAAAGAAGAGCATTATGTTACTGTTGGCAATATTTAAAAGAAAAAAGAAAAAAAGAAAAGAAACCAACATCCTAAATTAAAGATTGAAAATTATTTGCTGACGAAGTAATTCTTGAAAACATTCTACCTTCTACACATCATAGATTCTTTAGATATGCATAAAGGTTGTAATTGTTTCTAAAGTAATAACACTACAGTGAAGGACTTTTATACTGCTGTGATACTGAAACTGATGAAGAAGTCACAATTTAAGAAAGCACCTACCGCATACTGCATCAACATACGCTATACACAGCTCATTGTCAAGGGACCATATATAGCTATGGAACAAGTAACTTCTAACTATATTATCAAACTAATTTAAAATGTAATGCACAACTATTAAAAAAAGAGGCTGTGGAGATCTCCTAGCTTTCTGTCTGCAAAGTCAGAAAAGTATGATCTTGTGTAAAAGATGATTACTCATTTCTACAGCAAACATTATTTTGATAAGCAGTCTTTGGATTAAGAAAATTTGGAGTGCAAAACAGTGTGCTAGAAGCAGTTCAACCTGTGTCCTCTGATTTCTTGCATCTAAGTGAAGAACAAAAATGATCTAGGATTATATCTTCCTTTTTAGTGTCCTGTCATGTCACAAAATGACAATAAAAAAGAAGCGACTAGTAAAGTAACCCAAGGACTAAACCTTTTATGACTCTATAATCAGTCTATTGCATGGGAAACTAAACACCAAAGCCAGTACTCTGTGATAAAGCATCCACTAAGGGTATGTGATCAGAAGGCAATATTCACAGACTGGATTCTAAGAATTTGTTTTGACAAGCTCATCAGTGCTGTTCATCACTCTGGAATAAACTCTATGCCATATGCCACTTTGCTTTCACAGGAGAATAGGCTGCTATCAATATTCATTGTTCTTTCTCCCAACTCTACTGGTCTATTGCCTGGATAATTAATAAAATAACTGTGTTCTTGTGCCCAAAACTTCTCCAAATAATCACACTTCCAATATCATGCAAGGTCAAGATACAACTGTTGGGTCATTAGAGTGCTTGTACATATTCAGCTAAAATCACAGAGCTCTCCAGCCATACTATCATAATCCTTTATCACAAAGAGCCAGGTCATGAGCTTCTCTTTTATTTATGTATTCAAAATATTCCTGAGCAATATGAAAAGATTCTAGGATAACTAGCTCTGATGAAGAGAACTAAAATGAAAATAATATTACTATATCCCACATACTATGCAATTAGTAATCACAAATAACCAGGAGTGACAGGAATTCCTGCAATCATGTTCAAATCTAATTGCATTCTCAAATTTATATTAGCAAAAAGCAAGAACATCCATGCAAGAAAAAATCCAAACCAAAGAATGCAGAAAGGAAATTGATAACAGTTGAAATTTTGATATTTAAATAATGTTGTCAGTAGAGCTGTTGCTAGTGTGTTATTTTCCCAATTTTATTTTTTTATATTCAAATTTAAGACCTTTGCCTTTCCAGCATATTATCAATTTAATTTATAATTGCAGCATCATAGTCATCATGAGACTTTTTTTTTTTTCTTTTTTTTTCTTTTTGTGCATTTATACATTTCAAGTGTAACATTTATAAATATGTATTTCCTCCTGGAATGAATAAACCACAACAGACTGACGGAACATCTTTTTCCCCTCTCCAAAAGAAAAAAAAAAAAAAGACAGGCAAAAATGAAAGGAAAAGTAACCTTAGGAATCCCCACCCCAGTTGGAGACTAAAAGGATGTCTTTTATCTTCATTCATTGTCACCAATTTGACTGTCAGGATCAGGAGAGAATGGAGGGTGTTTTTTCCTTCTTTTGGGAAGCATGAGGACAAAGGGATAACGACATTATTTGTTAATTTAGTGGTGATGTTATGGGTATTTGCTAACATTTTGTGTGCAGATTCTGGTAAAAGTAGGGAGGATGAAAAGGGGGGGGGGGTTCTTTTTGTCTTGTTTTGTTGATTAATGTAATTTTCAAGATAGCATGCTTTTTTCCAATTCCTTTTCTGTAGTACCCTTTTTTTCAATTCCTTTTCCATCCTATCAAAACTCCCAGATCCTTAATGACTCATAACCACTGGCCCATAATACTACTAAATGTTACATCAGAAAATGAGCTTTGTCCCAATAGTGCAACACTTAAGAAAAAGCCATATTAACAGCACTGGAAAAAAAGCAAAGCCCCAAAATCCAATAGTGGAAGAAACTTTTCTGAAGGTTTTTCATTTGCTATCTAGACTTAGAGTTTGCTTTTGAACTATTACCTGTGATAAAATATTTGTTCTCCCTATTAACAAGGCATGCTCCACTGCTGCACATTCTTGTTTTGTAAAATAGTTTTTAATTAGTCCATGAAAATAAAACAGATTTAAAGGAGGAGGAAAAAAAAAAAAAAAAAAAAAGAGAAC
>NW_008795018.1:7426573-7435376 GCF_000699145.1 Aptenodytes forsteri
AAATGAGCTTTGTCCCAATAGTGCAACACTTAAGAAAAAGCCATATTAACAGCACTGGAAAAAAAGCAAAGCCCCAAAATCCAATAGTGGAAGAAACTTTTCTGAAGGTTTTTCATTTGCTATCTAGACTTAGAGTTTGCTTTTGAACTATTACCTGTGATAAAATATTTGTTCTCCCTATTAACAAGGCATGCTCCACTGCTGCACATTCTTGTTTTGTAAAATAGTTTTTAATTAGTCCATGAAAATAAAACAGATTTAAAGGAGGAGGAAAAAAAAAAAAAAAAAAAAGAGAACCAGAAAAAAACTCCAAAGTGTGATATTTGGGACAATCAGCTAGAAGGTGAATTTTCTTTAAAACTGATGAGGGCTTTCAATTCTGGTCCCTGGATATAAATTCTTGTCTCTCTATAAATATTTTACCTTTGGAGACATGCAGCTAGGGTAATTGTTTTGTGGTTGTCTTCTGCAAAGCTAAATCCACCATATACACTCAGAAATGCCTATCAAAGCAAGTCTCACGTTAAGATGAACTATCATGTATTATGGATAGTATCACAGGTTATAGATGTGTATTTTAACAGCAGTTGCTCATGAGCAAATTACCCCATTGCTCAAAACCATTAAGCCTGAGAATGTGGTTGGCATGTCCTAAAGCAAGGCTCAGCTTTAAGGGCACAGGTTATTTTGTGTTAAAGACAGGAAATAAAACTACATTAGCAACTGATGTGGCGCAAAGGGAAGGACTGCGGTTCAATCTGCTGTGGGCCACTGTAGTTCCAGCTCTGTACATACACACTGTTTCTACTGCTGAAGAAATTGGTGCCAGTGCCCGGACAGGGGTGCACATTGCTGTATGACCTTGTGTCCACCCCGTGTTGCAGACATTACTCCTCCATATGACTTCAGTCTTGGTTCTAGCACACTCCTCTTGCACCCAGAAGGATATCACATGACCTAACATTTAGAATTTTTTTTTCACTAAAAACAACCCTTCCTGTACAGTAAATGTAGGCACACCCAAAGATGACTTCCTGATTAGATTGCAAGTGAACAATCCTTTTTAAAGATCTGCCTTTTGTAGTTAAGTAATAAAAGTACCAATGAAGTATTGAAATCTTACTTGCCGATTATATCCATCAACTCTTTACCTGTTGTTAACATACATAAAATACAAAGTAGTGAAATTTATGTCAGAATAACAAAATGCCACATGGATTGTTTTGATTCCTCTTTCCTTCTGGGTTTATTTTTCCAGTTTCCATGTACTAGTCATAACAATTTGGGTCTGAGATACTCTCAGCTGCAGTGATTTTTTTTTTTTTTTTTTAGGCATTAAAAAATCATATAAGCTTGGCAAATTAGAGAAACTTAAAGGATGTGGAGATATATATGTATATATGCCCCGGCTGAGAATAATTTTATTGTTGATAATAAGACCCCTTTTCTGTGTTTTTCACTTCCTTTTGGTTGGACCTCTAGCTTCCAATTTAGGCAAAGATTTACCTATTTAGACAATGGGTCTGATTTTCACAAGACAAACAACCACTGAGCCCATCCACAGCATCCAGATCATACCAGAAATAAGAAGAAACAGACAGTACAAATGTGCTTCCATAAATGACTGTCAAATGGATAAACAATTGACTCTTGGAGTAACAGCTCAGAGAGAGTTATTCTAAAGGACAGCACTCTCTGCCATTGGGAATGACTTTCAAAAAGAGAATAAAACCTATTCCCTTTTTTTGTTGCTTTTTTTCCAAATATCAGAGCAGTCAATATCTCTGAATCTCTGCATATTGATTTTATTTTTTTACATTTTATGACAATATAATCCATATTTAATTGTAACATTAACAGGTTGCACATATGCTATTAGCAAAGCTTAATATGATTTGATATTGCTTACATGAAAATTTTTCAAAAGTTGTGTTGCATTGTTAAAAATGAGAAATAGAAAAATTACCTTCCTAGCCAGGTTTTTAATACTCATATGGGGTTTTATCGGTGATCACAGTTAACTGGTAGGGGAAAAAAAAATGTGATTATTTACACTCTACTTTATAAAGTCACAGAAAAAAAAAATCAGTATACCTCATGATACATTGAAGTAGTCTGTCTTTTTAGAAGCTTATTGGAGGGCTATGAAAAAATATTTTCAGAAGGGAGCTATTTTACATATCTGAACAGGTAAAGGGAGAAGCAAGAAGCTTTAGTATCTCCCTGAAGAGGAGAGTGTGTCAATAATCTTAAAGAGAAAAGATAAGTCAAAAAGAATGAAAGCTAAAAATGCACAATTAAATTTACCCCAAGGAGTTATCTGTGCTAAAGTCAATTAGAACAATATTAAAGCAGAGAAAAGTATGCCACGAAGGAGAAATTAAGTGGTGGTGAGGTTATGTGGTTAAGATTATTATTTAAGTTTAGGGAAGCCAAAGCACATGTGAAAATAGTATTTGAGGTCAAAAAATGATTAATAACAGAAAGATGGCATGGGATGAAAAAAGGAGCTAAAAGGAATGGAGGTAAAGCAGGTACAATCCAAGGGAGATATAAAGAAATAAGATGTGAATTTTTTAAATAAGTTTCAGTGCAGAGTTATAGCTCTAATATTGCAGACAGGAGTGAGAAACATAAGGAAGAACGAATGAAGGAGAATTGAAAAGCTGTAGAAAAAAAGTGAAATGGTTCTCCATAGAAGAAATAGGAATTTGCTGTTTAAATTTTAACTGTTTGGGGTTTTGTCATTGTTGTTATTGTTTTGTTTCTTTTGGGGGTTTGTTTGTTTGGTTTTGGTTTTGTGGGGGTTGTTTTGTGGATTTTTGGTTTTGTTTTGTTTTGTTTTTCCCAAGAGTATTCATGTTCTTCTGTTCATTTTTTAAAATAACATCTTGGAAGCTGGAAACTGGCTTCTCATTCAAAGGGCATCTTGTTCTTTCCTCTTGAGTAACACTGATTTTTGTTTTTCCCCTCCTTTTATTTTTTAATTCTTTTCTGTCTTCAGGGCACAAGCCAACACTGTTTTCCCTTATTCTATGCCAGTCTCATCAATGATGCAATTATATGCCGTCAACACAGCTCCAAAACAAGTTTTTTTTAGGAAAACTTGCCAGCATAGAGAACACAAATTATGCAGCTCTACAGCAATTGGGCACAAATGTAATGCATCCATACATAAATTATGGCTATTGTTTGTTTGCTTTTCAATTTCTTGGCAACAACATAATGGTTAACAAATACTGACTAGCAAGAGAATATTGTGCCTGAGATTATAAAAAATTTAAGGAGGACAGGATAGCCTATTTTTCACCTCAGACCTCATTTAAACTAATTGATACATGTTTTTAATAATGTATAATAATTTAAAACATTTAATATTTAGTCATTACCAAATATTAGTCCCATTTCACTGGTGAAAAAAAAAATATTCTGTGCAGCAGAGTAATTTGTTCTTTAAATGGAACAACCTACTAGGAAGAAATGGGAAACTTTGGTTTTTTCCTCATGTTTCTACATCTACTTTTGTTTCTGATTAGAGTCTTCTCAATGAACACAGGAAAGCTTATGTATGATTTATTTTCAGGTAGTATTAAAATATGATATTAACCTTCCTCTCAGTATATAGTTGGGTACCAGTATTATTTACATTTTAAAATAGTCTATTTTTGATATTTCATTTATCTATTGTAGTATTAAATGTTTGCAGACTAGATCCACAATGGAATTTAAATGTAGCAATGTTCTGCAAAGAAGGGAGTGAAATTAAGTATTTTTCCTCCTCAGACTGCAGAAGTAATAGAAAAATGCAGAAAGAAAATAATAAGAACATTCTAAACCAGATTCTCTTGTACTTGGAGACAGGAAACATACATTCACGCCTAAAAAAAGTGCTCCTATTGACAACTTTTTGAAAGAAAAGACAGATAGTGAGGAAAAGAGAGGTATTGATATTCAAAAAAGGAAAACATAGCATGATGCTCTTTCAGTCTGAAAGTCCAGGTTTACCTTCAGTAGAAATAAGTAAGTAGAAAAAAGGAACGGTTAGTTTCCTGAGCCTTGTTCTGTTATGGAGCTGGGACATGGCTGGCACATGTATCATGCTCTAGGAACCTAGAAGTTATCTCAGGTTCATTAATATGAATACAGACAAAAAGATAAGATGTTCCAAATCAGCTGACTATAAAAAATATCTCATAGGTAGATCATGAGCCTGAAAGTCTCTGAAGAGTGACTTGACACCATATTTTTCATTTGCGCATTGCTTTGCTTAGCCTAGCCTTGCCTAGGGTCCAGAATCTCAAGATTTTTTTGTCTCTATTCATAAATGCTTGGATTCATCCCAAATACCTTTGGATATCTCAACAATCTTTAAGTTGGGAGCCTAAATTTATTTTAATGATCTTCCAAATCTTCTACAGCTGATGAGGATGCATAAGCTCTTCCAGAGCCCTTTTCACTCTACTTAAAGTGTGAATTTCCCACTGAAGGTACCTAGGTCTGTCTATTAGCTAGATTTCTAATTTGGAATGGGCTCCCTAAAACTGACCTCAAACATGATTGGTGAATGGATGTAAACAACATTTGCCTGGAGATTAGTGACATCAGTGACCTGAAAGTAACATGAAGAATTAAACAATTCTGCCTGCAAATTAGAACCCAAAAGTAATGTGAAGAAGTAATCAGCAATGGCAGATGGAAGGGATAATAATTGATTAAATTGTCAATGGTCAAATAAGGAACATTCGATTGGTTGACCCAGGCAATGCCCAGACCAGGAGAGTAGTGCTATAAATGCAATGCAGTAAAGTAAACTTTGGGGAAAATGTGTAAAGACATCAGAACAACAGCCATGAAAAGGCCTTACTGCCTTGCAGAAGCAGAGGAGCACTTGAGGGGAAGCACCGCAGCCTTGTCCTCTTCACTGGAGCAGGGACACCACATATTGTGCTCTGATTTGGACCAGTCCTCATCAATGACTTGAGAGAACCTGGGTGCCTTCCCCCAGCTTACGTTGGGATAGGTGTACAGGAGCATGATCTCCCTGCTGTAGCTGTGGTGAGGTCATTAGAGGTCTTGTAGGCTACATTTTTTTCTCACTCAGGATAGAGATCTGAAATACATCAGCTAATGTCATCTGAATCACACCCTGAAGTGGCTAACACCACGGAGAATAAAGCCTTGTAGAAATGAGCTTTTGACTTTCACTTTTACAATGGAGAAAACAATCCTTTGAGTTGTGAAGGCAGTGTACAGAAAAAATAGTAAATATATAGAAGTACATAGCAAGATAGAGGTGTCCTCTGTTCTCCAAGTTATAAAGATGCCAACTAGTTTAATGGTTCCTGTGATCATCTGCTATCAAGGATATAGCACCTGGTGTATCAGCTCATTTGTAATTTCTTGTGAAATTGTCTTTAATAATTGGTGGATTACTTGATTTCCTTCTCTCCTAAGATTTGTAATTATTTTGGTAACACGTGAATTCTTCACCAACAGTGACTGAAACACGGGAAGTCTACCACTGAAATTTGAAGACAGTAAGGAAATAAGGAGTTACTGAAAATGAATACAAAAAAAGAATTGCTGAAATAACCAAATCTTGCATTCTTTTAGGAACAATCTTTGCTATTTGAGTATGTTTTAATATAGGTTAATCCTTGAGGGTTTTTTCCTAGGTATTTCAGAAGCACAGAAGCAAAATAAGTCCTTTTTTTGTTGTTGTTGTTTTGGGTTTTGTTGTTGTTGTTGTTTTGCAGTGTTTTGTTTTGGTTTTTTTTTTTTAATATTAGTTAACAATCATTTGAGTTTATCTATAAGGGGAAGATAATTTTCTTTACCATAGCTCCCAATCACATTTAATAACAGTGAGAGGTAATGAACACTTTGTTTCCAGTTTTTTTACACGTCCAACATATCACAGAAACCCAGGAAATAGTGAAATGTGAGTTGAAGAAGGAAGTGCTGAACATGAGTTTAATAAAATGGTTTCAAGTTGGTGCTCCAATGAATATTTATTATTTATACAAAAAGAACAGTTTTGCCAGGGGAAATTGAGAAATGTGCCCCCAGCTCAGAATAGCTAATACAGAATACGGTTTCAAATAACTTTTAAATTGCTATATCTATCTTTTTCTATGCATGATTCTCAGTTTTCTTCTGCCAGTGGTTTCGCTATCTCATCTTCCTAATTACACCTAAATCAGTTTTTTCACCCATCACATCAGACTACAAATCTGCTGCAGTAAGTAAGCTCTCTTAAATTGCTACCTCCTTTAACTTTGACTTTCAGGTAAGTTACTCCCTAAGGTCACAAGGTAGAAGTATTGGAACATTTATTCCTAGGGAGGAGGAGAGAAATTAAATGGAGTTTGCCAGTCAGGAGACATAGTTCATATTGCATTGCCATGGTTAGCCGTGGCTTTGACCATTCCAATTCATAAATTGTTGTGCAGTGTTCAATATGTTGAGTTTATTTCAGGAGAAAGATTGAAGAGAACATGCCTACCAAGAGAATTCCTTCTGATTCCATTATAAATGTCCAAGTTCCTGTTATCCATTTTAAAATACATTAATATAATGATTAGTATTTATGAATAGGCAATAATGTATGATAGCTTTTTATTAGGAATAAAATTGTACAGGACAAAAATTATACATAAAAAAATTCTATTCAGGGATTTTATTTTAGTCTAAGGGGTTTAGAGGTAATGAATAACACCTTGAAAGAGATCCCAGATGGGGAATGCATCCTCTTTGGCATTCAGGTAGTAAACACTATCTTGCTAGTATGATAGTCAAAGAACAATTGACAAGAGTATATAATGGTTTCAAAATGATGTTTTTTTAAATCAAACTTCAGAGACAAAGTTTATATTAACATTAGAAGATGATGAACAGCTCAGTCAATCTATAAACAAACCCTTTTAAATTAACATTGTCCTCAAAGCAGAATAAAATTAAAAATTAATAAATAAATAATTTTAAAACTTGCCTTTGTTGGGCATAAATATGTTTGGAAGTATGAAGGACATTTCTGGAATAACTTTTGAGACCTTATGTTTCCTCCTCTTCCTGTACAGCCTTGTGGGAGACTTAAATATGCTTTAAGCTTCCCATGTTCCACAGTCATCCAGAGTTCAATTCCTCAGCGAAAAAGTACCTGTACTTTCCACTTAAGGTCTTCCAGACTGCATTTTATTTTTCTGTGAACAGAACTATGGCTATTTCCTGTGCCTTTTATTTGAATGACAATGTATTTTCTGTGAAGCTAATAAAGTAAATAATTGCCTATCTATGATTTTCTTTTCTTGAGTACCAAATTTCTTGTTCTTTTTCATCCCATGCATATTTGAAACTTTGCTTCTGTATTGTCTTTTGAAAAATAGCTGAAAGCCTTTAACTTCATACAGAGATTTCCTTTCAGCCCTACCATAGCTTGGTAGTGAGTAAAAATTGTTCCTGATAATTGTTTAATAACTTCCATGAAATGAATTTGACACTTGCAAAAGTATTTCTCAGAGTTGAAATACTCATTATACATATATATATATATTTTTTTTTTTTTTAAGACGTTGAATTAAAAGCTGCATTAGGTTCCTACTTGTACCCTGGTTGGCAGGCTCAGAATCTCAAGAAGTTACAGGACAAAACACTACTTTACCTCAGAAGTTACCCTTCCAAGTCAATTGGCAAGAAATTTGGAAGCTTGGTTTGACAAGGCTGCTACTTTGTTTATGGTAAGGCAAATGGATCTGTTCAAAGATTCTTCTTTTGAGGCTTGAAATTCATTGAAAGACTATTTTGATCAGGGCCTTACAGGTATCCATACATAATTGTTGAAATGCAAGAGCAGAAAGCCAAGATTTATTTGCATTGCAAAATCTCTTATTTTCAATTAAATAAATGGCTTAAACTATTTTTATGCTTTCAGTAAAGTTATCACCTTATTATAAAGAGAAGACTGTTTAAAAAACAGTCACCTACAACTGCAGTTGAAAGACTGGTGACAAATCAATGAGAATTAGTAGAGTAACACAAAATAAACAATGGATTTTCTCCAAGGTGACTTGCATAGCAAAGAAATCCATACTAAGTGTTCCTGACAAAAGGTCTTTCTATTGTTGGCAGCTGTACTAGTGCATAAGCTTCTACAGTAATATTTTTGGTTAAGTGAATATACATTTAAAACTTTTGCATCAACTTAAAATAGAATTCCCCTTTCTTTAGTGAATTTTCTGTTTCAGAAATATTTTTTTTTTTCCATGATCAACATAGTAATCAAGAATAGACACTAAAAACTGATAATGCCTCAGCTAATATTCTTTTTTATCTTTTGGATGAGGCACCCAAAGTGAGTGGAAAAATACTCAACTATCCCCTACCATTTTTACAACAGAATACAATACAATGTACAAAGTATTTAAAATATGAAAGATATTGTTCTTGAAACCTGTAATCTGAAGTTTAGTATGAACATTCAGAGTGAACTCAGACCTTGCTAAAACCCCACCCTCCGGCCTACTAAAAGTACGTTTTGAACCGTAATGCAAAACTTTGACATTTTTACACCTCTGCTGGCTTTCATTTTTACAATATGAAGATAACTTACCCTGTTCTTGAAAAGAAGAAATGGTTTCCAAGGGTGTAACAGCTAGCTGTATGTCCTAGTTTCAGCAGGGATAGAGTTAATTTCCTTCTTAGTAGCTGGTACAGTGCTGTGTTTTGGATTTAGGATGAGAACAATGTTGATAACACACTGATGTTTTAGTTGTTGCTAGGTAATGCTTACACTAGCCAAGGACTT
>NW_008795018.1:7435441-7437170 GCF_000699145.1 Aptenodytes forsteri
CTTTTCAGCTTCCCATGCTCTACTGACTGAACAGGCTGGAGGTGCACAAGAAGCTGGGAGGGGGCACAGCCAGGACAGCTGACCCAAACTGGCCAAAGGGGTATTCCATGCCATGTGACATCATGCTCAGCATGTAAAGCTGGGGGAAGAAGAAGGAAGGGGGGGACGTTCGGAGTGATGGTGTTTGTCTTCCCAAGTAACCGTTACGCGTGATGGAGCCCTGCTTTCCTGGAGATGGCTGAACACCTGCCTGCCGATGGGAAGGAGTGAATGAATTCCTTGTTTTGCTTTGCTTGCGTGCATGGCTTCTGCTTTACCTATTAAACTCTCTTTATCTCAACCCATGAGTTTTCTCACTTTTACCCTTCCGATTCTCTCCCCCATCCCACCAAGGGGGGAGTGATCGAGCGGCTGGGTGGTGCTTAGATGCTGGGTGAGGTTAAACCACAACACGGTAGAAGGAGGAGAATTTCCTAGTTGTATAGAGGGGTTCCCTATACCCCTCTGATTGTGTGATCTTATTTCAAGGGTTTGGAAAAAAATATTGAGTGAATGTGACATTTAGTTTCCTCCAAAAGGAATCTAGTTTGTATACATCAAAACTACTTCATGACAAGAATCACAGTACTGAAAGAGAATAAAAATTAAACAATTTACTAAAATAACGTTTCTGATCAATCTAAAAAGCTAATGAAGGTGTAAAGATACCACAGGGAGTATAGAGAGGTATTAGATGCTGATGTCACTGATTCCCACCTATGATGACTTATATAGTTTCTAGATGTGAAAGAGGACTAAATTATTATCTTTAAGTAATTTATATTTTCACTTAAGCGTTGAATGTATAAGAGAAATATGATTGACAACATTGACAACTGTAGCAACTGGTTTTAACTTAGGAGGTGTCAGTTCTTTTGGGATCTCAGTAAGAAAGATACCGTCACTCAAAGCTGCCTATCTAATTTATTGAGCAAAGGATGGCAATTACAGAAAACATGATAGCAATCAAGGAGGGGCTTATCCAATGCTGCAACAACTGTGATTCCAAGCATCAGGAAGGATGTAAGATTGTTTTTACCTTTTCTATAATTTCCACCCTTTACATGATAAAATAGTTGGCCAGCTTTGAGTGTTGGTGCCTTTCTTACAGAGATTCCAAAAGAACCAACACTTCCTCAGTGAAAAAATATCAGGAGTAGTTGGTGGCAGGTTAGTAAGAAATGTTCTTTTGGAAAAGCAATAGCAGAGTAAAGCCTGAGTGGGTGCCTGGT
Source organism: Aptenodytes forsteri (assembly GCF_000699145.1). Classification (NCBI taxonomy): domain Eukaryota; kingdom Metazoa; phylum Chordata; class Aves; order Sphenisciformes; family Spheniscidae; genus Aptenodytes; species Aptenodytes forsteri. The sequence continues at coordinate 7,436,713 of NW_008795018.1, forward strand.
TGGCCTTGCACTCAAGTGTGCAGACGAGTAGCACAGAGATTATGCTGGCTATCTCCTCCAGTGGTTTGGGAAAAAACAGAAGGAATTATCATCTTTTCAGAGCCTCACTGACATTTTAAAGTGTTTAGAAAAGCAGGGAGTATATGTGGGGAAAAGGCAGAAGGATTCGCAAAGTGTACAGTTGTTAATTTGCCTCCGGCAGTTGTGGGACACTTTAATGTGACAATGTAAAGACAGATCTGAACAGCAGACACAAAAGAGCATAGAGGCGCTGGAGAGGAAAATCCAGGTTGTGGACAGGGGGAGGAAGGGCCATTTGACTCTGGGTTCAGGACATTCTGCTCCCAGATACCTTCTCCAAGTGGTAGAGGAGCCAACGAGGAGAGCTGCTATGCTGGACCTTGTTCTCACCAACCAGGAGGGGCTGGTGGGGAATGTGAAGCGCAAGGGCAGCCTGG
>NW_008795018.1:7445824-7446897 GCF_000699145.1 Aptenodytes forsteri
GATGACCTTTGGTCTCTTCCAACCCAAACTATTCTATGATTCTATTCTATGATTTTATGATTAGAATGGAGATATTTGGAACACTTTTAAAGAGGAGTGGTCCAAAGGGTCCAAGGATGAGAATGGGAAATCTCCCTCTACCCCACTTCTGGTGATAAGTAAGCCAAGGGGGGCCTTTAGACACCCCTCAGTGTGTGATCCCTCTGTGTGATTATATACAGATAGAGTTCCAAAATTTGGCTGATGATTAGAATGGAGATATTTGGAACACTTTTAAAGAGGAGTGGTCCAAAGGGTCCAAGGATGAGAATGGGAAATCTCCCTCTACCCCACTTCTGGTGATAAGTAAGCCAAGGGGGTCCTTTAGACACCCCTCAGTGTGTGATCCCTCTGTGTGATTATATACAGATAGAGTTCCAAAATTTGGCTGATTTATATTGACAAAAATCAGGTGAATGTCTAGGGCAGTGGTTGCTACACATCTTGGATCCCGGGGCCAGGGTGGGTGGGAGGACAGTGTGCATTTAATCCCTCAAGAGTTACTGTGGTTAGGTACATTATTGCAAAACCTTGCGATCGCAGAACAGTTGAAGGGTGCTCAGGGGAGTGTTACTCAGTCCTTCTGGGACTGGGTCCATTAGAGCCAGAAGGAGGATCTGGGGAACTACAGGCCTGTCAGTCTGACCTCGGTGCCGGGGAAGGTTATGGAGCAGATCATCCTGAGTGCCGTCACATGGCACATACAGGACAACCAGGGGATCAGGCCCAGTCAGCATGGGTTTATGAAAGGCAGGTCCTGCTTGACCAACCTGATCTCCCTCTATGAGCAGGTGACCCGCTTAGTTGATGAGGGAAAGGCTGTGGATGTTTTCTACCTAGACTTTAGTAAAACCTTTGACACTCTTTCCCACAGCATTCTGCTCAAGAAGCTGGCTGCTCATTGCCTGGACAGGTGTACCCTTGGTGGATAAAAACTGGCTGGATGGCCAGACTCAAAGAGTTGTAGTGAAGGGAGTTAAATCCAGCTGGCAGCCGGTCACGAGCGGTGTTCCCCGGGGCTCAGTACTGGGGCC
>NW_008795018.1:7447380-7452746 GCF_000699145.1 Aptenodytes forsteri
TGTCCAAAGAAGGGCAACGAAGCTGGTGAAGGGTGTAGAGCACAACTCTTATGAGGAGCGTCTGAGGGAACTGGGTTGTTTGATCTGGAGAAAAGGAGGCTGAGGGGAGACCTTCTCTACAACTCCCTGAAAGGAGGTTGTAGCAAGGTGGGTGTTGGTCTCTTCTCCCAAGTAACAAACGATAGGACAAGAGGAAATGGCCTCAAGTTGTGCCAGGGGAGGTTTAGATTTGATATCATGAAACATTTATTCACCAAAAGGGTTATCAAACATTGGCACAGGCTGCCCAGGGAAATGGTTGAGTCACCATCTGTGGAGGTATTTAAAAGACGTGTAGATGTGGCACTTAGGGACATAGTTCAGTGGTGGATTTGGCAGTGTTAAGTTGACAGTTGGACTCGATGAACTTGAAGGTCTTTTCCAACCTAAATGATTCTATGATTAAACTGTCTAAGCACAGTACCCCTTTTGATTGGGATGATAAATCAGTTGCATGGAAGCATGTGGAGGAGGCTGAGCATGCCTTTGGGAGTTGGCTGTGAAGCAGGGAATAGATTCCCACAGCTTTGTGAGACCAGTTACCAAATTATTCACCTCTGGTATGCAGTCCCATTTGTTCGCAGGCATCTTCTTCATACTAAAGGGCACCATTTTGTCTTTTTGGGGAGAGTCCAGAGAAAACCTGTTGCAGATGCCATCCTCCTATGGGGACAATTGGATAAATACCAATGCAAAAAAAAAGAGTCTCAGAACGTGTATTATAGATGCACAGAAACCTAAAAGGAAGGTAACTCACAGGAAAATGTTCTTAGCACTCCTCCAGGCAGGTACACCTGAAAAGGATGCTGATGGAAAGCCAGTCCCCTGCAGTTGGGACCTATATAAGCAGATGAAAAAGAAGCCATCAAAAGATGTGTAGTATTGACCTAATAACACCATTGGCTCCCCTTGCTAGTCGGGGGGAGGAGATGAAAGAAACCAGCCAGTCTAACATCTCTGTGGACCTAATCTCCATTGTGCTTTGAAAACAATATCCATACCAATGTCAGGATTGATTAGGCATGGCAAACCTCCAGGTGTGCCAGGTGGCTGGAGTGAGACAGGAGGATGATCGATCAGAAATCCCACTAGTTATCTATTAGAATGGGAAAAAATACCTGGCAACATATCTGTCTTACATATGGGGGCTGAAGTAACTGAGATTCACAGGGATACTTCCCGTTACCCACACAGTCACCTTATAGCTATACATTCATTTCATGGTTCCGAAAAGCCATCCTGTGAAGCCTACCTCATCCTACAACTGGGAAAATATCCAACATTTATTGCCCGAGTAGGCATGACTCAAGTTTCCAGATAAATAATAGAGGATAACATTTTGATGGGTAAAACCTTCTTTACCCCAGGTAGAAAATATTCTTTAGGAATTCAGGCTATTTTGGTGGGTTAAGTACTTTACTGCACCAGTTGTTTTACTGCCGCCTCCAAACCACGTAGCCTCGAAACAGTATCAGTTATCCAGGGAGGCATGCTGAAATCACTCAGATAGTTAAACTATTGTTGGAGATGGGTATTTTCTGGCATACCACTCTCCCTTTAATAGTCCTATTTGGCCTATAAAGAAGCCAGATGGTTCCCGATGCATGACAGTAGATTACCAGCTAATAAATAAAGCAGCCTCTCCCATGGCTGCAATTGTCCCGAACTTCGTACACACTATTCGAATGGAACATGGAACATGGCATGCTGTGACTGATATGGCTCATGCTTTCTTTAGCATATCTATTACTGCAGAATCCCAGGAACAATTTGCCTTTTCTTGGGAAGGACTACAACATAGTTTCACTGTCCTGTCTCAGGGGTATTTGCATAGCCCTACTCTCTGCCACGGGCTAGTGGCACAACATCTGGAGGACAATAACATCTCTCTAGCTTGTAAATTTTTCCATTACGTGGATGTTGCTATCATTACTGGGCCCACTGAGCAGGAAGTGGGAGAAACTCTTAGCAATATTGAGGACATCATGCAAAAACATAGATGGGAGATCAATCCAAAAAAGATATAAGGGCCCACTACAGAAAGTATGGCAGGGACCCTGTCACATGATGCCTGAAGTGGCCAAACAAACTGTCTTACATATGGCTGAACCCCCCAAATAAAACTGCGGTCTAGAACTTTGTTGGAATCTGGGATTATTGAAGACAATTTCTCCCCCCTCTCACACAGATCTTGTGGCCATTGTATCATATATGCAGGAAAAAGGCCTGCTTCGAATTGGGGAAAAAGGAAAAAAACAACTTCTGTACAAGCTAGACAGGCTGCCTCACATGCTGTGGCTTTAGGGCCCAGATTTCCCCATAAACCTTTTGAAATATAAGCCCTAGTATCTGATGATACTAGGCCCATTGGAGCCTTTGGCAATGAGGGGAGGCAGATCCCTCTTGGGTTCTAGTCTCAACACCTCTCTACACCGACTCAAAACTACACCCCTTTTGAAATAGTACTTTTAGCTGCATATTTGACACTGATAGAAGCTGAATGGATGACACGAGCTTGAAAGCATTTCTCTTATTGTCAGATTACCTGTCCTGCAATGGTGTCCAATTACACCAACTATAAGGTTGGGAAAATGCAAGACGGTGTAAAGTGGAAATGATACCTCTCTACACATGCTAAGCCAGATGTACTGGTTTTGGTTGGGATATAGAGTTAATTTTCTTCATAGTAGCTTGTATGGTGCTATGTTTTGGATTTGTCCTGGAAACAGTGTTGATAATACAGAGATGTTTTAATTACTGCTGAACAATGCTTATAGGGTCAGGGCCTTTTCTGCTTCTCACACTGCCCCACCAGCAAGTAGGCTGGGGGGGCACCAGAAGCTGGGAGGGGACGTAGCCATGTCAGCTGAGATGATGGCACCTTGGGGAGAACATTGAAGAAAGAGTAAAATGGTGTACAGGCAGTGAGGAGTGAAGAAAAAGAAGTGGAAGGAACAACCCTGTGAATACCAAGGTGAGAGATGTAGGAGCAGGAGGAGGTGTTCCAGGTGCCAGAGCAGGGACTCGCCTGCAGCCCCTGGAAGAGACCACCGTAAAACAGATATTTCCCTGCAGCCTGTGGAGAGAACCATGGTGGAGCAGATATCCACGATTCAGCCTGTGTAAAGGACCACGCCAGAGCAGGCAGATATGCCCAGAAGGAACAGTGGATAGTGGAGGACCCCACCCAGGAGCAGTTTTTTTCCTGATGGACTGCAGCCTATGGAAAGGACCCATGCTGGAACAGGGAAAAAGCATGAGGAGGAAAAAGCGGCAGAGAGGAGCTGTTATGGACTGACTGCAACCTGCCATTCGCCATTCCCCCCTTCACCTCTCAGGGTAAGTTGGAGGTAGACAAGTGGAGAATAAAGGAGTGAAGTTGAGCTTGGGAAAAGCCAGGAGTGGGGGGAAGGTGTTTTAGGTTTTGTCTTTGTTTCTCAGTATCCAAATCTATTTTAATTGGCAGTAAATTAAATTAACCTTCCCCAAGTCGAGTCTGTGTTACCTATGGTGGTAATTGGTAGGTGATCTCCCTGTCTTTATCTAACCTAAGAACTTTTTTATCTTATTTTCCTCTCCTGTCCTGTTAAGGAGGGGGAGTGAGAGATTGATTGGGTGGGCAGCTGGAAGCTGCCAAGTTCAACACATCACAAATGTATATTCAGTCATAACTATATACATAGTGCATTGTCTTCTCCACCTAATATTATATGCACATATTTGGGAATGATAGCTTTATGAAGATAAGGGTATTAGAATGCATTGTCCAAGGGATGATTCAAAGCTAAGTCCACATTGTAAATGTGACTCCTATCAGCAACTGATGAATCTGTATTGTGAACAACACCCTGTAAGAGTACTAGTGAACTTAGAGCTAGTGAACCTCACCATGGATAGGAACTCCACACAGTGTGCCATGATCCATGAGGAAGGGCTTGTCTGACGCTGCAACAACCAGAGTTCCCAGCATCAGGAGGGACGTAAGTTTACTTTAACTTTTTCTATAATTTCCATCCTTTACTCAATAAATTAGTTAACCAGCTTTGAGTGTCAATGCATAACAGCTGTACTTTTCTATAATGCTGTAAGTGTATATGGCATATATTAATACAGCCTTAAAACTAGGAAAACTTAAGATGCTGAAAAGTCCAAGCTATTGGGTTACTCCTCTATGGACTGCCTGGTAGCATTGAGACAGCATCAAAACTTATGCTTCATGTTAAAGTTAACTATGCTGATTTGTCATATCATTTTTGACATGGTAAGGACTGTGTCTTCTTCTCTATTTCATCACAAATTCATAGCATTTAATGTTGATTATTTAAAAAAAATTGGGGCATTTTTGTTAAATAAATGCTTCATAGGCAAACATAATTTTTATGTCATGCCATGGGAATTTTAGTTCTTTTTTTTTTTACAATCCTTTCCCCTATCCCCAATATTTTAATAAAAGCTGAGATCTTTATTTTTCTTTCATGCATGGAAACATTCATAACTGACTTCTCATGATGAATGGAGATTTTGTTGACTTACTGTCTAGAAGCAAGCTTGAGAATTTCTCAGATGAGCTCTCTGTTCTTCAGGTTAATGTGTGAGAAATGAAATGTACTTTCTAGTTGGTAAATGGATGGATTGCCTGGAGAAGTACCGCAGGCTACCGCAATAAAAGAGGAGAGTTTTCATCCTTCATGCATTATTTATGGCCATTTGTTTACTGGCAATGTTGTGATCTGCCATTACCAGAGCTACTGATTTAGATAACCTGAAATGCCTAGACCTCTATGTCAGTGCCTTGAGGTGAGATAGCCCCTGAAAGAAGAGAAAGTAAAGTGAGTGAAATGCAAGACATTTTAAAAGCAAGAAAAACAAGGATAACATTATGAAATAATGGAGTAAACATACTAAAATGGGTATTAAATAATTATGAACTTTTAAGAAATTTTTTTATCTTATAGTATTGTTTTCCTACCAATAGTGCTCTAGTAAATAATTTTGATTCTTTTCTCCACAAAAAAAGTCTAAGAAATATAGGAAAAACTTTTAAAATTTATCTTGTCTTATACGCTGTTTCTTCTATACCAGATGTCTGTTTCCATGTTGTCTTATAATCTTGCATCGTATTAGTTAAGAAAAACAAAAACAACTCCTTTCAAATTGTTTCAAACTAGTACTTAGATTTTTACTGAAAAGTAGTTTCATTTTAAAAAATCTTAATAACTGGTAAGATGGGATGTTCTGTGTTCTATGTAAGAAAGGACATCAGAAATTCTCCAGGAAATTATATGGCTTCAGTCACATCAATTTGCATTATTTTCAATTTAGATTTC
>NW_008795018.1:7452766-7454351 GCF_000699145.1 Aptenodytes forsteri
GTTCCAGCTCAAATTCCACAAAAATCTGAATCACACATTATAGATTGGATTTTCATACTTCATTTCAAAACTTGGTGTCTCAAAACCCTTCTCAGCTGTCTTTCAGACATATAGTCAGAACAGTTTTTGGCATTGCAGGTAATTCAAGTGTAGGTAATAGTAAGAATTATGCCTGAATTAATGAGTGATAGATGTTTTGAGTTGTTTCACTTCTGTAAAAACCCTTGAGGAGTCTATTCCATTTGTCCCATTATCTCCCTATTGGAAGAAAAAAAAATCAAAAACCCCTTGGTGCTGCTGGTTCTTAGTTGGTGCAAACAATGTGGCATGCTTGATTTTAGTGCAGAAAGTTTTCTAATTTCTTGAAACTGAGTTGAATTGTCATCAATTTTCACATCTGATTTCTTTTCATATGATGCACAATTTTCCTTTTTAGTCTGGAGTTCTGTTTTAAAAATGACTAGATTTTAAGTGAAACATTTTCAGAGAATATAAGTTCACTTTTCTGTATTCTTGTGCTGCTCAGTCATTTTTGCTGAGATGTGCTGTTATATGGGAATAATTCCTCAAGCACTTCCCGTTTTAAGTTTCCCAGTTCTTATAATGCAGAACTCATACAGGCTTCTCTTACCTCATTATCACTCTCATCTTTTCATGCCATATATTCAAATATAATGAAAAGCACTACCATCACATTTTATTTTTCTCTCTGCTGGGACTCTGTTGATAATTAGAGTATGAATGAAGAAATTATATTTGCTGGTATATGGAGAATTTGAAAGTGAAAACAGCAAATACTGCTGAGGAAAAAGGAAAATAGTTGATTTTATTTGCCAGTAGATCAAGGGTGGGTTTTATTCTTTCTCTTCTTTTTCTTTGAAGAGCTCACCATAGCAAAAGACCAATTTTACAACTCCTTGGACCTCTGATAAATGTGGCCCATGTACATAAATAATACTAGTAAATATATGAAATCATTAAAATAATAAATGTGAGACAAATATTCTGATAAATTGAAAGATGCTGTTCGTATAATGAAAAAATATGGCTTAGCCTATAAATAAAAGCAGCTTGCTTGCCTTAGCTGTTTTCTTTTTGGAAACAGTCCTTTATGATGGTGGCACACTGCATAAATCTTATGTATTTTAGCACAACTGTCTCTTAGATACTGAGTTATTTTCTGAGGGAATGCTGGTCTGTCTAGGTCATTGTAAAAGTGGATTAGCTGAACATAATGAAAAAATATGGCTTAGCCTATAAATAAAAGCAGCTTGCTTGCCTTAGCTGTTTTCTTTTTGGAAACAGTCCTTTATGATGGTGGCACACTGCATAAATCTTATGTATTTTAGCACAACTGTCTCTTAGATACTGAGTTATTTTCTGAGGGAATGCTGGTCTGTCTAGGTCATTGTAAAAGTGGATTAGCTGAACAGTTCTGGGAATTCCATACTTTTTCTACTTCAGGAGCTTATCTGTGGACTACAGGATATTTCTGGTACTATCGATCCATTGTCACTTAAAATTGTTAATTTTATAACAAACAATGTGAAAAGTAAACTATGGAAAAATCAGAAAGAAGCTGTTT
>NW_008795018.1:7454370-7466492 GCF_000699145.1 Aptenodytes forsteri
TCAATTTCAGAGCATTGGTTAACATTTCAGAGATTTACCATAAAATTTTTGGATACTTGCATGTTGGTAGACAAGATCCTAGTCAAAATGATACTAAATTCTTATTTCAATTAGTCCTTCTGAGATGAGGACAGGCAAAGATATTAAGAAGAAACTTTCTTATAAATAATTTTATCATTCATTCTGTGTTTCCCTTTCAAATATTGAACTTCAATCACATTTTATTTTGCAAAGATACAAACCCCCCAAGAAACCACAAAAACCCACAACTCCTATTCCATTCTTGTAAATGGAAGAGAGAGAGTAATCTGCTCTAATGGTATGTCACATTCTGTCTCCTTTTCTATACTATCAAAATTAGCATACTTGCATTTAGCTTGTGAGTGCACTGGCCACAAGAGACATGGGTACGGGGAGGTTCTATGAATGACTACTTACTTTACATAGTCTGGGCCAATTCTTTCTCCATTCCAGATTTGGTTCAAAGTTTAACCCATTCACACAGGCTGGTGGGGGGGAAGAGGAGAGTAAAATTATTAATACGAGACATACTTTCAGTACTAATTGCACCACACTTTTCTTCCTGTAAAAGCAAACTTTTTGACATAGATTTGGGTAATACAGTATTCACTACTGAGTAGAGTTTTCAAAACCAAAGGGTAGCTAGCATATGACTGCTTACCAGAAACCACAGTGATGTGAAGCTGAAGTAACCCCTGTGTTTTGAGAGACAGATTATGCTTTAAATGTTCAAGGCCTAATAAATACCCTGACTGATAAAGTCAATGGGAGATTTGCTGTTGACTTCAATATACATTAATACAAGCCATTGGTAAAGAGCAGGACCATTAAGCTGCAACACCCACAAAGACTAATTTAAATACAGGCTATCCTTTACTCCCAGTACTATACTGTTCACCTCAAGAGACCCACTATACTCTTACAGAAATAATCAAGTCTGTAACTATGCATTATTGTAAATAAACAGTTTGCAATCTGGCCCTCATAAACAGCTAAGAGAAACAACCTGATTAATCAAAATCATGTGTTATGACATTTCAGACTATTTTCCAGATCATAACTATACAGAAATTTCAGGCTTAAAGGAAAAAAATAGGAACCAGAAAGGAAATAAAACCACACTTGTTGTTGTTGTTTTTAAAACAAATATTGTTTTAAATATTGTGAAAAAGGGGTTGTGTTAGAAAAGCAGGTAAATCATATACAGTCCTGAATGTGAGGTACCAGATGTTGTACTATGTGATACGCAGACTTCACAACTATTTCAGAGATATAAGAACCATTTGTTTAGCTCCAGGTCATTGCCTTTCAAGGCAATTTTTGAAAGAAGGCCTTAAAATTTAATTCTGGTAAGATAGAAACAAATAATCTCATTAGTACTGAAATGAGACTATGGAAATAATTACCTGTATATTCAAAAATTATATTGGGCACGCATATGCATGCACCAGCTTTGCAAAAAGTAATATATATGTACAACTGTTAAACATAGATCTATACTATTTTTCTAGATATAATAATTTGCACTGTAATTTGAACATCTCATCTGTTTCTCACATTAGAATAATGAACAGTGATGCTGAGAATAAAAATAATAGTTGTTTAATCCTACAGTACTTTATAGTGTTTGTCTTATTGACTAGCAGAATATTTAATTCTCATACAATCTTGACTGATGCATATGCCTTTGTTATTATACTCCTAACTTCCTTGGGTAAAGATTTCTCCATCTTGCATAATCAAATAGAACATAAATGCAGATGCAACAGAGTATTGCTAAGAGTGTTAGGAAAAAATACTTTATGCTTAAGCTAAATATGTATTATTTAATAGAATAAAGGAAAGCATGTACACAAAACTAGTCACTTAATAATGTATTGTTACATCAATTTAGAGAAATATAATTACAATGATATATAGGAATTCACTATAATTACCCTTCCATGGAGACAAAGATTAGAAATGGGGAAAGATTTATCAGGTCAACTAGCAAGTTCCTTCACCAAATTATAGTGTAAGTATTTTCTCCAGTCTTGCTTTAACTGATTCAAATGTTGCAAAATTTCTCCAGTTCTAGAGAATTTATTCTGTTGTTCAACAGACTAATAGAACGTAGTTGTCTTGGAGGCTTTACCTTAATATTAACTTTTTTCACTGCTCATTTTTATCCCATTTTCTTAATTATGCCTCTAGGATCTAATTTGAGAATGTATGCACTTTCTAAAAGCATATACTGTAAATATTTATAGAAAACTTCATATCCTTACTGCTCACTATGACCTCCTCATTCCCCTTACTCCAGTCAAGTTTGTAATGTGTTTATTTAAGCTAAGGTATTCAAACAAACCAAAAAAAAAGGATATCCATAGAAAGGTCATACTGAGGGTAATGAGAGTAAAGTACTTGCTGAAATCCCTTTCAATTTATAAAAATAAAGATCTAGCCAAATGGTCCAGAAGTGCTGAATATTTTAGTTGTGAGTGTTGGTTGTATAAACAATTTCACTCTTTTTTCAATATATGAAAAACAATTTACATAGCTTGAGTTCTAGAGTTCAGTTCAACTGCCTCAATGTAGAATATTGAGCATCATTTGAGATGACCTAGGTTATCTTGCTTTAGCTGTTAGTCCTAATATGCCCAAGTCTCCTGCAAATACTTCACATCTGCTAGTCATTACGGACCAAGATACTGTAGGTTTCTCATGGTATTAGGTACCTAATTGTGTGATGACCAAACTGAGTTTAGTGACTGTTGACACAATTTTCAAATACTAAAATGAATTCAAGTTTAGAATACCAAATACTGTTGAAAGTCAGTGCTGTAGGTCTGTTTGTGTACGTGTTTAAATAGAGGTATAACAAAATACTAATATTAGCTTCTTTAAAACAACCTTTACTATCATTACTTTTTTATTATTTTTATTCAGTAATGCTTCAATCTGTGCTGAATTACATTTTTCCCATCACTACTAGAAAATATGTTCTGGGCTGGTAAACGGCTGTCAGATTTCACATACAATGCTCACCCTAGAATATTAGAAGGCAGATGAAATTTCAAAGGCACAGTAAGGATCTATGAACTCTGCTTCCAACAGGAGTTTGGTGTTTTGGATTTTTGATTATCCTTCCAGGTATCTTAACTTCCCACAAATGCACTGACGTCAGAGCAAATAATCGGTATATCTACACAAAACTTGTATATCTGAAACAATTGGTAGAGAAGCATGTAGCTCCTCCCATCAGTCTTTACAGGAGAAGTTGGTTACAGTTAAGGATAGCTAAAGTAAGACTTCTTATCTTGATTCAAAATCCACCAAAGTCAGTAGACATTACTAGGATTTAGGTTAGAAGTAAAGATCAAAATCAATTTTAATGAAAATATTAGAAGTATAACTGTTTAACTGTGACCCTCAGATTGATCTAAGACACTGGATACAATTTTAATGGATATCTCTCTTTGCAGTCTTGAAATGAAATCAAATAGCTCTTTGTAATAAGTTCAAAAAGACAAGCAATATTTTATAATATAAACTTGTAGTATAAATTATTATACTAGTATTCCAAGATACTATGCTATGCACAAATTCTTTGTTACTATAGGACTATTTCCATAAGGAAGGCAAATACACAATTTATTTTAATGTATAAATATTTATACACAAAAGTAAAATTCTTACAGGATTGGAAGAAGAAAATAAATAAATAATAAGCATCAGCTACCTAATCTATTTTCAGCATTTAACTTAGATGTGTATCAGCCTATGGACCCAGTTGTCAGAAAATGTCCAAATTTCCTACGTATATAGTGAAGGTGTATATGCCTTGAAAGACTCCAAAGGGAGACCCTGTCCAGGTATTTTAGTAAACTACCTTTAATTGACATGTCAGAGAAATCTATTTATCCTAAATTTTATATGGACTACCTTACCTCCTGAAGGTGCCTCTCTGTCCCTAAACTGTAAGTGAAAGCTGCACAAATGAGCTCCTAGCTTGAAGAATAGTCATGTAATTGCACAAGTAGATCATTCAGGGCTATACAAATATTTTATTCAGACTTAAAATAATCTGTGGTCTTTTCTAGAGGTATTTTTTAAGTGTTACTTCTGGATTATAATTTTGTGGAATATAATTGATTAAAGATATTATTTTGACCTAGACAGTATTTTATTATCATACATGTGTTACTAATAGCACAACACAAAATAGGTCAAAGAAAATCAATGATTTGTTTCAATTTTTAAATGTATTTGCTTCATCTGTGATCATATAATTTTATTTATTTATTTGCTCCAAATAACAAAGCAAAAGTGTTTAATCAGATTAATTTCTGAATATTTAATACATACAAAAAAATAATCATCTATTATCAGGCATGTTTAAACTACACTAAGTTGTAGTTTAATGCATTGAGTGCATTAATTTTAAATAATTATAGATGCAGCTCTCATCCAAACAATAGAGTAAAAAGAAAAATCCAGGGCATGGGTGGGATAATGCTGTTCAAATGAATGCTGTTGCTGTGTGTCTTGGCAAACATGAATAAAAGGTTGAAAAAACCAACCAACCAAACAAACAAAAAAACCCCTCAGAACAGATCAATTAGGAATCAGGAGACAAAATGTTGCCAGAAAAAGAAGAATAAAACATGCCATAGGCAATAAAGCTACCTCAGTTTATTACTCCCTTGACCTTCTGGTAAAACAGAAGGGTTTTTTCTGCAACTGTTATTACTGGAAGTAAAACTTGGGTTACAAATTAGTCCCCGCGTTTAATCTGGGGACTTAATCCGACATCTGTTGTAGCTACTGCATCCCTGTGGTGTCACATAAATAATAATTACAAGCACCTTCTCTAACAAACTCCATCTCTATTTTCCTTTGCTGCATAGCAGCATAGTTTGACAGCTATTTCACTTGAAGCTAATTTCTTCAGCTACATAGCCAATCCAGCCTCTTCATATGACTATACCATATGAAATTCTCAGGGCAGTAATTATTTTATTTTACCACTCCACAACCTTATCACACATTTTAGAAGACTGAGATGAATCTGTGCCTTCACTTTCATGTCCTTTTTATTGAACTGTTGACTCTGTTGGCTTTACCATTGTTAAATTCCCTCTATCCATGGCCCACCAACATTTTTAATGCTAGTATATAGTTTGGGATTTGACCTTTAATTTCTAATATATTTGAATTGATTGTGCTTCATTTGCTTGGTTGATAATTATATTTAATTGAGACATATCTTTCATATTTTGGAATAGTCACAGACACTTAAAGTTATTGCATTGTAACTCCTGTTACATACTGATGTCACTCAGATTTATATTTTGTTTCTAAGACCAATATCGATTCTGATGTTGTAGAAGTGGGTCTTATTTACTGCACATAAAACTATGAACACAACAATATTTTTCTAGGTAAATACAGATTTTCAAGAATTGGTATTATTGGCTCCTCAACAGCTTCAAAGTATTTTTTACTGTACATTAACAGTATACATATTTTTTCCTGAAAGACATAAATCTGTGATGAAAAAACTTGACAGAAAAAAGAAGCCATTTCACCTTCATTCAAGACTTGGCTATTACTGTATCAGGGTTTTTCTCTCCAATTTGCATAATAATGATAAGATTATTCCAGTATTTTCCTTAACATTTAGCATCCAGCACAGTTCACTTGTGTTTCTCTTGTCTTGAGAATCAGCTACTGAAATATTCTGTCAGCTGATTTGCTTGACAAATCCTTGTGGCTGAACTTTAGCATGCATAGGAAACAGCTGTTCTATTACTGACAATTGCTAAAAAAGAACCCAAGTAATCCACAAATCACTATACTGTTTGCTTTTAGCCCTTTGCTGACAATAGTACTTGACTAAGCAGTGAAAATCTTTCTTCCCAAGATGCTGCATCTTGTAAAGGAGCATATAAACAAAGACTATGCATCTACTTCAAACACATGTGAGCACATAAAAGATTATGGCAATGGTATTTATACACCGTTCAGCCACATGTTGCTGAATGATTTTCCCGTGATCTGCTTTGAATGGTCTATTTAACTATGAATATAGATTTTCAACATGCATGTAACATGCACCATGACAAATTACAGTTTCGTGTTCACAGATGTATTTGCATATTCATGCTGAAAATTAGACCATAATACTCTTCAATGTAAATGTATCTCCTTTGTGCGAAATCTTGTAATCATTACTGTAACCTTGTCAAGACTCAACATAAAAAACCTCATGGAAAACTCCCTGTATTATCTTAAAGGTAAAAAGAACAGAATCCAATTCATTGTTTTAAGTTAAAATTGTGCTCTCTTTTCAGTTTCTTCAGCTGGTAAGATGAATGGACAAAGATATGCATGCATGCCTCATACAAGTAATACTGATATGCATAAGGCTAGTGGACATTAAATTTATATTTTGCACCTAGCCATAATCTTAAATTGACCTTTCATCAATTAAAATGTCAGCTCAAAGAAACCCTAAAATATACCCAAAGAAAAAGGCTTTTCTTTTCCTAAAATCACTGATCTTTCTTTTACTTTCTATCCCTCAGTACATTTTGTCTTTGTTATCTCCAGTTAGGACTTCTGAGATGACCTTTCTATCTAAAAAATAAAGAGAGCAACAAACAAAAACCCCACAACTGCCTGTTCCCCAAAAAATCAAAACTACAACTTGTCTGTCAAGGCAGAGGTTTATTTACCAAAACAGATATGAGATCTGAGTAGCCAATACCATCATTACTCAAATAATTAGCCTATTGATTAGCAGCTCTCTGGATCAGATTACCAGTGTGTCCTTGGTACTCAGGGTCACAGAATTCCTTCCTTTTTTAATTCGCTTCTTTCTTCACTTCAGTGAATCCAGATCTTAGCATGAACTTCTTTCTTTATAACCTTTACTATGTGGATTTACACACTGACCCCCTTTGCTAACTTATTAACACTGTTTTCAGATCTTCTTTAAGACATGATTAGCAATCTGATCATGTAAATTAAACAACAGAAGAAAATCATAAAATGACTCATTTGACATTCTAACCACCCAAACCCCTTCCCCATTTACTTATGTGTAATTTTTCTGTAAGCTTATTTAGCATCAAATTTTCAGTTGCTATGATGGATATTTATGCCAGTAAAATCAAGTTTTGAGCCTGGATCCTGCTTATATCGAATAAAGGTGCAGGCAGTTTCTTCTAGCTGTTAGTTTCTAATGCCTTCCGCTGTAAAGTAAAACTCAGACTGCAAATAAACTTTGCATGGCACAATTCAAAGACAACATCAGACCGCTTCCCCATCAGTTTCAGGAAAATGTGATTGAGGTAGTCTCTAACTGCAAGAAACTATTGCCAACTTTCAAGTTCCACAGCCAAGATAGGCCTCTGAGAGACCTACAATAGCCAGTCATGATACTGTCGTTAAAGAGCTATTTGATTTTATCAAAACCATCCCAAAAGCTGCTTTTACCCAAAGAGCACTTTTTTTTTTTTTTCCCCCCTGGCTATTAAAGAAATTTCACTGTCAAGGCATAAATTTTTCTCAAAGAAACAGTCAAGCTATCTCTAACCTCTCAGTCTCAGAAAAGAAAAAAAAAAAAAAAAAGTCTCTCCCCCTCAAAGATTCAGATTTTCTGAGCAAAAAATACAGGAACCTACTATAGATTTGTTTTACAGCTGATTATATATAAACTTTTTGTCTCTCCCTAATCTATCTGTATTTCAAACTACCTCTGTTTCAAACTCTCCTCTGCCAAGAAGATAATTACCCTCTTGCTAATTTCTCTTTCTCTTTGCCTTGCTTTCCTCTCTTGTCCTCTCATCTCTTTTCCACATAAACTGTCTTTTCTTTCAAAGATTGCCTAAATGATACATATCTTAAAAACCTCTGAGCTGTTGTTACCACCTTTTATTTCACTTCTAAAATTTCTGCCTCTATTTCAGACCTTAAGAAGGACTTGCATGCCCAAAAGCTTGGCTGATTTTTTTTTCAGTCCATTTCCCAGTCAGTCCAGTAAAGAGATACTGCCTCTAATGACAGATTTTCTCTCCTGCCAATAAAAAACAATTGCATTGAAAGACACATAAGAAATAAAATAGTATACTATAGTTATCCCATAACTTATTTATGCATAAAATTCTGAGTAAATATCTATCTAGTGCTAAACAGGAATACCAATTATTTTTTTTTGTTTTTAAAATATGATCTACTGCTCAGTATTTGAGAAGGAAAAAGAGAGACAGTTCTTCTAACAAATGGTTAGCTTTAATATCCAAGCAATATTCATGTAAAATATTCAGCTTTTCTAAACAAAAGCGTAGACCTTATTAGTGACCTGCTCAGGAAGTTATTTATGACATAATGATTTAAGTCAGTATGCACAAATACAGGAAGGGAATTGGTATTCAGGAAAACCTAAGTAGCCCAAGAAGCACATAGACACTGCAATTCAATGACAGACTCAAATGCATTCCCAAGGTCAATATCAAGCTGCTCTGTTGATCTCTGAGACATTGCCTGAACATGCAGAAATTCTGGCATCTAGAGATATCAGCCAACACATAAATAGAGATGGCAGTTTTTGAGTTCTAAGTGTCAAGTCTCAATAACATTTTGGCTTACAGATTTTTGTTATAACACCTCCAAGGGACTGCTAAATTGTCTACATAATGATTGGGACAATTCTGCTAACATGGGGTCCTAGCAATACTTTTCTTGTAATGGTACTTAAATTGCCTTCCTCATTCTAATGATACAGGCTTAAAAGTAATGAAAATCTGTTGCATGCCATTGATTTTTTGCAAGTTTTGCATTATTATTATTTATAAATCTTCTTATTTTACTGATAACAATCTATTTCAATATAAACTGAATAGCTCTTTAAATGAGAGAATCACTGATGAAGTAGAGTAGATACCGAGTTTTCATCTAAATTTCCACTTATTCTTTAGGCAACTCTTTAGGCAATATTCTGAGTCAAGGTAAAACTGTAGAGAGAGGTTTCCTTTTTTTTTTTCCAAAATCCTACGGTTACTACCTACTAGCTCAGTTCTGCTATAACTAAGTAATTATGTGATACTAGTATGTAAAGCCAAATGTTACTGTTGTTAATATCACTAATGATTCTCTACACATACAGAAGGATGCTACATAATCTTTTTGTGTGTATGTGTATTTTAGTGGCTAGAACATGAAATAAAGGGTTTATTTTGAGAAGTAAAGTTCCAGTTTGCTATTAACAAAGACAAAAAAAACCCCAAAACTTACTTTATACAGACAAGTTATCCTGGAGAGGTTGTAGTCTCCATTACCGTAGGTCTTGCGGAATAGCCTAGACAAAGACCTTGTAAATAGATGTCTGTAATAGAATGGATCAGAGTATTTTCTGAAGTTCCTTCCAACTCCATGGTTTTGCATACTCATATTTGTGGAAAAATAAAAATGTATTACTAATAAGCCTGCTACTCAGTGATCCTTATGGATCATGACACACAGTGTTCATTTATCTATGGAGCGAATTAAAATTCCTTTTAAATCAGTAGAAAGAGTCCTTCTGACCTCTATATTCTTTGCATTAAGCCATTTTCAAAATGCACTAAAATTTGATAAAGAGACAATGATCTAAGAGAATTTAGAAAAAGAAATAATGTGGACTACAGTAGATCTGCAGTCTTATGGAAATATGCATCAGAAATAAGTATTCGAACTAAAAGACAGAACATACAAAATAAGTGGAAAAATACACAAAATCTAAGTTAGAAAATGCTGAGGATCAAAAAAAAAAATTACAAGAGTTAAAAATTTAAACAGGATTTCAAAGCAATTTGCATCTAAATTTAATATTACAGTCCTTAAGCTCCAGATTCAAATTCCATGAGACAATACTTATGTTCCATAAACACTACCTGTTTCTTCTAATGCCTGGAGGTGAACCTCTACAGATGCCATAGTAGACCCATCTAACTTGTAAGTTCCCTTGGCATCTAGATATTGTGCTGCTAATTCCTCATCTACATTCATGAAGGCGTTTGTCCTGAGGAACAATCATGGGCCCCAGGCCAAGTATTACAGGGTGAATTGGCCTTGCTTAAATTTTGTAGCTCCTAATAAAGCTTTTGCAGCCATCCTTAATTCTAAAAAGATATTTTTTTCTATGTATATATGAGAGGTGTGTGGGTGGAAGGATACAGTTACAAGATCCTTAAAAATGTGAGAGTGGTGCTTTTAAATACATTTAAGACAGATGTCTGATGTCCTTAGCATGCCCTCTTTGGCGTGAGAGCATGTGAATGTATTGCCTACTGGCAATAGATGCTAGACTAAAGCCCACTGTGACAATACTAGCTTACTCCGTAGGATAAAAAATCCAAATTTATCCATCCTGCCTGTAAGCAATCTCTGAAATGAAGTGCCCTGCAGAACTGTATCTGATTTTTGTTCTTGGGGAGAACTATGAGTCCAAACAAGATCCAAGCAGTATAGTGACTTACATACAGTATGTACAGCCAAAGCACAAGTAAATAACAGGCAAAAAGACATTGCATACTTCATATGTGTCTACAAATATGAACATGACAAATGTTCAAGAGTTTAAGTGATATAATTAATAAAGCAGCCTATTTGTTAATTGTATGTTTTTCTCTGTACCTTTCTTGACAATGTGAATGAAGAAGTTCTCAGATACCACATTTTTGAATGTTTGCATGAAGACATTTCTAGAGTATGCTTGGCAGTAACTCCAAAAGGTCACTAGCTTTGAAAATTTGTTAGAAAGACAAAAAGCAATTAACTGCTAATCAATCAAAGGTCATCTCTCTTCTGATCTAGACTGGGTGCTTCATCAAATGTAAAAATAAAAAAAAAAATCTGAGCATCATCAATGAAGTTATTGACAGTGAGTATGCATGTGATTTGTTTATATTATTTATATTGATAGTCTATGGAAAAAATATGTCTAGATAAAAAACAAAAGGTGTGTCATGGAGAAGCTGAATTGTCAGTTTTCCACTTAGAAACCAAAAGGCTAAATTTGGAACTGATGTACAAATTTGCATTAAGACATCTCCTTTTTTATTATCTTCAGGCTGGCCCCTCGCTTCAAAGCCTGAAGTATATATTTATACCCACCATCTCTAAGTCGAACAGACACTATATTTGCCATTTCCCATCAAGAGAAACAGAAAAGGCTAGCTCACTTCACAGCTCCTTACCCATTTTTCTTCCCCTTAAATGTGTAAATTACACCATCTTAAAATCATTTCAACACTGAGTAAAAGTACCATCTTTAAGAAAATTTTAAGATAAAGTAATCTAAATTGGGATAATGGGATCAAATCTCTGGGACAACCAAACATCCTACTATGTCTCAAAACATGGAGGCTGATTTACAGCTCTTTTAAACAAACAGGATATCGTGGTTCAGTTCAGAGTTTTTAAAAATGTTTATTTATGGCCACTATTAAATTGAAATTAGTCTAATATTCTAATAAAAACCCATATTCAGTATCAGTTGTCTTCCAAAACCTGCATGGTTTAATAACTTTTTTCACAGTTTTAATATGATGCTTTTGTTGCTCATTTACAATTAAGATTGATGTATGTAAAGTAAAAGAGGAAAATAATGCTTTATTCTATGGCAGGGGGAACAGTCTTTTGACACTGAAGTTGCTAGTGTATAGTACTGTACAGGAGAACTATGTCAGGCATAAGCAAGCAGATTTATAAAAACTATAAAAAGACAGACCTGTAAATGGTAAGAACTATTTTTTACTTTGACATCCTCTATAATGTAGTACATAGAACTTAATAATTTTGGAAATTAAGGTACTATATCACCTCCTCTTTCCTACTCAGTTTCTACAATTTGATTACATATTGTTCTACTTCTTGACGTTGCTGAGGAGCCTAACATTTTGTAAAATTAAGTTTTTTAGATGATTAAGAGAGACATTTCCAAGGAAATATTAAACAGTAATACTTATTAGAATCAACATGTTATTTATTCCTTCAGAATAACATATTTATATTTTATTATTTATATCATAGAATCATAGAATCATTAAGGTTGGAAAAGACCTCTAAGATCATCG
>NW_008795018.1:7466813-7473693 GCF_000699145.1 Aptenodytes forsteri
GCTCCTCATAAGACTTCTTCTCCAGACCCCTCACCAGCCTCGTTGCCCTTCTCTGGACACGCTCCAGCACCTCAACGCCCCTCTTGTAGTGAGGGGCCCAAAACTGAACTATCCTTTACCTGCCCAATCCAAAGTGCTACAAGAATGGGGACAGAGAGCAAATTCAATGAGAAATGCTCAGGAGTATGTTATATTGTTATGATTGTGAGCACATTGTATAAACACAGTAATATGTATGGGAAAAGAAAAAAATATTTAATTACAGAGCTGACAGAAGCATAATTATTTTCCATAACACTCATGCACTTCTACGCATGTATATGGCTACTGAAGTGTAATACACAACCTTGTGAGCGTGGAGAGAGACCATCTGTGGAAATGGCTTCCCAAAGAGAAAACATCCCACACAGAAAGACATTGAAAATCAGCATGCCTAGATAGAGACATGTAAGCAATTCCTCAGGACAGACATGAATGTTAATTCCTACCCACACACATGATGGAGATACTGCATTGCTGCTCACCTAGCATTGCAAGGATATGATCCCAACTATTTAAGATCACAACCCTGAAACCTTTTCTGAAGTTAGAAATCTACAGGCTTTTAATAAACTGAGGAAAAAATAATAATTGTGCCTAACATCTGCCTGGAAGAGTGAGTAAAATGAAAAGAGAGTGGGGTAAGTAACAGGAAGAGTCTTGTCTGACAGAGACTGGGTAGTAATTTGCAGGTATTTCAGGTGAATAAAATCAAGGGAGAGACAAAGGAAGAACTGTGATGAGAGAAATTTTTTAATTGTTCTTCTCTGAGATAGCACAACTTGTTCAACACATTTTTGTTCAGGTTTGGGTTTAATTTTATAGTAGGGTTTGAGAGATTTCTATCAGAGGAAGAGCTTTTAGCATGTTTGCAGACCAAGATACACTTTCCCAGTTCAAATAAAATTACAGCACTCTACTTGCTCTGTACAGTTTTGTTTTGTTTTGTTTTGTTTTGATTTGTTTTTTTAACATCAAAAGCAACTGAGATCTCATCAGGGAACTTAAATGTTGATATACATCAGGGCATGGAATGGGCCAGTTGCTCCATGCAGGCCAGGGGCCAGGAGCCAAGGAGCTCCCTGGGGTCCATCAGGGCAGGGCCTGGCAGCCAGGGCCTGGCCCGCTGCCCCATCAAGGAGCAGGGCAGCTGGGCGGCACCAGGGCAGCCCCAGCCCCAGGCACTGGGCACTTTCATGAGGATGGGGATAGGCTGGGGCTGGGCCATTGGGCCCAGGCCTGGACCCACAGGCAAGGCTGTGGGGTGGCAAGGCTGGAGCTGGGGCCAGGCCTGGGTGAGCCGCAGCCGACAGCAGCTCCCAGGGCCTGGGGAGGCCCGGCCACTTCTGCCGCCTTCCCCCATGATAGATATACGTGCTGACAATATATATACATGCTGTGGCATCCTGTTGTTGCATGCATGTTGGCATGGTTGCCAGAAAAGAAAAAGAAGCATAAAATGGAAGGAAGAGAAAAAAGCATGACAAAGAGGAGACACCGATCACCACCGACACGTGCAAACGTGGACTTTGGTAAGTTTTAGAGTACATCCAATGCCAAACACACATCATTAATGTGCTCTTGATAAAAGGGTATCTCACTGCTAATAAAGTATCAGTTGTTACTACTGAAGTTCAATAAATAAGGGACATAAATTTACTTGCCGTATCATTACCTAGAAATGAAGTAGGTAATAAAAGTATAATTTCATTCTTATAAATTGAAAAGCATAGTTTAAGTGTTTTAATTAGCAATTGACTAGATAACTACTACTATACTAAAATAAATGCCAATTAACATGCTAATTTTTGGCAATTAATTGATATCCAATCAACCCATTACAGTTATTTTGTTAAACACCAGTTAAATCCTAAAGCTCTTTGCATGTTTAATTTATCAATTACAGAGGAAAAGCACATTTATTGCTGGCATGGTTGGGTTAATTATAAGGCAACTAGATTAGGTTGGTATTACTTTTTAACTTTATTAAATCTTATTAAAAAGGTTATGTATTTAGTGTACAATAAACATTTAATCTAAATTAAATAGTTGAATTTAATTAACTTTTAAAAGTTTCGTGCAGGATCATGTAATGTTATAGGAGAACTAGTATCTCAGGCCTGAGAACTAAACTGTCTGCTCCTCTCTCATCATTGACTATTATATCTCTCATCATTGACTGTTGTATTTAAAGACATGTATGATATCAAGACCAGAAAACTACTTATTTTCCAACCACATCTACCCTTCATTACCTATTTTTTAGCTTCTTATGGTATACCATTACACTCTTAAGTTCATGAAAAACTCTTCCATGTGGGTTGACAAATACCTTCATGTTTATGAGTATTTAGATACTAAAATATTTGCTTTGTGTAATAAGAAATTGTTCAAAGAAAGTTACACATAGCATAACTTGCCTTACCTTACTCTGTACAGAACTGATTAAAATATAGTGGTTAACAAAGACAGTAATTTAAGGTAGCTGAGAATTACATTCTATATATTTTGCAATGTGTTAGAAGAAACTTTTATAACTACAAATGCTTATAAAGTTGGTACTGAGTTCACTATATATAAGTACCCTAAAAATGACTAAATAATATTTGCTTCAAATATTTCTTTCAATTACTGTTGCAAACAAAGTGTTTGGAAAGATAAAAAGATAAATCCACTGAGGCAAAGGGCTCCGGAGTGCCAACTAGTAGTGTCACCTCCCCAGAAGAGGACCAGCTATGGTTTCCACTCAGTCGAAAGCCGTCGCCAGAAGGAATGTGGTGACCCAGACGGAGCCCTCACGACAGCTGTCCAGGTCTCCGGTCTCCGGAATCTGCATTGGAGTAAATCCAACATACTTGAATTCCACAGAGTAAACTAAGTGAGTGGCATGCAAAAAATCATCCCTCTAATGCATTGGGATAAAAAAACCTCTGGCATTCACATATAGCGAGGGATGAGGCTGTGTTTATGGCAGTTGTTCACACACAGGAGAGAGCAAGAATAGTATGGGTACATAAATACCATTGGGTGAGCACAGACCTGAACTGACCCTACCTGTGCTATTTCTAGAACTAGAGAAAGAATCCCCAAGATGACTGGATATAAGGCCACTGAGAGGACTTCTGGAAAGTGTAATGAGTCGAAGAGAGTGATTTGGGATGCTCCATTTCCCCCCAGAGACTTGCTCAAAGTCCCCATACCAAGCTGAAGATTTTCTGAACTTCTGGTGTTGTCACAGAAAGTGGACAAGATCCTGTTACTAAGATTATTGATAAACTAGGTCATTTAGCTAAACAGTGGGAACAGGGTAGAAATACTTAGGAGAAATAGACACCTTCCAATCAGAGGCAAGGCTACAAGGGAGGCCTCTCGTGCAGCATTTTGTTGCCATGCACCTTCTGTGGTTTTAGACTACCAAAACATCTTTTGCATTCTGAGGCATCACCACCCACTGCACTGGCCTGTGCAGAAGACTCAGAGCTCCTACTGCAGAGCATAGAAGAATGTAACGCTGCCACGTAAACAATGCTTATCTACATCTCTTCCTATTCTGACACTGTCCCAACTACATCCCAAAGACCACAAAGCATTTACAGTGATTTGGAATCTTGCATTTAAACCCTATGTTATGACCAAATTTCAACAAAAGTTAAGAAAAAGAGTTTCTTCTGGAAAACAGCTTTCAGTGTGAAGTCATCGATGTAGTATTTCCTCAAAGTTCCCAGAAATATGCAGACTGATCCTCTCATTTGCTGCAACTACTTTGCACTAGACTGCTGGAAGACTTTCAAGGCAGACTCTGTCCAAGGGAAAATTGCAGGGATTTGTTGGGAATCCTTTGTTGACACCAATCTGATAGAAAGGCTTCTACTACATGTCCCATTCCTCTGACTAGCATATGATAAGTGGCTGAAATGAAGGTGACAGATATGGCCTAGGCCACCTACATTGCTGGTTTGTCTTTGGACAAAGTTTCAGCTAGCCTGTGATCTGGGCAACCAGAACTGTGACAGGCATCCGCTGAAATGTCGGAGCTTCATATTATCATTACATACACACACACACGAAACAGCTATGTTCCCCAATGACACAAAATAGTACCAAAATAAACAGTCTCCCAAATTGTCTCATTGTGTAGCATAGTCAGGCTCTGAACTTCCCACTCAATCATGCGTTAATGGGGGGAAAGATAGCACAGGGGCAGAGAAAGAACCTATGCAGAGACCTCACACTCGTGTTTCATTCTACATGCCTAGCCTCTTTCAAAAGGCAAAGGGCATATTTGTTTTTCACCCTTGATAGAACATGCCTTCTTCACTGGTACACCTCCAGAGACAAGGGAAGGAGGAAAAAAGATCTTTGGGATCTAGAAATACCAAGGAATTCTCCATTATTTGTAGTTTTGAAATCAAGGCCATATGCTTTTCTATAATTTTCTATTTAAGTTCAATCAGTTGTTATGGATTTGTTGCAGGATTCATTTAGTGAAATTCTATAAGTTGGGTAATAGAGAAGACCAGATTATATCAAAATTAAAGCAAAGAAGTATTTTAAAATAAATGTATGTAAAGGAAATAGATGAACAGTCTTCATGTCTATTGCTGATACGGGTAAAAAGTAAGTAGGGGCTTAAATTACTACCAGGAAGACTTAGACTGGACATGAAGAAAATCCTTGGAACAGTTAATCCTTCAATCCTTCAAACAGGCATAGGTAAGGCCTGGGACAAGTTCCCTAAGGAGGCTGTGGCATCTTCATTACTGAAGATTTTTAAGAACAGGTTAAAGAAACATCTGGCAAACATGACACTGGGTATAGCTGGACCTGCTTTGGAGCACAGTGGGGGAACTAGATGTCTTCATGGGTTCCCTTCTAAGCTTAATTCCTGCTTTTTTTTTTTCTGTGATGCCTATGACCTTTATTGTCTTAAACTCATTTAAACTATTGAGAACCTCTTCTATTTCTTTTTATTCTTCTTCAGAAAAATATCAAATGCTGATAAATCTCATGTATTTTCCTCAAATTACCAGTAAGAGAAATTAAAAATTGAATTTGTTACCAGCGGTTACTGATAGGATGTGAGTAGAGGTACTATCACACATGAATAGTTATTCTCTCATCATGTATTCACACACTAACTCATGTGAGAAAATACAACAATCTTAGCACCATTTCAAGGGAACGCTGGCCACTGAAGACATGCTCCTTATTAAATGAAAGAGGGTATTTATTATATGATGATTACCTCACAGAAATCTATACCTAGAAAATAACTAGGAAATTTGGATATTCCAGACCAATGACTTCACAGCAGCCAGCACCTTGGCACAAAGCCAATGAGCTAAAGAGACTGGCTGAGCCAGCACCTCACAAAGCTAGTTTCACCTGTCCATAGCAGGGCAACCCAATGGAGCTGCTAACCCACAAGTTCCCAGCAAAATCTATCTTCATATGACATAAGTAGCAAACCCAACAGTGGCCTGTCTGTCCCTTGACCTCCAACTGGGAAGTGTGACTTCCTGACCAAACAGACATGTAACTTGTGTCCTTGACATTGACAGAGAAAGCAAGGAGAGCTGACCTGTAGACCTTACAGGCAATCAAATATGCCTTCAAATAAGGCAAGGTTCTGAACCAATGATCTAAGGCATCCTGTCACTTGATATCAGGCCAAAAACCAGAAGTGCTAAGTCTACAAAGTCTTGCAACCTAGACACCACTCTAACAAAATGATTGCTCAGGGGCCTCAGAGCTCCATGTCCTAAACACAACCATGACTACCCAGAGGTTCAGACCTAGTAATATCAGCCCAACAAGCCACAGTCCATCCAAATCAGCAAGCTCATGAAACTTTGTTATCTGGCATTGGCTGAGGGAATAAAGGAAATGTCTGATGTCTCAGACATCAGCTCCTGCTTTAGGAGTTGTGTTTGCTAAGTGAGCTTCCCCTCCTTCTTCCGAGGGAGCTGAATTCTCCCTTCATCCCATAGTTTTTCACTAGTCCACGACTCCTCAGGAACAGTAGGACAGAGATGCTGAAAGAGATGATGCTCACCTAGAGGGTTTATGAGCACGAAGCCTTCCCATCAAGCCCCACAAACTAAATAGACACACACATGTATATTTTATATATATATAAATGTATGTATGTATATGTATATGTATGTATGTATATGTATGTATATACATATATATTTTCCTGCTTGACCAACCTGATCTCCTTCTATGACCAGGTGACCCGCCTAGTGGATGAGGGAAAGGCTGTGGATGTGGTCTACCTGGGCTTCAGTAAGGCCTTTGACACCGTCTCCCACAGCATTCTCCTAGAGAAGCTGGCAGCTTATGGCTTAAGACAGGTGTCTCTTCATTGGGTAAAGAACTGGCTGGACGGCCGGGCCCAGAGAGTTGTGGTGAATGGAGTTCAATCCAGTTGGCGGTCGGTCACGAGTAGTGTTCCCCAGGGCTCAGTTTTGGGGTGAGTCTTGTTTAATATCTTTATCGATGATCTGGATGAGGGGATTGAGTGCACCCTCAGTAAGTTTGCAGACGACACCAAGTTGGGCGGGAGTGTTGATCTGCTCGAGGGTAGGAAGGCTCTGCAGAGGGACCTGGACAGGCTGCATCGATGGGCCGAGGTATGAGATGTATGAGATATATGAGATGATACACCGAGGCCGGTGTATGAGATTCCACAAGGCCAAGTGCCGGGTCCTGCACTTGCATCACAACAACCCCATTCAGCGCTACAGGCCTGGGGAAGAGAGGCTGGAAAGCTGCCTGTCAGAAAAGGACCTGGGGGTGTTGGTCGACAGCCGGCTGAATGTGAGCCGGCAGTGTGCCC
>NW_008795018.1:7473776-7474156 GCF_000699145.1 Aptenodytes forsteri
TGTAAGGAAAAATTTCTTTACTGCAAGAGTGGTGAAACATTGGACCAGGCTGCCCAGGGAAGTGGTGGAGTCCCCATCCCTGGAGGTATTTAAAAGACGTGTAGATGAGGCACTTAGGGACATTGTTTAGTGGGCATGGGGGTGTTGTTGGGTTGATTGGACTTGATGATCTTAGAGGTCTTTTCCAACCTTAATGATTCTATGAATCTATGATAAAAATATCCATCAAATTAAGACAGATGCAAACTGGTTATGACAGCTAATTATTACTTTTGGAATCCTCTTTCTTGACATTGGAAGTTTCATACTACTTTTTTCTTTATACCTTGGAAGCAGTAAGTATTTTACTTATATTATTATTTTTATTATTATTATTATTA
>NW_008795018.1:7474761-7477094 GCF_000699145.1 Aptenodytes forsteri
TATTATTGGTTTTGTTGTTGTTGTTGTTATTATTATTATATATATATAATATAGTATACTTATATATTTACTTATATTTCATGTTATAAGAGGAAACAATCAGAATTTAATTCAATTATGCATCTATATGAAGACATATTTCTGTCTTGGTGGATTTACCTAATTCCTGTTTTAATTGCTATAAAGAACACACCTAAAGAGCAGAAACATTCTTTCATTGTATTTGTTGCATTACTTAGATTTATAGTTCATACCATAGAATTAGGAGTGGAATTTTTGAACAAATGAGTAAGTTTGTAGCAAAATTGTTTTAGAATTGTATTTTCAAGGGCTGGTTACATCTTCAAAGAGTTTATAAAGTTTATTAATTTACTCATGTATTTATTTGAGCAGCATAATTGGATTGTAACAAAATGATAGATTAAAGTGACAGGTTTTTGTTTATATAGTAGGGTATATGAATCAATACCCATGCCTTCAAAGCTCTTCTAGTTCTAGGAGTTTTGTTAGCTTGTTGAAGTTTGTGCTATATGTCATTAAATACTGAGACAATCTCAGCATAAATCCTTTATTCATTTTAGCTTAAAAACTTTAAAAATCCAATTTATTGTTATTAAAAAAATATGAGCCATATTTAACTGCAAACCAGTTAGAACGGAGTTAAATTGGACATTGCCATAACTAGGCATTTGTTCACTTTCAGGCAAATTTCCATTCAGAATATTTCCCCCCCTAATTAAAATGAATTAAAATGATGCATCAGACTGAATAAAACAGGATGTGAGTTAAATTGGGCTTAAGCAAGTTTTCATAAATAGCTTTTATTTTCAGTCTGGTTTTTTTCCTTTTCAAATATGTGAGAAATGTATTACTGGTTTCAGTATGCATTTTAAAACAGTTGGTTTAAACATAAAGTAATTAACTATCAGTGGTGAGTTTTCCCTTTTTACTCATAATAAATAATATCTGAAAAATTCTTGGGGGTTGTCCAGAGATATGACTTGCCTCTTTGCTTCCTTCTCCCGCAGCACCTAGGGTCAGGTTGTTCTTGATCAGTATGTGAGAAAACATGCAATGCGGTAAATAATTCCCCAGGAACATACCACTTCATGATCCCACGGCTTCACAGTGCTCCTGGCACCTCAGGTCCTCACTTCACCAAATCAGAACCAGATGGCTGAATCTCCAGGCTGTTATCTGTTCACCCACCACTATAATCAGAGATATTACTCCAAAGATACACATTCCTCAGATTAGTTGGACTCATATCCAGCATTTTTAGGGTGAAAATAGCAAACGAAAAGATTAGTTTTTATTTAAAAGTTGGTAACAAAGTTAGTAAGAAAAATGCAGTGATAAAATATAGGTCTACATGAATGCTTAACAGCATCAATCATTCCCACCTTCCCAGGAGCCTCTCTCCTATCTCCAAGTCATGCTGATGTGAAGAAAAGATTTCCCCAGTGGATCTGGCGAAATAAGCAACAATGTTTTGATTGAAGTTCCCAATGGGGGCAACTCTCATTACAGTCATCCAAGGGGTATCTAGAGGCCCTTTGATTTCTTTCCAATGCAAATGAACTATTTCAGCATTTGTAAAGGAACCAGCAGGACTTTTCCTCTCACCAACAACTTTTGGGACATTGCTGTAACATGGCTTTAACTGATTCCTAGAATTTGACAGAGCAGATATTATAAGTTCCTACATTTCTTTGGGTTTGTATTTTCCTTGATGACAGTTTCTGGGTGGATGCTGATATTCCATTTAATCTTATTTTCTCTTCAAAATGTCTGCCAGGGCCTTGATTACACAACAGGCTCTGCAGCCTCCTTTCCCACTGGGATTTAGCTGCTGGTGCTCAAGGCTAGCTATGATATGACACACACCTGTAAATTTGGATCAGATTTCTGTGAAAAGAGCTGTGTGAGAATGTGATATGAGAAGCTTTGTGTGTGTCTTGTCCTCCCCCTCCCCCAGGGGAGAGCTTGAGTGGTGATCCTGACCTGCTGACGTAACTACCTGTTTTGACCTTGGACCTCACTGCTGTGGTCTTGTCTAGCAATCAGAGGGCTATTGGCTGACCCTGGTTGCCATCACCAGACCTGCCCTGCTCTTCTTGTTCAAGTGCTGTGGGTCTGCATCGCTGTTGCTGAGGGCACTGCCCTGCTTGCCTTGCTGTCACTCTTGGCTCCTGGCTCCCCATCCCTTTTGCAGAAGCCCACTCCTGCTGCTCCCTGGCAATGTCAACTGTACTGAAAATATAAATATTTCTTCCTTTTCATCACAATAAAGTGAATATTGTGAAAATCCTCATCACCTTTGGACAAAGTGC
>NW_008795018.1:7477187-7511918 GCF_000699145.1 Aptenodytes forsteri
AAAATTGGTATTCTGTTATTCACCCTAACAGCGCCAATCCTGATATTTTTAAAACTGGGTGTTTTTTGGGGGGAGGGGATTTTGTGTGTGTGCGTGTGTTTTTGTTTTGTGTTGGATTTTTTGTGTGTGTGTTGTGCTTTTTCTGTTGTGTTGTTTAACACCAAGACTTCAAACTGATGGTTAAATAAAGGAAATGAACAAACAAGAATGGAACTTCTAAAACCTGCTCAATGAAATTGTGGATAACACTAAGTATAGTCAAGAATCCATTTTTAGTTCTGGAACAGACTTCAGCTACTGTGGAATAACTTCATTAAAGTCACCCCAGTAAAACCACTCCACTCACTCAAGTAGATTTGCTCAGGTAGAAAATTTAACAGATGGTAGAACTGATAGCACTTTGTATTTTTGTTAATATAACTAAAAGAAAGTGCTTTAAACATGAGTCGTATTACTGGGTTCACTCAGAAGTCATATACAATCAGAGCAATGGTCTTTAGAACAAGAAAATAAATTGAAATATGATTTTAACAATAAGTATTATCATAATTGTATCTGAGTGAGTAGAGAGAAAAATATGCTTAAAGGGCTGTCATAGTTTAATCACTTATTCATTCTCTTTGACTGTATCCACACTATCTAATTTTATTCTGATTTATGAAAATATTTTGATGGCGTGAATCTCAGTAGAAAATTAATTTCATGTCCTCACATTTATTTTATGATGCAACAAAATATTTCTGTGACAAAATTAATTTCATGTTAAGGTGGTTCAATGACAGTTTTTGAAGGCTATATTATCCTATGAAGAAGCAGATAAAAATATAACAAGTCTTATATTATGAATCAGATATATCAGACACGTGCTATGGTCATATTGTTAGGTCTAACCAAAAGACTCAAGGTCCTTAACAGAAAACCACCACAAAGTTGTGTGTCTGCAAACAGCCTTAGGTCTAGATCAGCAATGTAAAAATGTTTATTTATACTCTCAAGAAATTAAAGAACATAAATCAAATGACAAACAGCCAAAGGAATTATTTTATATTGTAAGCTTCAAAGTCTGAAGTTCGTTCATTTCAAAGTTTAAGTATTTTTCAAATGTAAAACAATTTGCAAAAATCACAGTCTCTTTATAGACAATTGGTGAATTATCAGAGCTAAACTTGGAAAATCAATTATCCACGGTGTACCGATGTCCCCATCGACCTCTCCTTGCAAATCCCGGACCATATCTGGTGTCAGAAAAACAGATGTTTATTAGCAGGAGGTCAAATCCAGCAGCCTGACAGAGGTAAAACTGCTGCAGCTCCATGACCACAGGTCCAACCAGTAGCAAGGCTGAGCATATATTCCCAGTATGCATGCATACACCATACACGAATATTCAGTGCATATATACGTATGTTCCCAGCCACACACCAGCCACACTGATCAACACAGACACACTCATCTTTCACACAAACACAAACAGCACCAATGGCCTCATCCTGATCCCATCTCTGGCTGAACTCGATGAAGGTCTGTTAGTGGGAAACATATATATCTATATTTATGCATATATTTTTGTACAGATATAAACATATAAATGCACATACACATGTACATGTGCATATGTACGATGTGGAACCCTCCAGCAGCTGGGCTTAGACACCCAGTCGAACCAGTATCTACTCCTTTTATCCCAGTCTGCCCAGTTGCTGGCACCTGCACATACGAACCCCCAGGGCCAGAGGCTCACACACAGATACACACACACACAGTGGGTCTCCCAGTAGCTGGCCTTGGGTATGCAGTCCATCCAGGAGCCCATCCCAGATCCTTGCTCTTCCCAGGTAGTTCACATCTAAAGACACACACATGCGCACACACACACACATACATGCAAGCAGATCTCTCAATCAACCCCCAGGCCTCACGGTCTCTCCAGCAGCTGGCCGGGACTCCCTTCGTCCCTCTGATAACTAGCCTCTCCTGTGGTCTTGGCCATAGAGAAAAACACACTTCTCCTGGCTCCCAGGCCATCTCACCTACTTGCTGGCTAGTCCAGCTTGGTCTTTGCTAGTGTCCGCACACTTGCTTGTACAGTTGTACTCGCTCCAGGTGCTGGCACCACCAACACGCAGGCCTCTGACCACTGGTCTGACTCCAGTGGCTGGCACTCAGACCACCATACATACATGTACACACAGAAGAGAGAGGCCTTTGACCAGGAAAATAATTAGATATCGAATTTAATAAGATGATGGGAGAGACTGTGCTGATCAGGCATGGGGTGTAGCCAGACAAGTGTACTGACCAGCAACCTGCTTAGATACAACCACCCCCTTTTATACCCTTAGTCCTCTGTTTTCCCATGTTTGTTCTTCCCCAAACCACCTGGATCCCTCCCTTTCCCTTCCTTTTTTTCCCTCCTCTAAACATCCCATAATAAGTCTTGTGCAATCCCCAAATGTTCTTCCCCTACATGTCATAATGTGTCCCAAATCCCCTAGTTAGTGACTCCCTCTCATTCTGTAAAATAAGGGGAGAGCTGCTCCCTTTGACTTGTGAGATGTCACCTCTGGACCCTGGGGCTGAGGTTCTCCTGGAAAAGCCCTGGGAGGAGCTGGGCAGGGACTACTTTTCCTGATGTGGTTCCTGGTGTTCCCCACATTCCATTGTGCCATTGTGCTCCTTTTTTGTGTGTGCAGGTGTGCAACCTAACAATGTTCTTTAGCAGAAATCAGGTATGTGGATAAAATACTAACTATACAGCAGAAACAAGAGTCATGAACTTTAATTTTATTACAGACCGAAATTGAGGCTATAATTTATATAAACTAGAAAGAAATTATTCTTTTGTTTTTATATAAATAAATTGTTTTACATTTTAAAAATTTACATATGTAGATCTGTAGTGATGAAGCAAGTGATGCTTTCAGTATGCTGAAGCCTTTTGGTCTATCTGGTAGCTGTGTAGTCAGCAGAATGCAATGCAAGGTAAGACACACACACACAGAGATGGAAAAGCATACAGCAGTTATCTATCTGTGTCAGATGCAGCAACATAAACAAAGGAAAGAGATTCTAAAACAAAAACAACCTAAAAAGGCATTTTAACCATGCACAAATGTAAGAAACTCATAAAATTATTCTGTTACAGGCATGACAATCTTGTACCAGATACATAAAGGAAAAAAATTAGGAGAACAATAAAAAACCACCACTTTTTCAGAGAACTGTACAAATTGCTTCATTAGTACCTCAGCAAAGAGAAGAGGGATTCCAGTTTCATCCCTAGCTAGATAAATTCCCTTTTCAATTTCTAATTCTCCTGCCAGTGTTTTTCTGAAGTTGTTTAGAACACCTGCTGATTGAATCTAGTCTTGCAGCTTGGTGCTTATCTGAGTTCCAGATGCTGTAGTTCTTGTATAGAGAACTGTACAAATTGCTTCATTAGTACCTCAGCAAAGAGAAGAGGGATTCCAGTTTCATCCCTAGCTAGATAAATTCCCTTTTTAATTTCTAATTCTCCTGCCAGTGTTTTTCTGAAGTTGTTTAGAACACCTGCTGATTGAATCTAGTCTTGCAGCTTGGTGCTTATCTGAGTTCCAGATGCTGTAGTTCTTGTATTTGTTCCTTTTAAGTGGAACCTTACATTCAGCATTAAAATTTTTCTTGGTGCGGTAAATAAGGATAACTATATGACTCAGAACAGAATTAATGATGGGATATGATGATCAGAGATTTCCCTAAACTAGCTAATAAGAACATTCATCAGTATTTTGACCTGTTCAAATCTCTACTTGTGTTTCTCACCCATCCCCCTACCATGCTGAGAAGTTTTGAGAAAAATGGGGGTTAAAGTCATATACGAATAAAGATTTTTTTCCTGTCTTAAAATATATATTTCCATGCATTATAGGTATAAACCAGAAATAATTTAAAAGAACCGCAGGTCTAAAAAGAAAAAAAAAAAATCTCTTTTTTTTATGAGTAATGATATTTTTTATACAGGTCTTCTTATAGGTAAATATTTTTGAGCTCCTATACCTAAAATTGTTGTTGGGTCACATACCGGAAAATTATCTTTTTTTACATTTGTCTAAAAATCAACAATTAAATGTGTGTACCATATTTTTCTTGAATATTTACTCACATAAGTACTTTCCTATAAAGCACATAGCATCATATTCCTTCCTTTTTTTGGCAACAAAGATATTTTCTTCTACTCTTGTAAGGTTTGTGTCCCCAGTCATTCATTGCTTATTATCTTTTCTATGTATACTTTGTGTTAGAGTAGCCAAACTTTCCATTAGCCAGCACAAGAATAATAGACATTCCAAGTCCAGCATTACAAAAGAATTGGGGAAGTCTATCCAGGTAATTTCATCTTCCCTTCAGTGTCTATCACTTCTTCCCCCTTTTTCATTAAGCAAGAATAGTGTCTTCTCTTTTTTCAATATAGATGGTAGTCACAGAGTTTAATTTAAAACAAATAGGCAATAGTCACCTCATCCCTAGGAATTGTTAAAACAAGCTAAAACCAGCACGGGGCAAGCAAGTCCAGACAAAACTTTGCACTATTAGGTCAGTACAAAGCTCATGGCCTTTTACTAGTAATGGGAAAGATCACGTTTACTAGGCTACAACCAAAAGAGGCTGAAGCTGGGAATTTCGACCTTGAAATCAATTCCCAGCATCTCTTCCTTGAGGTAAAGCTATACAGTTTTAAAAAAGATGGCAACACATGAGCACTGAATCGTCAATCATCTACCCTGCTGAAGTGTCATCTGGCTTATGTTATATATTGGCTCCAAGTACCTGTAGAGAAGGCAACCTAACAGAAAGGAACCTAGCTGTAAGTGATTTGAGCACAAGTCAATAATGGTCACCTGCTTCTGGGGCCAAGGAGATATCCCTAGCGCACCTCTGTTTATCAGTAAAGGCAAAGTAGTGTGTACCGTTTTCCTGAACCTTAAATCACCCATATGCCCTGTTACTCTGTGAACGTGCTGTAATTAGCAAGTAAGTTTTTCATACATGGTGTGAGAATTGCTTTCATTTGGTTCTTATGGTAAGATATTATTTTGAAATATCTTTTTGTATTTTACAATACCTGTTGTTTATAGGTTGGCCAAATATCCTTACTTTAGCAAGTGCTGAGGAGTAATACAAGATCTGCAAAGTGAGGATTTGGAGGCAAGGTTTGATATCCACCTTATACTCAGGGATCTGGGGACTATTTTGTGGGGTTTTCTTTGTTTTGATTTTTTTTTTTTTACTTTGGATATTGCTTTGGATATTGCTCTATTCTTGTCCTATGGATTGATTGACCATTTGCAGCTGGAGTGCATGCAGTAGGCTGTTGGAGAACACCTTCAGTTTAGTTTCATTGAAAACAAATTTATTTCATGTGCTCTGAGACTGCATCTTGTTGCAAACCAAAGTGCACTAAAAGTAAATGATCATTATGTTTTCAATTTGAATCAGCAATGCATTTTTGAAACAGTTCTTCCAGTTGTCTGCTTACTGAGCTTTGATTTTCATCATGGAAAGTCTTAGAACCTAGTCTGGTTCCTTTATATTGAAAGTGTACTGTTAACAGACATTCAGTTCACAGGGCAAGACTAGACTTAAATTAAAAATCTCCATGACCTTCAACAACCTCCATGAAGTAAAAACTTCCAAAACATTTGTAGTATTTACATTAGATCCTCAGCTGCAACTATTCTGCTCTACAGACTGACTCCTAGGTGCCCCACACTATTTGCTAATATAGATATTTCATATATGGGGTCTCCTGGGAGATGTGTTTTGAAAAGCACACTCCTTATCTGAACTAAAACACTATGCAAGCATACACTTCATGTCCTGCTCAGCGTGGTCTTAGAGAGGTATGTTTATAATCACAGCGTTGTTATCGGTCTCATTTTTATAGTAGATGTACAAAGAAGGAATTAGGAATTCTGAGAGGACTTTGGCTTGTACTCATAGTAGTGTTTGGCCTTTATATGAAACTTTTGTTATCACCTTTCTACTCTTACAGAAAAGCTGAAAGTAAGGGAAAAAGTTATATTTGAATCTTGACATAAGGGTTGAACTAAAGTGATTTTTAAGCCTTTTTGTAGAGTTATTCTCCATTTAAGAATGGTCTCCTATCTGTTTTCCTGAATAGATTCTTAGTTATTTAATTGTTACTTCACTGAACTATATAATTGGCTCTAGAAAGGTGAAAATGTGATAGTATTCTATTCTACTTTGCACTCTATTCTATTCTATTTTTCCACTCCTTAAACACCACCTGCCCAAGAAAACAGGTGTCTATTGTCCTGAACTATGTTGTGTGGGGTATCATCACACTGAAATAACTTGCTGCCTTACTGGTGATGGTTCTAATACATTATTAGACAATTTATCTAGTTTCCAGACAATATTGACATTATGTATGTGGTTTGTTATAAAAGCGCCTGCTAGTATTTTGTCTCAAGGTCTACTAGAAAACATGTGCACCATGCAAATTCAGAAAGAAAGGCAAGATATGAAGAATGTAGCTTAATTAAACTACAGCTTAATTATCTGATCTCCTGTAGGAGATACCCAGCAATACCCAGCGAATATTCGTATAGTGAATGCCCAACAAAGATTCATGTAGTCCAGTTC
This sequence comes from Aptenodytes forsteri, assembly GCF_000699145.1. Taxonomy (NCBI): domain Eukaryota; kingdom Metazoa; phylum Chordata; class Aves; order Sphenisciformes; family Spheniscidae; genus Aptenodytes; species Aptenodytes forsteri. The sequence goes on from NW_008795018.1 coordinate 7,483,833, forward strand.
ACCATTCATTCTCTATTTGTCTCCACCTATTTGGGAAAGACAACTGCTTTCTTGTTGTACCAGATGTAGAATACCCCAACTTTTTTTAAAGAATGCCTTCCTCTGTGGATTTTCAAGGAATCAGGCCTCTGTAAATAAAAGATAGCAGAACTTGACATCTGCCAAAAAAGGGCACAGACAATTAATTGGTTATCCTTCCTTCTCAACCACAGCTGGTACTTTGACAGCTCTCCTCTCATATCAACCAAAAATCCGTCTGCTCCTTTGTCAAAATCCATCTGCTCTCTACTATCAGTCCTAAATACCCAGTGCAACACTTTGATAGGTAATCTTCCAACCTTCTTATTTACATTCAAATATTGCTACCTGTTCTTTCACACATCTGCCTTTGTTCTCTGACAGAATCCTGCAGGCTTTATCTATGCCCTTCATATATGCCATCCAAGTAAATGTCCCATGTATGTGCTAAAATCTATTTCCTGATAAGTACACTGCTTAAAAGATCAATCCCCTGCAAAATCCCAAAATTCCAATCAATATGCTACTTATTCTAGAAGCTGTCTTGTGCTTGACTGTGAAAGAAGCATAAGCAGTGCCCAAACCAAATTGATCCCATTAACACTGACCTTCAGGCACTGGAGAGCTTGGATCTTCTTAGCCAGAGAAAACTATTACTTGGCTTTCACAGTGCATGCTACTATAAGCTGAAAAGTCTTTAATGTTTCTGTTCTCAGTGATTCAGCAATTTAACTATGTGATGCTACTTTGGATGTTCACATCATCTCAGAACATCTAATACTGTTGAGAAGCAGATGGAACCTGTTTGTCATCTATCCTTTCAGAGAAAAGCCCATGTAAGCCTTTGTTTTGTTTTTCAGTTTTCTACATTGTTTCTGTGTCCATACAATAAATTTTATAATAATGATCAACACTGAGATTGGGCAAAAGCTGATGAGGATAAAATGTTATGTTATAAATGGCAGAGTTAGAAAAAAATTCAGGGAAAAGCAATTAGATTGTGTATACATGCAAAGGAGCAGGAACAGTTGAACAAATGAAGCTGTTGGGTAAGAAAATTTACTACTTGGAGTACATTTATACCTTTTTAAAGATTTTAATGTAGTACTTTTAAAATGTGCTATGAATATATCTCCCTTGCCTGTCACTTTCTAACAATGTGGCAGATGCCTCTTACCTCTTGACCCGATAGATACAGTAAATAACAATTTTAGTAGATTTTAACCTGGTCAGGATGTGATCTGTGCTAGTTCAATGACACTGACTTATATCTTTCTTCTTAGATGTGACAATCCTAGCAATTTTTTAGTTAGGCAGTTCCAAGAAAAAGTGAAAAGTATTGAAGATTCTCAATTCATTCTAAAAGTATTCTTCTTTCTGTAAAAAATGGAAAATGGTTATTGAAAAAACAAAATCAACTATGCAAATACTAGGGTTCATCTATAATTTTCTATACGGTAACTGCCAATACTTTGTCTGCATGGAAGAATTGCAAATGAGGAGGAAAAAGTAATTCTTACTTAAAATTATAATGATTAATGTCTGTCTAACTCAGACTGCTCATTACTAAAATTTATAATAAATCATGATTTTTGTGTCAGAAGCAATCATGAAGAAGAAGTGTTAAGAGTTGAAAGGTTCACACACACTCAAATGTACACACCCACAAAGGCAGTACATTGTGAGTGCAGAGGTATTGGGGTCTATATACATGTGGTTTGTTATTGTATTAGAATGTATTGGAATGTATTAGAATATACTACAATGTACCTACATACTCTGTATAATTCCTTGGTTAATTATTTCCTTAGATATTCCTGTTCTAAGAGAAGTCACTTGTGACCTGGAGGTCAAACACATTGCAGTGTTATACTTTTCCATTCTAACGATAGTTGTTGTATTTTTACTGGGAATGACTGAGTTCTTTATAGCAAACTATTTATTCAAATATATTTCATTTTTTTTTTCTGACTGTGAAAGTTACAAATTTATATGCTCTAAAAACTTATTCACCATTGTGAACTTATTCACCTACTAAACTGTAGGCCAGCTTGTGATCTCCTTGCTCAAATCATTCACAATGCGAGCAGTCCTACTAACTGAAAGATTGCATGCAGCCAAAGATAAAGATCTTTTTGAATAAGTACGTGAAGTTAAGTTTTTTATTGCACAGCAGATCAGATGATAAATTAGTTCAGAATTTTTTTGCATTAATTCTTTAATTGTTAATATCACTATGCCATCTTAATCATGATATTCAGTTACTGGTTTTGTAGGAATCAAGATTAGGTATTTTTTCAGTTTCTGCTGGAGAGAAAGTTTGGAAAAATTAAAGACTGCCTTTGCAGATAAAGATACAGGGTATGTTTGTTATTCAGTAGTCAAAGTCAATGCTTTCCTTGCCATTCATTTGATTCTGTCTCTGAGACTGTTTCTCCAGTTCAGTACTTATTGACCCACAATAATTTATTTGAAAAGAAAATGTTTCTTCTATGTATGCAGTAGATTATCTATACAGATCAAAGTTTTTGGTATCAGATATTTTATTTACACCAGCTGAGAATTTTCTATAATTAAATGCCTTTGGTGTAATATTGGAAACAAAGAACAGGGCATCCTGCTATCAGTGAACTGATAAATTTGGAAAAGAAATAAAGAATGTGATCTGGGGGAACACTGGAGGTGAAAGCCTTTTGTAGATGGCAATACTTATCTGTCACCATTAACTGGCTTCTGTTGAGGAGAGAGACATAGCATCTATTATTTGTTTTATCCCATGGGTGGTTTAGCCATATCTAATGTTCAAGAGGCTGCAGGTGAGTCCAGCAGTATGAAGATAAAAGTATTTATACTCAGAAATAAGTCATGCTTATCTCGGTTTTCTAGTTTGGCCTCTGATTGTGAGGTGTAAATGTTACAGCTTAACAGGTATTTATGAGGAAAGAGGAATTGAAGCTAGACCAGTAGTTAATGGATTGAGGACTGAGTGTTGGTTTATTAAGGATTATTAGAACTATGACATATTTAGAGTACTTAATGAGTGATCATCTTTTTTTCTGCTTTCTGAACTGTTCTGGTAATATTTGGTATGGATGCTATCTGTTTTTAATGGGCTGTGGGAATATAGATTTTTCTTTTCCATTGGTTGTATTTTACAACAATATCCTGAATTATTCTGGTAAATAAGTTTATTAGGCAAGAGAGATCATATTTATGTCATTTCTTCTGTCTAATATATAAGCTCTTTTTAAACTCTAACATTTGTTTTGCTCTGTGCCTTAAACATAATTCTAGTACTTGTAATAGTTACTTTTATTCATGTTACATCACTGTTTAGCTAATAATTTTCCTATAACTGATGTCAAGTTACTAATCTGCAGTTCTAGGATCTCCTTGGAGTTCTGTAAAATCATTTGCCATTGGCTATGAAAGTTCATTGGCTAATTCCTTTAGCACTCTCTGATGGATTTAATCTGGCCCTGCTGATTCAAAACATTATTTTGGTCCAGGTATTTTCTCATTTGCTCTTTAACAGTGTTGATATCTGTTCTCTTATATTGTTCATCTACTCCCAGTATAATTAATCATTTCACACAAGAGTCCTTTTGAGTGAACTGAAGCAGAGCAAGTATTTAGGAATCTACTTTTTTCCCCTCCAGTGTATTTCCTTTCTGATAATTAGAGTCCTTACCTTTCCTTTTATCTTCCCTTTTTCTCTGAAGTATCTAAATAATTTGTTTCCTTATCTATCACAACAATATATTACTACTGAAGTTTGCTTATCCACATTATTTTTTTATAACTTCTTATCCTGACTTTGCTTACCCTTGCAATAAAATGTTGCAGTTGCAAGAAATTGCCATCTCTGCATGTTGTAGAACTTCTACCTCCAGAGCAGATTCGTTTCTCATTTTCCAGTTGTTTAATTTGTGGAACTTCCACTTAATGTGAACCAAGTGGCATACAGACAAATTTCAAGCCTTGTAGAACAAAATACTAAAGGTCCTTAAGCCACTTGCTACTAATGGCTAAGTACTGGTTCAACAATGTTCATGAAGTTGTAGAAAAAAAGACAGTGGACTGAATGTAACATGGGTACTGGCTTTGGCATGGATTGGGATGACTGTGACAGAAAGCCTGAATAGGAAGAGATGGAGGCTTCAGCATCAGAACCTTAAACCATTGGATCTTAAGAAAAAACTGTATCTCATTTGGAATAGAACCTGAAGTTCTTAGTTACATAAACAGAAACAGAAACAGTATTTTAAAATTTGATTGCCAAATGGTAGCACCAGAGTGTTCTGAGAAACAGAATATAGAAACCTCTTGCTGAAGTTAGCAGGAGCTTTGAAAAATTATGTCTATTGCAGTTCATAATACAAACTTAGGTGACTACCTTTGGAAAATTAGGTCCAAAGGGCTAACTTAGGATTTCTATATCAATGTGTTATAACAGAATATATGTCTCTCTCTCTCTGTAAGTTACAGTTAAGGCATTAGACATGACTGTGATGGGAGTGTTTAGAAGACTGAGGTATCAGGCCAGTTTTAAACTTTAAAACAAAAATTTACTAAATTTATTCATTAACATCACATTTCTGTATCGCTGTATAGTAAGCATTAATGGCTCTGGTCCATGGTGATTCTTAGTTGCAGAGGTCAAAGTCATCAGACTTGAAAGCTCTTTGACACAAGAAGTTGGAATTAAAGCAAGCTTGACATCTTTCTTGTCCAATTTTTTTTCTATATGCTTGATTTTTTATGCTATTGTCCCTCTCCCAAAAAGAAGCGTTATCCTCTGCTTCTGATACTGCTTACCTTGTTTTTGGTTTTGCTAGTCATTTTCTGCCTATTTACATTCCTCTGTGCTTATCTTGTCTTCTGTCCGGCAATTTAGTTTTTCTGTCACTTGGATACCTCCTATGTGCAGCTGCACACGCCTTTTCACATCTCACATACTCATATAAAATGTGTTTAGATTGTGTCTGCCTATGCCATTCACAATATTGCAAAATACTTATGTACTGTTGTTAGTTACACTATTTTAATACACTTACATTTGGGTACAAGGCCAACTGCTACTCATTATATCCTGATTACTCCATTTATAATTTGTAGGTGTTTCAGCCTCTAATTTGACTGAAATAATTTATCTGGTGGCATTTTTCACTTTGACTATCTCTTTTTTTTTTTCTTTATTTTAATTATAAACCATACAGATGTATTTATTTTCTGCTGCAGTGGGATTCTGTGTCTTAACTAGTTAGCTTTGTTTCACCCATTTATGTCTGTACAGTGTCCACCATTAAAAGCTGGGCACAAAGGATATAAAACCAATGTACAGAGGCATCTGAGATTTTTTTTTTTTCATTTGTGTACTTTATAACTCAGTTTGCTTAATTTTCTTGTATTATTTTCCTTTAAGTACAGCATTACTGTTGTTTAAGAATCAACGTTCACAAAAAAAATTTCATCTTAGCCCACCATGTCTCCAAACAGTTAGTTTGCTAAAATGGTGTCAGAAAAAAAGATTACCTTATCTATTCCTCTTCTTCTTTATGTTTAGATAAAAATCTGAATTTCATTATGGGAACTCTTTGTTTTTAATCTCATGTGATATATGTATTCTTTAATGGACAACATAACTATCAGATGATTATTTTTTTGGTCTTTTATCAAGAACATTTCTTCAATAACCATAAACAAAAAAAAAAAAAAAAAGTTAAAAAAGAAAAAGAACAGAAGTGTAAAATGAGAACGTTAAATACATTCAGGACAAAAATGATTTCTGGAACCTAAAGGTAGAGGAATATGGCCTGGTAATGCCATAGCATTTTGCAACAGATTCTACTAATGAATTGTATGGGTTGTGACAGAAACCTTTACTTCTGGATTTGAATTCTGGTATTATGATACTCAGTGTTATCTTTGGCACATGCCTCCTAAAGAATCAGATTTTCAGTAAAGAATATCATGGAGACATGTTAGATATATATATGAGAGAAACACAGCACCACGTATTTCAATGTCATTTCTAAATTTCAGAAGTGAAAATGACAAAAGCAACCCATTACTGATAGTGACAGAACCTCAGGAAGTGCCATGACTTTTCCAAGGTTGGCACAAGCGAAATAGGAATCATGAAAAACAAGAACAGATTACAAAACTGAATAGTTAACAGAGGGAATATGCACACTAAACAACATGGAGCATGGTGAGATTGAATGCAATTTAGGAAACTGAAAGAGCAAAATTAAAAACTGCTGAGGCATAAAAGGAAAATTTCATATAACCCCATGAATCAGAAACACAATAATAATATACAGGGTTTTTTTTCCCCCAGTATTTAGTTTAAAGGTTGCGACTTCTATATGATACCTGGAAGAGCTAGTAGGCTGGGAAGCCTAGCTGTTTTTTGGAAGCTATGTCAGCTAGACTAATGAAAGATATGACCTTTCCTTTCCAACTTTGCCTTGCTACTATTATACATTTATGATTCAGTCAAAGATAAAACATTTGTTGGCAGAGCTTGCAATTAAGAAGCTTCCACCCCATCCCTTCTCCCTTTCTCTTTGCCCTCCCCTGCCACCACACAAAAGGATGTATATTTACCTTACAGTAGCAGAGTAAATTATAAAGGCTGTCTAGAGCTGCAAGATTGAAAAGATGGAGAAACTATATCCATCTGAAACTCTTCTTCCAGTGAAGCGGAAAGATGCTGAAGCAGGTATCAAGGTTTAAAAAGGGAATAGGACAAGCTAAGATTAAAGTGCCTGTTGACACTTACGCAGAAACTAAACTGAGCAAAATTACATGTTATTGTAAGAAACTGTTTTTTCTGTAGGTGTTAACTCTCTTGTCACTTATTCATCATTAGTGACAAAATAACTTTATGAAGAGTGTTGGTTTGTTCAAGTATAGCAATATGTATTTTCTTCTCCATGTTTTTGGAACTGTGGAGAGTTCACTGTGTATCTTGTGTTTGCTGTAGTCGAGTGTAATTTTTTGTCTAGTTTCATTCAGTATGATGCTATGATGGATTGCAAAGAGGATGGACAGACAACTTTTTTAAAAGCTGATATCCTTGATAGGAGTTTGAGAATAGTCTACTCTTCATGCACACATGCGTTTACATCTTGTACCTTGGGCAGTGATAAGGGGTGAATTCTGTTGCACTGTGAAAATGATGGGTGCTCATCTGTGAAGACCTGACTGTGGCAAGTGATGTGTACCATGTAGGAAGTGCTGCCGTAAATCCATGCTGCCATCAAGTATATATGTAGTTTTAAAAAATGCAGTGATAATTTAGAGAAAGGTTGCCTTTCTTAGACTCTGGATGCTTACAAGATGGATCAGTTTTGCTAAATACTTCATTAACCTTGTTTAATCGTACTCTTCCAGAGCAACGCTAGCCAACTGTGGAAAGATTGTGCTGGCAACAGAATTTCAGCATGATGACAAAAGAACTTTACCTTGCAATATATTGAGAATGGATGATAATGAAAAAGGTACAGACCGACCTGACAGTTACCATACCTTTATCACAGATTGCTTCTATTCCAAACTTATTGGGATTTCATGACACTAATGACAGTCAATCAGCACTTGGTCTGCTTTAGCTCTGTCATTTTTCCTCCTCAGTCTTTCATCTCTTGAACATGCTTCTTAAATATTAATTTTAAATTACAATGTAAGCTTTTTGAGACAGCTACCATAATTTATTTTGCATTTGTTAAGTTTGTTAAGTGTCTAGAGCAACAATGTCCTACTTTTTAGGAAATACCACAATCATATAGTAAATAATTACTAAAACAACATTTGCCATTCTTAGTCAGTATCACATTATAGAATTTAGGATAGACCTTTATTTTCTATGAATGCTATGGTGGCATTAAGGTAATTTTCTAATTGTGATAAGGGTTGTACTTTAGTATATTACTATTTTCATTGAAATTATTACATATTTTAGCTTGCTGGGTATTTCATTTCAGTTTTATATTACACACACCTTTTAACTAAAACAGTTAAATTCCTAAGGTGTTGCCGCATCAAAAGTATGAATTACACTTTGTCACATGTTGTTATTTTTTCTACTTTTAAAAGATCTCATACTATTATCCATGAGCAGTTATGGTGAGTTTAAGTACATCAAGTCACTACTTCTGGTGTTAATAATGACACATTGTTACAGTAACTCATAAGATCTATGCTATTAAGATTGCATTGTCTTGTAAATTGTCTAGCTAATAAATAACAATTATGCCACACAAAACTATAGCTAGTAGGTTCCATATAAGTCATCATAAAAACTACTATTTCATCCATTTCCAGATGATCATGTGAAATGGAGTATCTGTAAAACCAGGAATAGATCAACTCACAGGTCACATCATATTTTCTTAGTATCGATGAGTTCTGTTAGTAACCCTGAGCCCATCTTGTTGTTCAGTGATGAGTGTCTAGAGGAAAACATTAATCTTTTTAGTTAATATGTAACACTGGTAGAAAAAAACTAGTCTTACTGAAGTCAATAGCAATATTCTATCTTCTCCATCAGTTATTTATAGTGCCACCTGCTCTTCTCAGCAATTAGGTGTATTCTATTCTATGAAGGTGAATAAATAATACTAATTTTTTATAAAACTTTATTATAACTATGTTCTCAAAATTCGGAGTAAACCTGGAACATTATTTTTATTAATCTACAGTTCCATTTCTGTTTTCAGAAATCTGAACCTGTAAAAGCTGTCACAAATCAGTTCATCTGCTTTAATTCAAGAAATCCTGATATTGTAAATGATGCCCATTCCACACATTAACAGGAGCCATTAATGGTATTGGAGAGGTTGGATAAAATAGGCAGTAGAGCATGAGCTCCTAGTAAAGCTCCTAGCAAGAGTAACAAGTAAGAAATGCCTAGCAAAGGAACTGAGTTGCTAGTGCAGAATGGTAGCAGGAGTTTTTGGTGAGGGAGGAGTGAGGAATGGTTGCAGAGAAGTGAAACATGGCTAGCAGTAATGTCTAGCAACATGGAAGCAACTTGCACCACAAGAACAGCAGTATCTTTCATTTGGCTTTGTTACATAGAAAAACCTGCCATTCCCAGACTGTGAATGACATATTACTGCAGGAGGGGAAAGGAGTGGCTGGCCTAGCCATTGCATGAGCATATAGGACTGTAAGTTGTTTTGTTTTAGAAATTAAGTATTGCTTGTTCCCTGGTTTATCTTTTCTAAGCTCTATTTTTAATCTTTTCACTCTTACATAAAGTGTTTGCCAAACTAACTTGTTTGTTACTGTTAATGTGGAAAATTAGCTCACTGAGTGCAGAAAATGTGGTTTAATCTTTTCAGGTTTATGGTTGGGAGCTCAAGCTACTGTTGTATTATGAACCCTTTAAATTTGATCCTACCTCTGATTGCTACCCATCCATACTTATCATTGGTTACAGACATACCCTTAATGCAAAGCTGTGGTCTAAAAATGTAATGGACCTGAATAGCTGAGCTGTGTTCGTTTTCAGGAAAAGAACACAGAATGCAGTACAACATAATTACTCTTCTTAGTTGTCTTTCAGTTCTACTTTCTACTTCTAACATGTCTCTACCCACCAATTCACTGTGTCTTGATGTCGTGTTGTACATATCTTGACACATATTGTGTACACTGTTTTTCAGGCACTTTTATTTCAGTTTATTTCTTCTTTCTCGAACATTTCAAGCTATTCCTCCAGCTTCAGTCGTAGCATATCTCACTGGAAAAATGGATATTGTTTGCTATTGATATTAACCAATGTTTCCTGCCTTAAAATTAGGGATTTAATCCGTACTCTTTCAATACTTGGAGGAAGGAGGAATTTCTAGATATTAATTATCTCCTAAATTAAATTAGATTAATTCCAGCCCAAATGTCTATCTCATGAACATCCTTTTTAAAGGGTGGGAAGGAAAAAAAAGTTATCTTTGCCAGGATTTTTGAGCATGCTTTCTTAAAAGAGTTTCTAACATCTGAAATTGTTCCCTACTGTTCCTCATATGTCACTTTTATATATCAACATGCAGAAATTACCTAACTATAATGCCATATGTTTAACATATAAAGTAGCACTTTCAAATAATTTATTAGAGAGCAAATAAAGTAATTCAAATGTATCAGACAATAATTTGGTTGAACTCTAGTTTAATCCACGTTGTGTGAATAATTTTGTAACAGTCACAATCAAACTTTAAATTTCATGCTTATGATTACATCAATATCATGTATGGTATGTAAGAGATTTGTCAAAAGCTACTTAAAAAATCTGCACAGTGTTAGAATAGCTTCTACCATATTCTATTAACACTATGATGTCTTCAAGTGTAGATATTAACCACCTGAGAAAGTTAGTAGGACTCTAAAATTATTTATGTAGTTTTATCTTGTTTCAGCATAGTAGGGAACACTGACTAACAGCATATGTTAACTATAGGAAGAAGAAAGGAGGACTCCAGAGATTTAAATATTATTTTTTATTTTTATTAAGAGATAAATATCAGAAAAAGAGACAAACAGAAAAAAATATATTTTTACTAAAAGTTTATTACATTAATTTTACTGATTTTTAAAATTCAGCAAAAGCAGTTTAGCAGTTTACTGAAAATATCATATGTGAAAAAACAGTATCAAAAGCTGTTCTGTTAACTTTATAGCATTCCAATTTTTATTATATTTATTTAACATGATTACATTTTATTTTATCAAAGAAGCTCTAGGGAACTGCATATTACTCTGAAATGGGAAGAGCAACTATCTGTGTTACAGGGCAGAATAAAATGGAGCTGTTTCTTTTTTTTTGTGTATGCAAAATAGTTTATGTGACCTCATAATCAAAAAAAGACAAAACAGCCCAATAAAGGAAAGGTTTCCTAAAAATAATCTGAGAGAGAAATCTGGACGTTAACTGCATAGCTGATAGTATTCCAGTGGCCAAGAATGTTTCTGGGCACTGGTTAATGTTCTAACATCTGAGGTAAAGAGTTTATCTAGTTTTTGTTGTTTCTATTAATTGTAAAAATATCCCTTTGTGATCCTAGCCATGCAAAGTTAAAAGACACCACTTCAAAAATCTGAAGAAATTAATACTGTGGCACTTATGTGGTGACCATTAATTATCCTAAATATTTTTCTATCCAAGAGTATCACTTGTAATTCTCAGACTCTGATTTTTAAATTTTTTCTATTATTATTTTTTATGGAGACATTGATCTTCTTTGGGCACAGGGTCAGGCAGAAGATAATATTTTTATTTCTTAAAGAAATACAGAGATAATGTAATCACAACACAAAATGCTGTTTCTGTTAACCTGGGCTCAAAATAATTCTATGTCCTTTCTTCTGGAAGAAAAAAAAACAACACAACTGCAGATCTTTGGGTTGGGAAACAGCACAGTCTATTTTCCATTCTGCACTATGAAGCCTACTTATTATTCAGAATATTTTTTTCTAGCTATATTTTTAAGGGCACAGAATAAATTTATTTCTGTCTTCTCCCTTGGATCTTCTTTTTGGAAGGTTGTCCAGGTAGGTTTCTCATAAACATAATAAGAGATTCCCTCTTCAACCTACTTCTAAAATTTCTGAAGGGTTATCCCAATCCATGCTAATGATAGATTGCCTGAGAAAATTTGGTGTTCATGTGTCAACATTTAGAAAAGTTCAGTGGCCACAGTATATCATTTGTTCCTTTCTGGCAAATCAACAAAATCCAGTTATATAGTTGGAACTTCTGTTTACAAGAAGGAAAATCTTTGGTTTGAAAGATAAGATGGTCTCAGAGGGTATGAATGATTTACATATGAATAAAGATATAGTCTGTTAGTGAAAAATGTGATTTATATTTTTATATTAAAAAAAGTTTCCAAAACTATCATTACAGTTTTACCCTTACAGTTTTCGGACAACTATCCAAACTCGCAAAACTCCTGGAACTGATGATAAATAGGAGTAGCCCAGAAAAGTTTCTTTAATGAAACATGACCACAACTTCTCTGACAGTTCCAGTAATTTACCTCTTAGCCAATGAAGATGTGCTACAACAGAAATAATTAGGATAAAACATACTATCTGTGTCATTTAAATATTGCCTTGTAGAAAATATTACCTTATTGAAAAGGTTCCCTCATTCACCTCTATAGCCACTTAACATTCTTACTGGAGCAAGGAGCTAAGGCTGATATGACTGTTTTTAAATTTCTTTGATTTGTTTGATGTCTTTTCTTTTTAATGGGATCACAGCCTCAGTCATCATTTGGCAGCTATTTTCTTTCAAGGGATTTTTACTTAAAATACATTTTTTTAAAATATTATAATTTTACTGCTCAATGAACCTTGCAATAACAACATTTTAGCATCTATCCACCATGGCAGATGGCAAACTAATGAGGCCTGCTGTAGCTGCATACTGATATGTTCCGTACACAACACTTCTGTGCTCCAAAGGGAGGTCAAAGAGTAACTTTTATTTATATTCTTTGTTGTATTTGATTATTGAAAATCATAAGACAGATTATTAGAAAAAAACACTTTTTGCACCTCTTAATTAGACTTACTAATGTTTACTGCATGTGATCAACCTACAGAGCTCAAAAAGACACAGTCCATATTTCAGTGTTGTTTAGCTTGCATTTTTAAAAAAAGAAATAGTACTATTCCAAGACAATTTTTTCCTTCTGTTTAAAATTCACCTTAGAATCAAAGCTAAAGCTGTTTTTGCTATACATGTCTTCAAGTCATTTTAGTAAAGCTAATATTTTACTTTTGTTAGCTTTTAGATATTAAAGATAGGTAAATAGTTAATATTCTACCTCATTTTTTTGTTTCAGGGCACTAGTGAATATTTGCCCCCACGACCCCTCAGGATTCTGTATTTTTCTTTAATGCAGATACCAGATAATTTTCATTAAATCTAGTAGAAGCTAATCTATTACCACCTCATGTTTTAGTGACTTCATGAAAAACAAAGTAAAACAGTCATGAAAAATCATGAGTCTGGTAATAAGTGTAATTGACTTGACCTCAGTCAAGGTGTGTAATATAAATATGTGATCTACATTCCTTGACAGAGAGAGGAGGGCAGAAGAAAAGTAAGACAGAGGAACTGACTGACTCTGCTAGAAGATTATTCATCCTACCCAGCTTAAAAGAATATCTGAATCACCCTTTGGAGTTGTTTTCCCCTAGGAGAAAAGCCTAAGTGAATAACCAACAGCCTACCTATAAAACCAGATTCTGTTGCTCTCTTTTATGTTGATTTTAGTGATTTTTTTCCTCAAAGATATGTCCCAAACTACTTGAACCAAGACCAGAGAATCTAGTTCTAGATAAGTAAAATTTTATCTTTAATGTTTCACAAGCTTTTCTAAATCAATTCCACGATCATATTAATGATTGGAAGCTATCCCTGGGAGTCCCAGTAATCTCATTAAATTAGGGTCAAAGATTAAAATATTAGAAAGTAAATTACTTTCAAGTATATAGCCTGAAGTAATATTGGATGTAATCAAGTAAAGATTATAACAACTTGCATTCCAAAACACTGTTCTTCACTGATTGTCAGTGCTGCGCTGTGTTTCTATGTCAATAGCATATTACTGAGACCATCATATTTTACAAAAATAAGAGTCTTGAAATAATAAATTTTAAAACATCAGTTATCTGCATCTGACCTTCATATACACTTCAACTATCACTTTTCAGCTCTTCTGGCAAATTTCTTTTTTTATCTGTTGCTTACAGGAGATAGCTGTAGACTTGGAGAAGTACGGTCATTAACTCTTATCAGTATTCTTACAATATATTGAATCATTTTAATAGATGTTATTATTATTCAAATGTAATATAGATCTTCTTCCTGTAAACACTTAGGGTCTAATGCTGCTTTCAGTGTGCTCATTTTACACTCATATAATGTCACTAATTTCATTGCATTTAGTTTTGTTTTTATACCAGTATGAAAGGACTTGGAGACTATTGTACTATGATATTAAAAATGAATTTATTTTAGATTTGCTTTCTAATTAAACACAGCTAAAAACATCTTGGCACAGCAGTAGGATTTCAAATATCACCTTAGCCTAAAGGCAGAATTTTATAATTATATATACTTTTTGTCTTTTTTTATAAGCTGTTTTACTTTTGTTTCAGTGGAAGAGTTGTTCTGAAATGTTCTGGCTGAAGTAGCTCATCATTTAAGAAAATTAGCAGTTAAAGGGAGGAAAAGAAAGTAATAGACTGTTCATCTGTGCTCACTCCTTCACTGACATATTAAAAAATCTTGAAAATCCATATTCTCATCTTTACCTTTTCCTGTCATCCATTGACTATAGTAAAAGATAAAGCAAACAGACTTCTTACAGTCTATTACTATTACTGTACAGTAGCTATAGACATGATTTATAAAGATGCAAGTGATTGATTCCTTCACTGAACAAAATTAGAGGACTGTGAATCTTGCTTGTAATGTAAGTTGGCTAGTCTTCATCTACATCATCTTTTTTTCCAGAAAATGGAAGCACCAAAATCTGAAATACTTTTAATGCCACTGTGCCTGAATGCATGTTTATAGATCTTAGTCACAGCATTTAAATGAGTGCTTTCTTAGGTGGAATAACACTACGTACTAATTCTTACCAGCCTGATTTTCTGTGTTTATCCTACGTATTATTTAAGGGATATTTAATATTTCTACTCAACATGAGGGGCTTTTAACAATGTTATTAAATACTGCGTAATCTACTCATTATCTTAATAATTTGTCATAGAATACAAATTATAGTCAGAAGCTGCTCAACCAGTGTATTCCTGGAAAAGTCATGCAGGCAATCAACATTAAACAAGTATTTGCTTTCCATTAGGAATTGTGATTTTCTTTTGAAAATCTATAGTTTGAACAGTAATTGTAAATTGCAAAGTCATCTTGTATACTGGTTGCCTGATAGTGCTTCATTTAAAAAATTTGCTTTTATATCTCTTGATGGTGCTATATGTACCTCTATTGGTTGAAGAAGTATAAGCAATTTTAATATAAAATTATACAAATCCTAAGTAAGACAAAACAACTAGAACGATACAAATTATTGTGGACAAGTTTTTTTCTGTTTTTGCTGTAGGCCATGAAGCATGTGTTGCCAGGTGATTATGCTCATGAGAAAGTTAATCCTGTGCTGTATTAAGTAGGAATCACAAACAAGTACCATAGAAAGACAACCTACATTTTTGTAGAAAATATTGGGCTAATTCCTTGTCAGAAGTAAACTGGTGAAACTCTTTTTTCACTCAGTCCTATCATATATGATATTTGCTGTTCTCCCCATACATTTATACATATGTATTCCTTTTCTTGTTTATTTATTTTTAAGAGCAGCTTGAAATAACACATTCATTTGTGCTGAACTGTCGTATCTATGAGCTCCTTCATGGACAGGAAATAGATGAGGTTTTAATACCTATATATTTATATTAAAAAAAAAAAAAAAAAAGTCTGGAAAAGGTGTTGTTTAGTAAGGAGCAATGATTCTTTTCTAGTGGAATTAGACTGATATATAAATCAACAGTTATTGACTACCTTACAAGTAATTCCTTATACTCCTTATAGGAAGCCTCAGAGCCATCATTATACTTGTCTGTCGGTATCATATATCCTGAATCCAAAGAAAGTTTATAGCTACATAGGCATAGTAATTTGACTAAAGACATTAATGGAAAAATATCTTCATGATCAGGGCTATTAATGGAATACTCTTGACTAACACATTATATTTCAAAAGGAAATAAGGCAAAGATTGATAAGGGTTTAACAATATGAACATACTTTATATTTCTATACCTGAATCAATATTATGTTCACCTTTATTCCAGATAATAAGTGACAACAGTACAAGGATGCCTCTTGACTACCATTTACCTTTATTAGGCACCACAGATGGAAACTGCCCAGCCCTCTTTCATCCACTGTAGGTTCTCTTTGCTGGTAGGTGATTCCAATTGTGTGGCTGCTCTCAGTCCTTTGCCACCTGTGTTTCAACACTCATATTTGTAACATCCCTTTATGGAAAGCTAATGGGAATGGGTAGTATGAATTTTTCCTTTGCTGCACCAAATTTTAGGTGCTCCAGACCTATTGTCCATGTCCTTCAGTACAAAAAGAAGTCTAGTCTGCTTTCAAATACAATGCATTAGAAAATTAGACACATCTTTATCCAATTAATAGTACTGGGCATGTGCCAACAGGAATAATATATTACAAACTTAATATAACAGTTTAAACACTGTAAACTGTCCAGTATAAGCTTCTGAGAGAGTAGTAGACAAAAGCAAAAGTAGTGCTCATTTCAATCATTATTTTTTTAATAAAGCTTTTGATGACTCCAAAATATGAGCCTAAGCATCCAGTCCAAGATTAATTTAAGAATGAAAGGAGAAACCTGTTGCATGCGCTAGATGTGGAGGATTATGGGTCCTTTTTCAGTCACAAGAAGCAACAGATTTATTTGTAACTTTCTTTCAGCCCAGTCACCCAAGGAACTCCCCTACTTTAACTAACAGTGAAATTACCAACAGAAGAGGAGGAAGTGACTAGGGACAAATATTGAAGTGACCATATGCAATTAAATTAATATGCACAAGCAAGTAAATTCATGGTTTTTTTAAGGCTGGAACAATTCTTTCCCAGAGGTGTCATAGCAATAGCACATCTTCTGGAAACAACTGTACATTAGCATTTGCATGTCTTTATAGCAATCCATGCTGAATTCTTCAAAAATTATTCCAGTATTATTTTAGTAGAAAAAGAATACATTGTTTCAGGTTCTTGAAAGTAAACAGGATATTGTGAAAATATATAGATGTTTTTTGTCAAAAAAAAAAAAAAGGGCAAATCTTATAATAACAGCTGTGTCCCATTCTTGGGATCTCTCCAAACTTTGCAAGACATTTTGGGTGTGAGTACAAAGCAAAATCAATATGTGCACTTTGGTTAAGTCCCAGTGATGCTGAGAGAAACGTGTCTCCAATTTAGTCTTCAGCTTAAAAATTCAGGATGAGACACAGAAACAGGGAAGTCTTTTGTGAATTCCAGGGACACCACCAGATTCTGAATCTTTTTTTTTGGAAAGTGCTTTTTAAGACTTGGAAGGTAAAAGGAAAAAAGATTTCAACTAATAATCTGAGCTCATAATTAAACACATCTCAACCTGAGATTTTAAGAGCATGCTGTCGTGTGTTTTTAGGATGGACAGCTGAGGAAAATGAGTGTGACATTTTTCTAAGCAAGGGTGCATATTCATGCAATTAAGCATAAGCTTTTTTAGGACTCTTTTGACACTTCATTTACATATTTTAATAAAATAAAAGGAGAGCAAGGTAAAGCAAAATTTTCCTTGGCTTGTTATATTGTTTCATAGCATTAGATGTTAACCTGTCCCAAATTCCACTTGTAGCTTCTGCTTGCTGGTAACATCTGTTAATATAAGTCTTGTCTGTGAACAACAAACTGCTGGGTTCCTAACATTGTCTGCTCTGTGACTTCTTTGTGGTAACAAAAACAATGCATTATGAACAAATAAAGAATGTAGGGCCTGATCCAAAAAGCTTTTTTTTTTTCTATTGAGTTCAGTGTGTTTTGAAATCAGCTTCTCTAGAGAATCCCATGCAAAGCAATGTCTATGAATGTTCATCTGAATTTTTAAAGTGCACTTAGCATACATTCAGACTTTTTTGCTTCTTTTTTTGCAATGCACACCAAAAATGCTCTCAGAAATTTTTGCAGTGAAAACAACTATAATCATATGTTGGAAATATTCATTCTTTCTATTTGCATGAATAATTAAGTTTTGACTAGGCAGAGAGACATAATGGAGAGAAGAAAAGTATAAGAATAATTCTACCCTAATTGTTAGGTCATGCATTCATACATAAGAAATCTGGTTTTTGCTCAGAGTAAATAATACAAAGCAGTTTCAGCAAAATAAATAGCATACACATCTTCACATCCTCCAAAGCTCTTTCAAAGCTGACCATATCTTTATGACTAGGAAATTTCTTATTGTGGAGGAAATATAGCTTTAAGATACCTATAGTAGAAACAGATTGCAAATGAAGTTGTTCTATATACGTTTTTGTGCCCTAAACATCTGAATAAAAGGTGAACATTTGGTTTCTCTACCTGCGTCTTCTGAGATAAACCTGTGATAGGACTTCAGTAGTTATTTCCTGGAGGATAATACAGGCTTTTGTAGTATCTTTTCAGAACCTTTAGGTCATTAATAGGCTTTCAGTGTCCTGACAAGCCTCAGCGCTGGGTCCCCTGCCCCCACTCTCTTACCTGTGGGCTCAGGAGTGCCTTTTAATCTCAAGATCAGGCCCTCAGATCTGACCTGGACTATGCTTTAAGTGTGCTGTGCCCTGTCTTCTGCTGTCCTGAGTGGTATTCCTGGATAGATCCAAGCCTGCATTGTACGTCACCTTGTCTTCAGCCCTTTCTCCAGAATGGACCTTGAGATTTACCTTACAGGTAGCCTTGTCTCAAGTCCTGCTTTCTGGATGAGCTTTAAATACACACCATAGGTAGCCCTGCCTCCCTGCCTGTTACCTGCTGTCCTTGCTTTGTTGACTGGACGTCCTGCATGGATACAAGACTTGACTCATTACTTTGTCTTGTATGGACCCTGTTGATGGACCGTTTTGCTGTCACCACTGTCACCCTGCACAGACCCCATGGGACTGCATCCTGTTGGTGATGGCATGGCCGAAACCTGGACATCTGTGCTGGGTTCACACTCATTTTGTGAAGCAGCTCCATTCCTGTGGCTCCCTCTCTGAGAGTCTACAACCTGAATCTTCAAATGAATTCAATGTCTTGACAAGTCCCCTCCCATTCTCAGATCATGCCCTATATATTAAAGCTCTCACAAAATTAAACCTCTCAACCATGACTCATTGATTTTTCTGTGGTGTAGTGTGCATCTGGGCTCACATGCCACTTAGAATAGAGGGTTTTTTAAAACACCTACTCATTCTTTTAATTTAACTTTATTGGCATGTTAACTACTGTACTTTCAGCTAAAAAATATGGCAGTTGATGGCTTACCAGAGCGAAGAGTCTAACCTGATGAGGTTGCACAGTGCTAAAGTGGAATTGAGATAGGTACCTTTTTAGTGAAATCTTAATCAACTCATTTTAAAAGAACCTGCAGCTTTCCTTATAGTTTTCTAACAGCTAGGATAGCTTCTGGAGTTTACTGGCTTCAGTTTATGCTGTTCTTAGACATCCAAGCCTTTCCAACTGTCCACTTGAGCTCATGAATTCTAATGGGAGGAAGAGACAAAATTATTAACGTAAACTCTCTTCAGGGTAAAGGTCTCTTCCACATCCAACAATGTTCAGTACTTAACTCTTTTGCTTACTAAGTTAATGACTGATTAGTGCCCTGGAAGAATCTGTTGAAATGTGTGTTCCATGTCCAAGAGATATGGTTCTAACTTGCTTTAAAATGTCACTGACACTCTTTAATTGACTGGATTATACATTTTTAGACAAACATAACTGTTTAATTTGATTTTGTTGTTTTGTGGATTTTTTTTTGTAAGTTAAACATAAGCATATATTTGAAATTATGAGTGCAAGGAATTATAGATTAAATACTGTTATAGATGAAATACCATTTGTCTGACATAGTTTTAGATATCTGGAATTAAAAAAAGAATCTTATTCTAAGGTAAAGGTCTAAAATAAGTCATATATGCCTTTGTTTTCTTAATTGACTGTGAAGAGACTTTAGATAATATCTCAGGTAGAAGCATCTTTTTTCGCATATATAAGAACATCAGTGGGTCCAATCCAACTGCTGATAGGCTAGAATAATTAAATGTTTAGGATAAAATAGAATTTCAGAAAATATTTAATAAACAGAAATTTTGAGGTATTTATTTGGTACATCATCTTCAGTAACATTCACTCAAATTTAATAGTAGTACTAAAATATAATATAGTTGTTTTTATTTTCTGTATTTATCTGTGATTACAGGTTATCGTTAATATGCAGGGGTAGGAATTTGATATTGTTCTGCATGATATTCACATGGCAGTCACAAGCATGGAAGAGATCCAGGAAGTCAGCATACTGAATGGTGCTATACTTTTCCTTCAACAGTGGTGAGCCTCATTTTCTAGTAATTTGTTCTCTTTTATGAGATGATCTGAGTGCTTGTACAAGTTTCTCCTAGAAGAAACAAAATATTCCTTGCAAATGGAGGTTGTAGTCTGATTTACAAAGAAAATATGTTTTAAAATATACTATATTAGAGGAATAAAATTGCACAAATTAACCATTTGGGGGCAGGGCTAGATGTGGGGGTGGATTTAATGGTTGCTTTTACAAATGTCTTTATTTAGTCTGTACAGGTGCTTAGAATAACCTTACAACAATTCCTGTGTGATTTTTATCTAGGTCAATTTTTCATATAATTATGTGAAAATGCATAATATGTAATATTCATATAATTACTGTTAGAGATAACAGCTGTAGTCTTCTCCATGGAAGTCTGACAGCAAAACCATTGTGATGGTGTTTGGATATTGCAGTGAAAAATCATTTTTGGAATGAATGTATATTTAAATAAAAATAAATACATGCATCTGTGCATTGCACATTAGCAGCAAGTCTTGATGTATGCATTATTTCAGCTCCTGAGATGATCTATGTTTAAAAAAAAAAAAAAAAAGGAAAAAGGAAAAAGGAAAAAGGAAAAAGCAAGCTTTATTACAAAGGCTCATCAAATTTTCTCAGAAAACCTAACCTGAAACTTAACTTCTCCCATACTAGCACATATGAGAAATAAGAAGTCACAGTATGGTGGTGTGATACTTACATATGCACTTCTAGTGCTTCCTACTGAGCTAAAAGTAGACTTGCAGATGAAAAATAATGATATGGCAACTGATTTTTACATCAATTTATTATCACAGACAGTTCACAGATCATAGCTGTCATCAGCAAAATCCTCTCTCTCTTTCTGATTTCCTGAAAACCGCATAATTCAAATAATACCCTGTATTGGGTTCACTTGCCAAGGTTTTGGTAGTGAGGGGGTTGCAGACGTGGCTTCTGTGAGAAGTTGCCAGAAGCTGCCCCCATGTCAGACAGTGCCAGTTCCAGCCAGTTCTAAGGACCCACCACTGGCCAAAGCTGAGCCCATCAGTGACGTTGGTAGCACCTCTGTGGTAACATATTTATGAAAGGGTAAAACGTGCTGCACAGCAGCTGTGAGAGAGGAGTGAGAAAATGTTAGAGAAACAGCCCTGCAGACACCAAGGTCAGTGAAGAAGGAGGGGGAGGAGGAGCTCCAGGCACTGGAGCAGACATTCCCCTGCAGCCCGTGGTGAAGACCATGGTGACACAGGTTGTCCTCCTGCAGCCCAAGGATATCCACAGTAGGTAGGTGGACCTACCTAAAGTCACATAAGCAGAATTATTATAGCCTGTGTCACTTAAAAATTTGCAGCATTTTCTTCATTCAAAGTGAGAGCCATTCCACAAACCCAAGAAAGGAATCATGTTTTTACATCTTCCTCAAGTCCTCCATTTTTGCAGATGCTGATATAAATTAAGTCTGAACAGGACCCCATGTGCACAGCTAATATATTTTTACTCATAAACCCTGCTATCAGAAGCTCATTTCACTTTTCCTGCATATGTACACAGGATCCAGCCAAAATTCATTTGTTTAGATGTATGAGCAGAATGTATTATCACTCTTGTACAACATATTTTAAGCTCACCATTATATTATTTACCTAATTATTACTTTATTATCGTATGCACAAGTTGAGAAGACTGTAAACACAGTCTCTCTGATCCAAATATTGTTAGACCAAATTCACTTCTCATTAAGGCTGTAATGCCATTACTGTGAACAGAATTCATCTCACTATGTTTCCTAATAGAGAATTACTAGGCAAAAGGTAGTTATCACTTTTCATATGGCTGCTTCTCAATTAGAGGTGTTGTTTAAGTGAACTTGCTGCTGTTTCTTTTCTCAGCATCTGGACATACGCCAGAAGTTCATAGGGATATAATTAAGGTCTTCACATGCCAAAGAGTGAATGAAAAACTCATGAAACATTACCAAGCAGTGTTTAGGGGCTAAGTTTTAAAGAAAGTCCTGCCAGGAATAGAGGAAATGGTGCAAGATCTGGAAGTGGTAAATACCTTTGGGATATTTTAAGAGAACCAGACAGATGCTCAGGAAACTGAAAACATGCCATCATAGTAATTAGTTCTTATTCCTGAAGAGAAGTTGAATTTGGGACCAATTCAAAGTGAGGGGCAAAGGAGCGGAGAGCATATCTCATTCTTCAAAATATATACTTTCAAGAAAGCTCAGCTGTCATGCCACATTAAACAAGTTTCTATTATGTGCAGAAAACAGAAAATACTAAGCCATTAAATGTACTAACAATTTCTGCTGTACACTTTACAAGAACAGACCATCGGAATGCACATAGGTTACACATGGGTTTTTCTATACACTGTGTTCTGTGTTACAATACTTTACTCTATGAATGTAAAATTTCATTTAACCATTTCGTTTATGGTACATCACTTGAAAAAATGTAGTAAAAGCATAGTTCTGGTGGTGGAGACATACTGCCATTTTTGTTTATAATGAAAAAATTTTAGACTCTGAGTTTTCCTGTTCATTCTATAGACTTCTTCAGTTACTACGATATGATCAGGAGGTGACAGAGTCGAACTTCATGAGGTATTAGTATTTTAAAAGATTTGATGTCTAGTGATTGAAGCAGATACTCTCGGTTAGAGTTCACTGTTGGAAAAATAGTATGGAAAAGCAAACCATCTGCCAGATTTAATTTTGTGGGGAAAAAAAATTGGGAAGTCATCCTGTTACTTATAGGTAGTTGCCTGCTTGTAAATAGAATATAGCAATAATTGCTGAAACTATTTAGGGAGGTTGTTTAATGGATTAAGTAATGTTAAATTTAATGTCAGAATGTTATATATTCACAGAATCACAGAATCTTTGAGGTTGGAAGGCACCTCTGGAGATCATCTAGTCCAACACCTCTCCTCAAAGCAGGATCAACTAGAGTAGATGGCCTGTCTGTGTCCGGTTGTTTTTTGCATATGTCCAGGAATGGAGACTCCACAACTTCTCTGAGCAACCTGTTCCAGTACGTCATCACCTTCATAGTAAAAAAAGGTTTTTTCTCATGTTTAAATAGAATTTCCTATATTTCCATTTGTACCCATTGCCTTTTCACTAAGTACCACTCAAAACAGTTTGATTTCCTCTTCTTTATTCCTAACCATCAGGTATTTATAAACACTGATAAGATCCCCCTAAACCTTCTCTTCCCCAGGTTGAATAGTCCCAGCTTTCTCAACCTATCCTTATATGTCACATGCTTCAAAACCTTAATCATCTTTGTGGCCCGTTGTTTACTTTCTCCAGTAGGTCCGTGTCTCTTTTGTACTGGGAAGCCCAGAACTGCACCCAACAGTCCAGATGTGTCTCACCAGTGCTGAGCAGAGAGGAAGGATCATCTCCTTTGAGGTTCTCCTAATGCAGCCCAGGATGCTGTTTGCCTTTTCTGATACAAGGGCACAGAGGTGGCTCATGGTTAACTTGGTGTGTAGCAGGACACGTGTGCACACAGTATTCCTCATCGGGTGCAGAATGTGGCATGTCATAGAATCATAGAATGGCCTAGGCTGGACGGGATCTTGAAAGATCATCTGGTCCAAACTTTTGTGGGAAAGAGAGCCTCGATGAAATCACCTAGCACCCTGTCTAATCACATCTTGAAAACCTCCAGTTCTTTCCCTTTGTTGAACTTGATGGCATTATTCTCTGCCCACTTCTCCAGCCTGTCAAGATCCCTCTGAATGGCAGAACAATCATCTGGTCTGTCAGTAACTCCTCCTAGTGTTGTATTGTCTGCAAACTTGCTGAGGTTGCACTCTGCTCAATCACTGAAATCATTAATGAAGCTGTTAAACAGTTTTGGAGCCAATATTGACCCCTAGGGCACACTGCTGGTAACTGACCTTCAGCTGAACTTTGTGGTGCTGATTATAATTCTTTAAGCCTGGCAGTTCAACCAGTTTTAAGTCCACTTTACTGTCCACTTATCTGGTCCATACTTCATGAGTTTGTAATGAAAATGTTATGGGAGAGAATGTTGAAAGCCTGGCTCACGTCAGTCCCTCTGCTGCTATATCCCCTTCTCTGCTGGTGTCTTATTTTACACTCCTCTTTTTCTTAAAGAAGTGTATTCTAGAAACAACAGAATTGAAAACCAGAAACCACGTACAGAGTCTGCTGACCCAGAAGGCACTAAAACTCATTGGATTGAATAAAAGCACATGCATTTGCCATAAATTCAAGAAAATCTGCTTTCACCTCTTTTTCCTGAGCTCAACAGCCCAGAAACTTGTGCCCAAGCTCTGCTAAGATCCAGAAATTAAATGGTGTAGCACTAACTGTCTCTGGGGTATAAAGTCTATTAGATACAAAGCATGTTCCATATTCATGAACAGAATCAAGCCCTCATAAAATTCAGCTATAGCACCTGTCTTTTTAAAATACTGTTTGAAGGTATGGAGGTAGTTGTTTCTGAGTTTACACATAATCTACTTATTACAACTGCCCTGAAAACATAGTATACTAACTGCAACACTTGGAGATTTTAGGTTCAGTGCTTTAGAAGATCCAAATGCAAATTTTCTGCTGTCTGTTCTCTAGGCAAAGATTGGCTAGTATGTCCTTCATATACATCTAAACAAGATGAATTCTATGTTCTCTCCGGTGGCACAGCTGCAATAGGATATATTTAACAGTGCCCTCATCCTACCTCTTAGTCAAGGGTCACTCTGGACCGGAATGCAGAAGTGACAATATGCTGTATATGTCGTATGTGAACATTTCCTGGATACAGAAATGGAACATCTCTTCCAGTCGTATTTTAAAATAAATTGCAATTACTGTTTATTTCTTTTAAAAAACATATGCAAACAACAACCAGAAGCAGCAGAACATGAGTTTTTCTCCCTGAATAGACATATTTTCTATACATGCAGAAGCTTTGGTTCTGGAAATGTAGAATTTTAAACATATCCAAATTCTTACTATTTCCTACCTGATGAGATCTGTGTGTTTTCAAAAGCCTGTGTGCAGCACCACTTAAACTACTGTGGAGTAATAGCATTGACTTGGTAACCAAGCTTGACTAAAACAGGTTGGAAATATATGAGCAGAAAATAAGATACTATCTGTTTAGTACCATATTAGTATCTTATTATTATTTAGCATCTTATTTTATTTGTTTATTCGCTTAATATAAACCACATTTTTATTATAACAGGCAGGTTTTATTCCAGAGGATGCATAAAAAGAAATTTTGAACTGTAGCTTAAAGGAAAATTGCATTCACCCAAATGAACAAACACACAGCATTAAAGAGTGATGCAATGATACAGGCTCTTCCCCAACAGTGCTAATAAATAACCCAGTGAGGTCCAATATTGTCACAGAGGAAAAAAAAATGTTTGACACATACTAACTGTATTTTCATTAAAAAGTATAATTTTATTGTAAAATTTAAAAAAAAAGTAAAGAGTTCAGGAAATCTGAAATAATTTCTCTACTATATAATTCCTGTTTGGCTTTTACAGAGCAGTGGATCTAGTTTGTTCAAAAAACATTTGTTTATTTTTTCCTTTCTTTAGGAAACTTAATAGATAATTTATTCTATATCCCTAAAGAAGAGCTGTACTCCAGCATACCTCATACATAATACCAAGTAGAAAACAACAGGAGTTCAGGAAATCTGAAATAATTTCTCTACTATATAATTCCTGTTTGGCTTTTACAGAGCAGTGGATCTAGTTTGTTCAAAAAACATTTGTTTATTTTTTCCTTTCTTTAGGAAACTTAATAGATAATTTATTCTATATCCCTAAAGAAGAGCTGTACTCCAGCATACCTCATACATAATACCAAGTAGAAAACAACAGGAAAATAAACATCGAGATCTCTGCATACCTTAGAGTGTACTTTTTACCTGAGAGCTTCCCCCAGAGAGCCATTTTTCTCTCTCCCTCTTGAATGGCCTCATGCTCTATTTCTGCCAACTGGTCCTACGATAATAATTAGGGTTGTTAGTCTCTGCCTACCTGAAATAATTGCAGTGTAATTATCCTTACCATCCTGAACATGAGGTGCCTGGATGGAAGAAAAATTTGCCTATGATTGGATAGACAAAAGATGAAAGGACAAAAGGATAAGCAACAACCTGTTTGTTGCTGTTATGAAGTTAATTAGTTTGGACTAGACCTACTAGAAGATAAGCATGCTCACATCCTGAGATTGCAAGCATATAACTTTTTAATGTTTACCCCTTGAAATGGAGTATAGACCCCTATGTTAGGTGTATGGGCTTCTTATATTATGTCTAGCAAGAAGTAAATACAACAGCTCAGAATGAGATTCCAGCAAGTGATATGGTGAACAGAAACTTGCTCACAGCCCTTTACGCTTTAGTAAGAACTGTCACGCTCTATATTGACTCATCCTGAGATCGTAGGATGGTAACTTCAGTTAACTGGCCTTCACAGCTGCAAGTGCTATCCTAAATACAGACTTCATGTTTCTTTTAAGATAAGAGTGACTGTTTCTAGTGTTTAGTTCATTCACCCTGGATATGAGGTTGCTATCTGAAAAGTTTAAAATTCCATTTTCAACCTCACAATAACGTCTTAACAATTACATTGCAGGATATGTTGGTAACCATTTGAGGCTCTTCTTTATCTCTCTTCTTGAAGCCTTACCATGGGGACAAATAAAACAAAACAAGATTCACCCAGGATGGGAAAAAAGAGAAGGGTAAAGAAGCTATTCAGCTGAAGGGCAGAGACTTCGATCTAGGTCCATGCATTCTACATGACACAGTCACTGTATACAGTACAAATACACTTCAGATTCCAAGACTGAAACTGAATATTTCCATGTTCTATGCATGGAGACTCAGTAATTAAGAATCTTTCTTCCTGGAACAGTGAATCTTGGATTGTTCTTTCTGCGTAGACACAGGTTTAGCAGACGTGATTTCAGGTACACCTGATCCATCCTAACTTAAAGTATTGTGGTAAAAGGTAAATACAACTTTCCTGAAAAATGGAAATGGGAGTTAACATTTGTCAAGCTGAGATCAAAACTGAATTCACAATATGTTTTACTGATAAGTTATTTCCTAAAAGCTTCACCCACCAATCTAAGCAAATCCTAAATCCTTTATTTGAGTTAGCTCTTAGGCAAGGCAAGAGGCATTCTAGAGTTGACGAGATTCACCCCAGGGTTATGAGATCCATTCCAGGATCCTGAGGGAACTGGCAGATGTAGGAGCTAACCCGCGCTCCATCATATTTGAAAAGTCATGGAGAAGTCCCCAGTAACTGGAGAAAAGCGAATATCATACCCATTTTTAAAAAGGGTAATAAGGAGGCCGCTGGGAACTACCGACCAGTCAGCCTCACCTCAGTGCCCAGTAAGATCATGGAAGAGATCCTCCTGGAAATCATGTCAAGGAATATGGAAGACAGGGAGGTGATTAGAGATAGTCAACATGGCTTCACCGAAGGCAAATTGTGCTTCATTAATCTAGTGGCCTTCTACAGTGGAGTGACTACATCAGTGGACAAGGGAAGAGCTAGATGTCATCTACCTGGAATGCTGAATAGCCTTTGATGAGGTCTCCCCCAATATTCTTGCCTCTAAATTGGAGGCATATGGATTTGATGGATAGACTAATAGACAAATAAGGAGTTGGCTGGATGTCCTCATCCAAGGAGTTACAGCCAATGGCTCAATGTCCACATGGAAACCAGTAATGAGTGGTGTCCCTTAAGAGTCCATACTGGCACTAATAGTATCTAATATCTTCATCAGTGACATAGATAGTGGGATTGAGTGCACCCTCAGCAAGTTTGCAGATGACACCAAGCTGAGTGGTGC
>NW_008795018.1:7512193-7514302 GCF_000699145.1 Aptenodytes forsteri
TGAGACCCCACCTGGAGTACTGTGTTCAGCTCTGGGGCCCCCAGCATAAGAAAGACATGGACCTGCTCAAGTGGGTCCAGAGGAGGGCCATGAAGATGATCAGAGGGATGGAACATCTCTTCTATGAAGAAAGGCTGAGAGAGTTGGGGTTGTTCAGCCTAGAGAAGAGAAGGCTCCATGGAGACCTTCTTGTGGACTTTCAATACTTAAAGGGGGCTTATAAGAAAGATGGGGACAGACTTTTTACTGGGGCCTGTAGTGACAGAATAAGGGGCAACAGTTTTAGACTGAAAAGTCTAAAAGTAGATTTAGATTGGACACAAAGAAGAAATTTATTACAATGAGGGTGGTGAGACACTGGAACAGATTATCCAGAGAAGTTGTGGATGCCCCATCATTGGAAGTGTTCAAGGTCATGTTGGACGGGGCTTTGAGCAACATGACGTAGTGAAAGATGTCCCTGCCCATGGCAGAGGGGTAGAACTAGATGATATTTGAAGGTCCTTTCCAACCCAAACCATTCTATGTTCTATGATGTTTTTGTGAAATAGACCTTTTTGTTAATTTTGGCCCTGATCAGGTTCAGCTGCATGACAGAGCCTAAGCAGTTTGATACCTATCAAGACTAAACCATACTGTGGACATGTGCAGAAGTTTAATTCCGTCAAGAGTAAATACAAAAGAATCTAAGTACCCCTAGGGGTACTTACACTACCCCTAGGTAGTGACTGACCAGGGAATTTTAGATCACAGTATTGGACCCTAGAAACAATTTTTTTTTTTTTTTTTAAATCCTTTACTGAATTTGACTATTTATATCAATGTTATTTGCAAGGACATACAAAATACTCAGACCACTTTGGTGAAAGCAGTATGAAACTAGAACAGCACAGCCCCTTGTTTCAATGCCAGAACTCAAAACTCTGAGTCCAATCCTGTGCTATTTCTTCTAGCAAAAATTCTAAACTGTGTACTTAATAATAGTGGTTTAAAATATCTTGTAGCAATAATTATTTCTATGACAGTGCAAACACTGAAGGGGTTTTTGTGATTATGGTCACACAGCAATGAAGCTTTCAGCATTGCTGTCATAGAGCTCTTATTAAAATTCAAGCCAGCTACTTATCATTCAGTTCTTTGGCTGGAAAACCATTAAACAATAAAGAGAAACATGAGCAGGAAGAAGGATCTATTCCAAATGCTCTTGCATGATCTCCCTTGCCAGGGAAATGACTCTTTGGCCTCTGTGTACTTGGCTTGCTAGTTCTTTGCAGCTTTCATTTCTATACAATGAATAGTGTCTCACTGTGTCATGTGGAAATAGATGGACACAAATAAAAAACCCTATTTTTTAATAATTATCAAATGAAACATTTTAGAACTTGTAAAACAACTGATATTAGGATCTGATTTTAGGATTCTCCTGAAATTACTAATTTAGAATTCAGTATTTCTCTCAGGTCTTGGGCATTTCTGAGACGAGAGGAAGGGACATAATGTGAAATGCTTACAACATATGAAAAGTTAATCAGACACTGATTTCCTATGTATTTTAAATGCGAAAGCCTGGAAAGCTCTTGTTTGTGTGACAGAAAAGCATCCACAATTATAATAGTTTGAATCAAGTTTCCTCCTCTTTTCTCAAAATATAAATTCCCTCTCCCAACCATTTTCCCTTAAATAAAACAAAATGCAAGAAAACCAATTAATACATGTTGCCAAGTGTGTGAAAAGATGATTCCACACTGCTAGCATACTGTTCAGAAAATCCTACTGGTAAATACAGGTAGTAGCACACTGGGATAAACACAGCATTTGTCCAATCCATCAGTAAATTCTGATTATATTCCCTTTCTCCATCCCTGCTTACTTGCCAGATTCCCTCCCTCCCACCCTGTCTCCCTCCTTCCCTGCCTCCTTCTTGCTCTCTTGTCCTCCTTCCCTCCATTCCTCCTTGGAAGTTTTAAAGGGGAAGGAAGGAAGGAAGGAAGGAAGGAAGGAAGGAAGGAAGGAAGGAAGGAAGGAAGGAAGGAAGGAAGGAAGGAAGGAAGGAAGGAAGGAAGGAAGGAAGGAAGGAAGGAAGGAAGGAAAAGAAAGAAAGAAAGAAAG
>NW_008795018.1:7514430-7516200 GCF_000699145.1 Aptenodytes forsteri
AAGGAAGAAAGGAAGGAAAAAAGAAAGAAAGAGAGAAAGAAAGAAAGAGAGAGAAAGAAAGGAAGAAAGAAAGAAACCCCCATTCTTCATTTCCTCCTTATCCCTACCTTAAAAGAAAAACAAAACAAAAATACCCACCAAAACAAACAAACAAACAAAAACCAAAAACCAACCCAAACAAAAAAAATCTCCAACCAAAAACCCCAGACAAAACCTTCAGGAACAATTGATTTTAAACTATATTGATAAAAAAAAAAAAAAAAAAGCCAAAAAAAAAAAAAACCAAAGCCAAACAACTAAAAAAGAAATAAATTTTGAATCTCAGCTGTGATTTTTTGGAAGCTAGAGTTCAAAATTTGAACCCTGCAACACCTAAGTACTTAAATCCTTTTCTAGAAGAAGCCCAAAGATGATAGCTTTGGCTTGGGATTTTTTTTTTTTTCTTACCTTTAACATATCCATGGTCATTTCAGCCTAGAAAATTGTATTTTTTCTCCACTACTCATTCACATTAAGCTTTGTATGTGACTATTGCCTGAGCTTTTATGTCTTAAGTCCTGGGAATACCACGTATGTTATGAAATCCTAATGTCACAACATAACAAAAAATAGCCCTTATCATCTGAGGCAGGGGAAGGCTACTGTGCAACTTTCAAGCTTTAGCTGGGAACCTATGAAAAATCACTGTGATAAGACGTACAAAAATAACCCCAAGCAGACCCCAAGACTGAGGAGAAAGAAACCCTCAACCACCAGCATTGAACTTCTCCCAGTGAAGAACTTGGGATACGAGGGACATCACTACCTCTCTGCTTGAGGAAGATATGCTGTCAACCTTAGGACCCAGAGGGACATCAGAAAGGTGGGCAGAAAGATCAGAAAAGAGACTAACATAAGTGACATAATAGTGAGTATTTGCAACAGACCACATGGTCAAGAAAAACTGATGAAAAGTTCTTTCAACAACTGGAAGAAGCCTTATATTTTCAGGCCTTGGTTTTCATAAGGAACTATAATCATCCTGACATCTGCTAGAAGGGTAACATGACAGGGGGATCTCTCGAGAACATCAAAGAAGATTTGTTGATGCAGCTGACTGATGAGCCAGGTAGGGAAGCTGTTAAGCTGGACCTGTTACCCATAAATAAGTATAATTTGTTCAGTGTATGAAGACTGGTGGCAGTCTTGGCAACAGCAACCATAGGTCAAAGGACTAGTGACAAAAGGCTAAGATTTTGCCTTGATCTTTACTGTTAAGTTTTATCCTCAGACCTTGAAGGTCGTTGATCCTAGTGTCAGATTCTAGGGAAGTGAAGCATTACCCATGGTAGAAGAGGATTCCATCAGGGATCACTGAGTTGAACTGGACATACAAAAGTCCTTGGAACAAGATGGTGTACATTCCAGGGTGGTGAGGAAGCTGGAAAATGCCATTGAAAGAAAAAATGCCGTATCATCTTTTGGTCATGGAGACTGGAGGAGGTTCCTGATGATTAGAAATATGCAAATATCATACCTATCTTAAAGAGGGCAATGATGTGAGAAGCTACAATTTGGTCAGCCAAACCCCATTCCATAGGAAAATCATAGAGCAGATATATTGGAAGCCATTTCCAAGGACCTGAAGCAATTGTGGACAATAAGACTGGATTAAGGAAAGCGAAATCACGTGTGACAAACCTGATAGCTTTCAGTGATGAGACAACTAGTTTTATGTTTGCTTTTTCTTATGACTTGCTCCCAAGTCTATGGGGCTGGATGGGATCCACC
>NW_008795018.1:7517598-7535406 GCF_000699145.1 Aptenodytes forsteri
GTATTTAAAAGACGTGTAGATGAGGCACTTAGGGACATGGTTTAATGGGCATGGTGGTGTTGGGTTGACGGTTGGACTCGATGATCTTAGAGGTCTTTTCCAACCTTAATGATTCTATGATTCTATGATTGTATGTACAAAAGGAGAGGGGTGGATGTTGTATACTCTGACTTAGCAAGGTCTTCAGCAAGGTTTTGTATAGTATCTTTATAGCCAAAGGGGTGAAATAAGGTGCATAGAAAATTGGCTGGGAAACAGACTTTGGAGGGGCTAGTGGATAAGAAATCAATTAATCTTTCTCATGGATCAATACTGAGATAAATATTGTTTAATGTCTTTATTAACAACCTGAACTGTGAGATGGAGTGTACTCTTAGCACGTTTGAGGAAGAAAGCAAACTCGTCAGAATGGTCCATATACTGAAGGGCAGGACTGCTACTAAGAGATACCTAACAGAAACCTCATGAAGTTCAACAAAAGCAAATGCAGTGTCCTACACATGGGGAGGAATAAACTCTTGTATCCCTAAAGAGCTTTTCAGGGGAGAAAATGGTGGGTTTGGTGGACCTAGCTGAATGTAGGTCAGCAGTGTGCCCCTGCAACAAAGGCAGCCAACCACATCCTGGTTGAGGTACCTCTTCTTGAGGAAGACTACCTCTTCTTGAGTAGACTTTATAACTAGGTGTGCCTAACTGTTAGACAAATTATTTAGGTCAGATAAATCCTAATATTCAAAGCTTTCTGCTGCTACCTTTCTGTTTGGCTACCTGACAATCTTTTTCTTGAGGAACTTAAGTGACAATTAGTTTATGCCTTTCTGGTACTATTGTGATTAAGTTTGATATCAGCCTAGTTACTGTCTCAATTTTTTTCATGTTTTACATCTCAGCAAAATACGAATGCCATTTCACAAGGAAAAAAAAAAAAAAAAAAGAAATTCCTACAACCTGAGGGGTTTAATTTTATATAATACTAAGGACATTCTGCAAACATAGGAGATTTTAAATTTTCCTGGAAAAAGAGAAGGAGAGAGAGCACAAAAGGCCTTTTAAAGACTGAGTGTAAAGCAATGTAAACATAGGGATTGTTACATCCCTTCTGCAAAAATGAACTCATTAAAAAACAACATTTTATTAGCTGATGAAATAATTATATCTACCCCATTCATTTAAAACTTTTTTTGTTGAATTATTAATATTACGGTATATAGCTGACTTTTTTGCTCTCTGGAATGTCAGGGAAGAGTCATGCCACAAAAATACAGCTTCATTTATATCAGTAAATACATGCTGTGTTCTGTACAAAATGTGAAAGATGTAGGAATACTGGCATAATCTGTCAGTGAAGGAGAATATAATAACATCAAAGTAGGAGACAAATCTCCCTTTTACTGTTGTTCTATAGATCCTAAAGAAAAACCCTACTGAGGTTTTGTATTTCAAAGTATTCACTTACTACCATTATTCTTAATTTCATAAATGACCCTTCCCTGCTACGGAATATTTGCCAGATGTAGTATATGCACCCTGGTCGCAGCACTCCTTCATTCTAAACTCTTTACTCCAAGGGAATTTAAACTCACAACATCTATCTGCCTGAAGAATTCTTTAAATACTAGATTATAGACATTCTTCGCTTGTCAGTGCTGTGCCATGTTGACATGTATGTGATCAGTGCTTTGCTAAGTGTACAGAAGTTTCTACTTGCAAGCAAGGGGAGAAATTTAAACATCTCTGTGCTGAACATTTCAAAGCCCATAAAGGCAGCATAGTTCAGTGTAATGACTATGAACATGAACAGTTAATATTAAATTAATTTTAAATATAAAGTTAATTTCACCCCTTTAAAAACACATATGCACACAGAGAAGTAATAAAAATAAAATGAAGAATCTATTGATTGATTTTTTTGGGTTTTGTAATGTTTGCTTTAATTGATATAATACAAAAGGTGAAATGAAACTGAAGGAACTAACTCTAAATTGTTAAAATCCTATTAGGAATTAATAATTATAGCATTTGGCTCAATTTTTATCCATCCAGGGTATATAAGGAGTAAGA
This sequence comes from Aptenodytes forsteri, assembly GCF_000699145.1. NCBI lineage: Eukaryota > Metazoa > Chordata > Aves > Sphenisciformes > Spheniscidae > Aptenodytes > Aptenodytes forsteri. The sequence goes on from NW_008795018.1 coordinate 7,519,660, forward strand.
ATTAAAAAAAACCAGGCATCCAAAATACATGTGGTTTATTGAAATAATAAAGTCTAGCAATACTTAAAAATTTTTTTTTTTTTTTTTTTTTTTTTTTTTTTTTTTTTTTTAGGGAGTGAAGGGATATTGTAGTCTTCATAATTCACAATTGCTAAAATAAACATACCAGTTATGACTGCAGTGTATTTTATCTTGGCACAAATTTTTTGACACCTTTATTCCGTAGTACCTTGTTGGGGAAATGACCTGATTCTTCCCTTATGTGCATTACTACCCTTCAGCTTCCTTTTAGTCCTTCCTTCGGTCCACTAGAAATGTATCTAGTGTATGATTGGTAAATACATTCTAACATTTTGTTCTAACTCTATAGAAGAGACTGACAGTAAAGCTGCTTGTTTGTGCAACTAAAAATATCCTCCAGCAGAATGGGAAAATGAGTTTTCTCCTTCCTCTTCTGTTACTGTCAGAGCACTCAGTAGCTATTTGTGTGGCTGTTTTCAAGAAAGCTTTTTTTTTAATAGAAAGATGAATCTATTTGTCAGTAAACTCAATTAATAATTTCAGAATTCTGAAGAATAAATTCGACAATAAGTTTTATAAAGTAAGTGTCCATAGAAAAGGAAATGCTTGTGTCAGTGAAATGAGGTATTCCTAACTTTAGGTTGTGGTCTGGCCTAAAACATAAGCAAAATGTGAAATTACCCTTACTGGGTAATTAATTTGGGAGTAAGAAATCTCTTTGCAAGAATCATTGACATATGCTAGTAGACTGTTAGATGATAATGTATATCCCTGTAGCATAAAGCCAATATAGCTGAAGTGTTCATATGAAAATAATAACATAACATGTAAATAAAATAGCATAATAAAAGTATATCAAAGTCATCCTTAGTAAAGATCAATTCAGTTGTCTCTAAAAGCCATACCAGGGGATATGTACATATCAGCTTCATATATACACAAGTTCTGTTTTAGAGTCAAAAAACCACACTCCCTCTCAGAATCATCCAGAAGCTACAAATGAGTGAAAAGTCCTAGAACTGTTTTGTCTGCTTTTAGCAGATTCTTTGTACCTTTATAAACTCATAAACTGAGCAAACTGCAATGACAGTATTTTTCCTTTTGACTGTACGTATTGTCCATGAAAAGTGTTTGTTGTGTAATATAAAAAGACTTCAGTCAAATAGTGATGATCATCCTACTCATCCTAAGAAAAGTGAGGAAACTGGGGTTTGATCTCTACTCTAACAAACATGATTTATACTCTTAGCCACCCGAAAGCTAAGGGATTTTTTCCCCTAAAAAAATTTTAAAACTTCCATTCATTTGTTCGGATACTTAGGCACAATGTGTCTCTAATTCCCCTTTTAAATAATTCAGAACCATAGTACTTTTCGCATGTAATTTGATTTTTATTAGTACAACATTATAAGAGAATATAGGTGAAAAAAACAAACAAACATATATTCAGATATAGTTACAATATAGACAACATTGCAGGTCCTTTCCAGCTATGATTCTACAATAATTCTATCTCACTGCATGTGTTATAGGTTCAGCTAGGGTTATACAGCATCAATAATGAAACATTTTTCTTCATTAATACATTAAAAGAATAGATAATTTAAATAGTGTTTATTTTTAATTTTACTTCCTTTATATAAAATCAAGGAATCATATGAAAATCAAGGATGGTTTGAGAATATTGTGGTATATGGCCTGTGTGAATACAGTTTTAATAGCTAAGAGATATATTTTATCTCATAGCAATTAAATCAAGAAAGCATTTATTTAAAGGTAAAAAAGAATATTTCTAGAATATCCCCAGCTAAGTCTTAAACAAATAGACTAGTAAAAAAAGTAAAAGGAAAAAAAATACCATTATTCAATTCCAACATAAAAAGGAATAATAAAGACCACCTCCAGTTACTTAAGATAAAAACTAGAAATTGTCAGATTCCTGGTAGAAAAATTATTGACTACTCTTTTGCCACACTGGAAATAATCAACAATAAGAAGCATCATGCTTTAAGGAAGATTTTGCATCTGTGACCTTAACTAAATACAATTTTACATTTAATCTTTTTCCTTCATTTATGTGCACAAGGTGTAGACTAGATTTTCTACCAATTCTATTAGTAAGAGTGAACAGGATGTATGAATTTCTGTCCAATTCTGTACCACTCTTGGCATTTTTTGGTTGATTGCTTAGGGAATTATATGCATCACAAAGAAATTTGTGCTCCTCTCATGTTTGTCTTACCTTTACTTACCTCACTCCTTAGGACTAGTCTGTGTACTGCTAAAGACTTGGGGATGAAGGTCAATAAATCTATTCACAGAATATCTCAAAGAAATATAAACAAATTATAGATAAAGATATATTTGTCCTCACTGATTCTACTTTATCATTTTTTCCTTCCACTTTTCTGATAAAACATAAATAACTTTCTTTAGAAAAAATCCAAAGTACTATTGCTCATAATTTACAAAATTTTATGATTATATTTCTCTCTGATTTTATGCTATGCTTCATGGGTTACTTTTGGTTTAAATCTTTACAATTTCCCCTAATATACAATAACTCTCTAACTGCTAAGATACTGGAATATTATGTAAGAGCCTCAGAGAAACAGGGGGAAATTAAACAAGCTTCTGTAAGAACGAACAATTTTTTAAAAATCAGTTTGTTTTATTCTGTATCGACTCATTAGGTTAATGATGAAGACATTTAAGATAAGAAGCGTTCCAGTAGTGGAATCCATTAATCTCTTGTAAAAATATTGAATATATGATCTTTTTTCCTCTCTTTCATGATCAGAGAAGAAACAACAATGTATTTGAAACTGTGAGAAAGTCTAATAGCCTAAATCTTTGTCAATGGAATGGAGAGAAGACCTGATCAGAGTACCTGATCTGATACTGTTTAATTATCCTATGCACTTATCTAGTGCTTTCTTAAAATTCGGAAATAATTGATCAACTGACTTTGTTTTTTACAGATTATGACAGACTAACAACTTCTAAGGCCAGCAGGGAATATTAAATCATTTATTCTGATTGCCTATATAGCGTAGGTCATAGAATTGCTCTAATATTTATCTCCACACTTTATGTTTCAGCTTAAAATCCCTTTCAAGAATGCACCCAGTCTTGACTTGAAGATTTCAATACAAGTCTTCCCTTTCGTAACTGGTGAAAAATGCATTCATTACTTAAAATAGAATAAAATAATTTTTGTGAATCTGCTTTACTGGTGGTCTATTATCTCACGTTTATTTTGAATGTTAGCCATTTTTGGTGCCACTAATGTGGACAACTGAGCTACATGTATTTGTTTTTGACTGATTAACTTAAATATTCTATAAGTGAAAAGTAACTCTTTTTGTGAAGAATTATCTTGCTCGCAGGTTTGTTTTGTTTTGTTTTGTTTTTAAAATACTATCACTCCAAAACTCTAAGTAATTTATGTGCTTTGTTTTCTCATTGTATAGGTTTATATCCATTTGATCCCAGTGTAGATTCCAACACTGTATTTGAAACTGAAGGTGAGTTTGGAGGAAGAGATGATGTGCAACTCCCTTCCCATATGTGCCCCAGTTAGCTGAGACTCCAGTTCCTGCTGGAATTGCCTGACATCCTGGAGTAACTGCTCCAAAACTGAAGTTTACCTGAAAGAGGGACTTTTACATATGGACACAAAGCAAATGAAGGTACTTCAGGGAAGCTGAGAACTTTATTATCTAAATAGATATAATCGTAGTCAGGACTTGGTTTTGGCACTCTTCTGTGGGTTTCAAGGGACTGCTAGGCTTGTGATAAGAAAGAAGAGAGAACAAAAGTGTCTCTGATGTAGTGAAAGAAAAATGTCTGCTCCCTACCACCAAATAAACTGGGCAAAACAATGACCCTTGTTATAGGTTGAACACAGTGAGAAGAGCCTAGTCCTGTGAGAGAGCAGCAAGGGCAGACTGCTCCATGAGGGAAGGCGAGCTGGGAGCCAAAGGTGAAAAGAAATGGGTAGAGCAGTGGCCTCACTAATAAGGAGTCAAGAAGGTAAGTCAGCAAATCCAGGTCAGGATCAGGTCCAGAGACAGAGTTCAGGGTCAGGTACAGACCGGTGATCACCCGGCAAGCCAGGAAGCCACGTCAGAAGGTCAGGATCATGGTCAGGGTCGAGGGGGTACAAGAACAAGCATAGGCATGTGTGGCACATCTGCAATGTAACACAGGTGGGGCCAAGAAGGAGAGCCTCAGCTTCAAGCAGCTCCAGAAGGAGAGGCAGGCCCTCACTTCTAGTTTTATTTGGTTTTGTGGTGTTTTTTTTTTTTGTAACAGCTCTTATCATCAAAGAAGCTGTCCTTGGACTCAGCCAGCCAAATGCCTAGAAGGAGGGGGTGCACTCAGGACTCTGGCAAATGCTCTTAAATTCTAGTCAAATCGAGACTCTGAAGCCTAATTGCACCAGGGTCGTAAGCAGTAATCCAGATTATTGAGCTTCAACCCTGCCTCAGTTTCTGGCATCTTAACTCATTAAGATGCGTTAAACTAGTATTCTCAAAGTTCTTTCAGAATCTGAAGTTAGGCAGTGGTGTGTAAGTGTTATTAACATTATAATCTTGTTTAATTATCTTTCCCCCCCCCGACTGGAAGATAATCTAGCTATGGAAAACCAAGCTGTGGAGATCGAGTATGTAGCCAGCATAGGCTGGTCATGTAATAGGATTGTTAACATGAGTAACTTGAAAAATCATGATCCAAACTAAAAAAATAAGCAAGCAGAAGATTAGCTTTATCAAGACTTTCCCTCCCACTGTCCTTTATCCTTTCCACTGAGACTATGTAGAATGTGTGAGTATATAGGTGATAAATGTGAAAGAAATACAAGAATCATATGGGACTAGTATGGTTAGAATTTCGGGTAGTAATCTTTTTCTGATACAGAAAAGGTTGACTGCCCCATCATTCTCTCCATTGAACATTTGAAACAAATCATACACTGTAGACAACAGTCTTCCATTGGATCAAATGTGAATGTAGGTGCTAAATTTTATACACTTTGAATGTTTTGCTCTTAGTGGTTTATTCAAGTTCAGAAAAGGATAAAACTATATGCCCTATTTTAACCATAACTAGTTAAGTTATTGTTGCTGGTTTTGTTCTCACAAGGAGCATAAAGTACAGCTGGGCACTCCCAGTCTTTTATAATAAACCCACAGTGATGGTTCAGTAACCTTTCTAAAATTGTTAATTCTATTGTATTATTTGCAAATACTAAATAAATCCTAGTTTGACATCTGGTTAATAACTAAGACAGGAAAAAAGCATGCAAGCTATGTCTTTTTCATATTCCCTATTATCCTTAGAAAATACTATTATTGCAGAAGATGGGAAAAATTATTTTTTATTGTATCATCTTATTCTGTCTTCCACAAGGTCAGGGGAATTCTGTGAAAGTTATCAGAATAAAATGATTGCCATTACTAGTGTCTGGATAGATCCTGTGCTTGATCATAATGCAAATGTCATCCATCACTGCCTTCTGTACAGTTATTATTGCAGAAAGATGGGAAAAATTATTTTTTATTGTATCATCTTATTCTGTCTTCCACAAGGTCAGGGGAATTCTGTGAAAGTTATCAGAATAAAATGATTGCCATTACTAGTGTCTGGATAGATCCTGTGCTTGATCATAATGCAAATGTCATCCATCACTGCCTTCTGTACAGTTTTGCCTCCCCATTCTAATTTACTCTGTAACTCCATCAGACGGTAGGTAAGCAATTAAGTGCACTACTCCTGAATAACTCTAAAACAATGGTTGTTTCATCAATAATTGGTGCCATGGATCTGAGCTTCAAAAGCCATAACCTAATCCTCCTCCCCTTTTAATTTTTTAAGATAAAGAACTGCAAATATTTACAAAAGTATATGGAGCTAAGTGGTTCTACTGTTCAGTTACACAAAGAATAATCTTTTTTAATTTTTGGTTCATGAGAGTTCATACAAATTGAATATGCTTTGAATCTCAAGTTAGACTAATCATTTAAACTGACAGCAAAAATGAAATGAAACATTTGACATTTGCCTGTTTTCTGCTTGAAAAAATAAACTGACTATTGTTTATGTGAAAGTAATGTCCTTAAAATTGGTCCAAGGATGCCTTTCACGGAGAAATGTTGAAAGATTTGTATACCCTGCCACACCTTGTTCCATTTCAGAATGAAACAGTTGTATAATTTCAGCAATAAAAAGTATTAAGTCATGACCTTGAAGACATGTGGTGTGGAGTAGCTTCATTCACATGCATAAAGCTACTTCAGTGTGGAAATTATGTATCTCAGAGAAATTTAGAGTTGTCAGAAACACAGCCAGGGTGTGAGCTTACAAGTACAATGTAGACAGTCAAGTGAGTCTTTGAGCTCACTAAATGGCTTTTTTTAATTTAGCAAAGTACATGTACAATTGAACATACAGTTTGATCTATTGATGATTTCATCTTCTGGTCAATGTAAAGTCCAATGTAACTGTGTCTGGTAGTGGAAGATGCACTAAAGAGACAGATGAGTCCTTAACAGCCAGCTCAACTGAGAACATTTTTTGCCAGAAAGAGTTGTAAATTCTCTAAACTCTGCTTTTTTTCTAGACAGCAATAAGGCTAAACCATTTTTTTATATATACCAATATGTCTTTGTTTAATGATACTGGTAGCATTTTTATTAAACATACCCAGTGTGGTAAACAAGTATTGAATCTACCATCATTTCTCCACCAGAACTCAACCCTGGAACCACCACTACTCAGTTTTGAATGAAAGCATGAAGATTGCTAAAATAGTGGTTCAACGGATATGAATAAAATATAAGCAGTAATTAAGAACCAGAACTACATGCAACAGCATACTCACTACCGATCCACACATAGAAGAGATTATACAAATATTGGTGCTCTCTATTCATATAGACTTAGACTTTGTCATTTGGCTCCCCATCTTTGGGTTCCTAAAAATATTAGAGTTTATTTAGGCAGTATTTCTCTTATATGTTTTATGAGATAATCTAAGATCAGTAGGGATACCTAAATAAACACAAGTAACAGCATACTCACTACCGATCCACACATAGAAGAGATTATACAAATATTGGTGCTCTCTATTCATATAGACTTAGACTTTGTCATTTGGCTCCCCATCTTTGGGTTCCTAAAAATATTAGAGTTTATTTAGGCAGTATTTCTCTTATATGTTTTATGAGATAATCTAAGATCAGTAGGGATACCTAAATAAACACAAGTAATTGCTCTGGGGCAGACATTCTCTGAAGCAAGCCTTGTAATATTTAATTTCCTTGTCCTGTAGGCAAGTAGGAACTGAGTCTTAGTTCCTGTTTCACAAGTACCCAAATAAATTTTTCATGAGTTTTTACCAGTATAAGATTGCAGTTATCCAGGCTTCAATTAGTGTCTTCTTCATTGCAGTATGGGTTTTGGACAAATAGGAGTATATATTTTTTTCCTATGTTGTATTAACACATGGTGTCTTTTCACAGTTATAATGCCTAAGAAAATTTTATTCTCTGCTAATCATAACAGTTGTCTGGTACTGATATGAGATGACCAAAAGGTTTTGAACCAAATAAAGATCAATACTTTCACTTGTTGCTTGCAATTGTTGTTACCAGTGGTGAATCGAACTCTTCATAAAAGAATAATAGCTGCTTATGTGTATAATGATAACTGACTGCAGCTATTTTTAAAATACTTGTCTTTTGCCTGCCACAGTTAAAAACAGAAAAAATAGGTTTATCTTTTTCTTTCAGGTAGGTCTATGTGCCCTTTTTTGCAATACATCCTTTTCAGCATGCACCAAACACATTGTGTAATTGGCATACATTTCCCTCAGTAGGCATCACAGCAAGAAGAAACTATGGTAGGCACACAGAATTTGAATAAGTCATGAAATACTGTTTTTTGAAATGAATGGTATAAAATAAACAGTAAAAAATGTTAAATTTCTCAGGTTATACATTCCCCTCTATTAAGAGTAAGGTCAATACAAGCATATATCTTATGTACCTTTTACTATGTCAATAAGAGCACAATGAATTAATAGCACTACAGAATACATTTTAACACAGGTTACAAAAAAACAAGACAGAGGTTGTTACGAAGAGAAAAGAGCACAATCGATTCTCTATATTGCACTTGAAAGATATATTTGAAAGATTTACTTCTCAGAAACGGCTTCTTCCACAGCTGCCTCTGTTTCATGAAATGGTTATTATAACTTATTTTGAATATTCTTCTATCGAAGATCTTCTATCTCCTTTGCCATTTTCCAGCCTATCAATCTCAAACTATGGTTCAAGATTATTAAAGTTTATTTGGCTATTTCTATCATACAGAAAGCTGCAGTGGCATGGTATGGAACAGCGGGCACACATGCTGCTCATAGGTAAAATATATTTCTTCTAATATTTTTTTAGAAAAAATAATGCCATATGTGAAGCAGTAAATTATTTAATGTTAGTAGGACAAATTCATTTCAGAGTGTACGGCTGTGTCTGAACTAAAGTCTCAAATCATATGACAAAATTGTGTATTAAACTCTATTTAAAGATATGTAAGGGTTAACTTATGAGTCACTGTGTAGAACTGTTGGGTTTTTTATTAAATGTCAATAACATTTTATTATTCAAAAAAAATCAATGTATTTTGAATGAGAAGCTGGAAGTACGCCTGCAGTGTGAGATTTTGCATTTCTCTAATTCTAAAGAAGTAATTTTTCAATTGTTCTTGTAATTTTATCTGGATCTCAGAACAAACAAAAATTAATTTTACTTCTCCCTTTCCTATTTTTAATTCCTTATTTAGATGGCAGAGACACATGAACTACCTAAATAACGCTTTGCTGTTAACTTTACTTAATATGCCAAATCAGTTTAATTACAGTTTCTATAAATAATCTATGCAAAATACTTCCCTGAACAGAATGCACTTTTCCTTCTGTATGTGGCACATTTTAATACTTAAAAGCATTAGAACAGATGTTAGGTGCCTCCTAAACTTGTTTTCAGTTTTCTTTTATTTATATGTTAATGAGAATTTAATTACTTCATGAATACTTAAACAACCTGAGGGTGCCTGATATCATTAGCTTGAACATGACAAGCACCTCAAGTGACCACATGGGAAGACTAAAATTGCTTTTAGTTTACTTGAAGACAGAAAGATGAATTCATTTCACCCCCTGCTATGTTCCACCTGACACACAAAACTGAATAAGCAGTGGGCACTGATTCAGTCTCACTTCAGTGTGACCGAAAGTATCTGAGGAAGGAATGTACACCAAAGTGCATAAATGGTTCCTTTTCCAATTTGCTTCACTGTCCTTTAATAAACAATCTGGGAATGTTTTGTTACTGCATCTTATTTCTTCTTAATAGTTTTTTAAGGCAAAATTGCTTTCTGTCATGTAAATTTCCTTGTTCAAAGCTTGTAAAATTATGCACAACTTAGACATGCCCTACAGTGATCAAATTATCTGGGATGAAAAACGGTATGGAAAATGTTTAACTATGTCTATCAGGAAACTTCTTGTAATAAAAGTATTATTTGTGGGTGTGGCAAAGTAATAGATGGGGGCTGACTCTGACCTACGGAAATAATCAAGGAAGAGAAATAAGAAACTGATACTCATAGAATAGGATTATTAACAGTAGCTCTATTTTCTGCATGCTATATTTGTGGTTAAACAGTGAATTTGCTATTGGATAGTATATATGAAGAAAATAGTGTTTCTGAAGTATGTAGGACACCTCTCTTACCTTATTCATATGGTCCTTTTTCTCATGATACACACAAGAAAAGAGAATGGTAATAACGAGAACACTAAAAGGAAGAATGATGATAACAAAAGAAACCCCTTTCTTTTCAGGCAGTGGGGGGACATTTGCCCAGACTGTTTAATCATTTTTGGAAGGAGTTGATTTCATGTTGATTCAGATCCTGCAGATACTCCCTCTTCAATAAATTCTACTTCTACAAATGTTCCAAAGAAGAGCATGTCTTACCTAATGCAGACACTTTTAAAATATATGATATGATACAGTTTAACATCTCACAAGAAGAAACTTGTTCATTTATTCTTTACAGTATCATATATCCATTTACATTCAGTGTTAATGAAGTCAAAACAGTAGCTCAGCTAAGCACGACAACAAAATTGTGAATAAAAATGATACTCAAGTTCCTACATTGAAAACTTTGTCTAATCTATTGTTTCTCATGGCTGGGCAGGAAATGGGGAGTAACAGAGCATCTTAACAAAAAAGGTCGACCAACAGTGAGATGAAAGGGATGGACCACAAACACACTGTACAGAGAATGATGATCTTACAAATAAAAGAATGCAAGTATTTTCCAAAAGTTAAACTCTTGCCCTGAGGAGGTTATATTTGTCAGGGTAGCATTCAAGCAGCAGGTTTCTCTCTGACATTTCTAGCTTTATAAGAATAATTTTCTCTTTTAATTTCAGTGCCTGAAAAAATTTGCAGTATTTAGATACAGAGATGATTTCTTTGTTCATCAGACATGTCCAAGAAAAAGCTGTTTAGCTTTTGTTTCCATTTCCTATTTTTTTTTATGATGTTGGATGTCTGTTGCACAGGCATTGCAATCACTTGTCCACGTACTAGAGAAACCTTTTGTTAGCTAGGTCCATTGGATGAAAATCTGTTCATTTTCTGTGTTTGAAGGTGTTTATGGGTGTGCTTATGTGTACTTATGGGTGCTGATGGAGAAACAGTTACCAAAAAAGAGCAGACTGAAGAGAGAAAAAATATGTGCTGTGGGGTAATGTGTGAAAGTCTCCCAGGAACTGATTAGCTCCAGAAACTGGCATTCCTTTTGAAACTGCAAGCACTGACAAAGTCAGAACACCAATAGGCAGCTGAATGTGTCCAAGGCCACCAGCATACATTCGCCTCAACAAAACGTTCTGTAGCTCTGACCACATCCAAGAGGCAGTGGCTGCTTTATGTAGACAGAGACTACAGGTTCCTATATACACGCCTGATAAAACATAGGACCCACAGAGGGACTTTCCAACCACTTATCAAGAAACCGGTGGCACATTGGTGTGACCCTTGGCACCTGAGTAAACTGCTGGGGTTGGCCTCTCAACTGGTCTCCAGACACATTATTATGAGTGAGCGTGTGTGTGAACTGTGTGAAGGAGTAGTTGGATGTACTGTGTTAATAGTTATTGCTATAAATAATAGCAGCTTGATAAACTTAATAACAGCTTAATTAATAAAAGATGTTCTAATAAACGCTGGTTGTGATCTGTGCATTGTGCAACCTTCAAACTTGCAAAACCTTTCGTGCCAGACTGTCAGGGAGCAACAACAGTGGGCTGCTCCAGATGGGGTGGAGAGCTGGGAGCCAAGGGTGACTGGCAGGGCAGTGCCCTCAGCGACAGGGACACAGATCCACAACACTTGAACAAGAAGAGCAGAGCAGGTCTGGTGCTGGCAACCAGGGTCAGCCAACAGCTGACAACAGGTTGTCAGGCCAATCTGTACCAGGTCCAAGGATCCCTGTAAGGATCTACGTCAGTGAGATACAAGGCCAAGCACCGGCATGGTTGCAATATAGCTCTGGTATATACCAAGAATGAGAGCTTAATCTTAAAAAAAAACTTCCGAAAGAGGGGGGTCCAATGATGAGACTTCTCACAGTTCTTTCTCACACAGCTCTTTTCATGTCTGATCCAGGGCTGCACAGCTACGTGATATGAGCTGGCCTTGAATAAAGGCAGCTGAGCTCCAGCAAAGGTCCTGGCATGTTCTTGGTTGTTTTCCAGAATTATGTTTTATCAGAATGGTTGTGCTGATACTGCTTAATAGTAATAATAAAGCAGCACATGGACATGAAGCCTAGGGCTGGCTTCTTTCCACTCTGTTCAAATATAGGCTTCCCTGATCATACCATGTGCCCATTGGTCCTGGGTTCTCTTCTGTGATAGGAGAAGATCCTTTTTTTTTTTTATTGGGGGGGGTGGGCTGGAGTGAGCAGGATGTGTGTGTGTGAAGGTGTTGACTACCATGGTCTCATCTATTTAGCTTTCAAGTTAACTTCTGGATCCTGCTTTTCTGATCAAGCACATTTCATAAATACCAGTTCAAGGCTGCTCCTTGTAGTGAATGGATTAGTTTTCTCCCACAATAAAATGTTGTTGCACTTCTGGGAGCAGTTCATTTCAAGTATACAGTATAGGCAAAGCTGTACGCGGACCAGTTCTTTCCACCCTGCATAGTTATCCAGCACCGTCCTGGATCCAGCAAATACACATGCTCTAACAGCACATGCAGAAACAAAAGCCACAACCTCACATAAAGTAAGGATTTTTTTTTTTTAGGATACCAGAGAACTCACTTTAATCTCTGTGTCATAGGGATATGGTCATTCTATAGTTCATATGAACTATAAGCAGCGTGGAGATTAGCACCTCTGCACCACTTGGCCTGGGAAAAAGGGATTACTCTCAGAAGCACAAATGTAGCCAGTGTTACTCAAACTTTGGATCATGCCTTTGTTTTGCCAGGGCAGAAGAGGTGATAAATGTAAGGTATCTCTCAGAAGTAGGATGGAAATTTGGTCCTACTAACCAAACAGCTTTGCATCTTTAAATGAAAATTTAGAATAGCCAGACCAAGGAGAAAAATTTTGCAAATATAAACATTGTTTTACTATATTTACAGAATGAGAGATTTTTCCATCAAACCAGAAACAACATGTGTTTATAAATCTCTTACCATTTCTACTTACTCTGCAACATGCGGTGCCTCAAGAGGCATTGTTGTTTCTATTCCCACTCAGGCTGGGTATTTAGAAGAGATTTGAAACTTCAAAGTCTTGTCCTTTTAAAACGCAAAAATATAACACTACAGGCAAAATTATGTTGGTGGGATTTGTTTGATCAAAAGTAGTGCTAATCAACCAGAATCCCCTAACAGTCAATGAGGAGAAATAAGCACTTAAGGGACAATATAGCTGCCAAAATAGAGGTTACTAGAGTCATTTAGAAATCCCAGCATTTCCCACCTGTCCTCAAACTTTACTTCTGAAGCACATGGGTCTTCCATATGTTCCATATGCTATTTTAATAATATGTAGCCCTATCTAGATGCCATTGATACCATAGGATATCTCAAATGGCACTCAACACCTATGTTTGGGCAACTAGAAAAGATCAAGGTGCCTATAAATGTCTATATTTAGACAACTGAATCATATGATTACACACCAACTGATGTCAGTTCCCACTCAGTGACATGGCCAGCCACCTAAGGGAATACTTTCCGTTCACTCACTAGTTGGGCTTTTGAAGAGGCAGACAAGGGAACCCTTACAGAAACAGTGTCTTCATTATCAACAAGCACAGGGTACATCAGATCAACCCATGTTTACTAGGAAGAAGGAAAGCTATGGCTGAGTGACATTTTACCAGATCTGTGTGTTGCTGTAGGGGAGTCCTGGTACTGAACTCTGGTGAGGTCAAGCTGGAACTTTCTTTTATGATGTTTTCTTCTCTCCTCTCCCGTACCTCATCAGTCACTCTTTATAAAAACTCCTATGCGCTATGCAGGCCTAATTTCCCTTTCCATCCCCCCTTGCTTCTTATGGTCTTCAGAACTGCTTGTTTCCCTTACTACTAAACTAGGTTAGCTGTCTAAATAAATTAAATAGTTGTTTAAATAGACTGTATTCATTGTTTACACCTTTGTTGCGGGGGTAAGTTTAGCTGGGAGGAGGGACTGTTCAGGGATATCCAGAATAAGACCAAAAAAAAAATTAAAGAAATCCTCTGTTTAAACATCTGTATCAGAGCCACTCAATTGCAGAGGATCCATTTGTACTTAGTAAAGTGAAATGGACACTGCTAGATGAGGATTCATCTTATCCTAAAGTAAGCATCTAAAATAGGTCAGAAGAATCACAGTCTAAAAGTGACCTTTTTGATGATAAGGGAGTGTAGGAAATCTAGCTCAGATTCATATGTCTATAGTGTAGACATACAAAGTTAGATGAAATATATCTTATCTCTAGAGCTAGAAGTATTAGTTACTACAAAGGGCAAGACTGCTTAGAATCATATCCTCTGTAGTTTGAAAAGCAAAACAGACCTATAACTCCTTTGTATTTTTAAACTTCCATGTATTTTTAAAATATCAAATGCCATCTTTGCTACCAAGAAGTAACTTTGAACAGGTGCTGGTTTTCACTCCAGAAAAGTTCAACTATATGAGAGGAAATACCCAAAGCTGCCTGAGATATTTTTTTGTCCCCAAACTGATAATCCTGCAGGGAAATTTACCATAATAAAGTTTTCTTAAGATGACCATCAGCTTCATTAAACAGTAACCAGGAATTTACCAGGAGACTTTTGAGAAAAGAGGGAGTCAGCTTGAAAGGAAGTATGAAAGAAGCATGACAATTTGTGTTGTGGGGACAGCCTTTGGAGTGAGAAGAGGGTACCTGAGCAGCAGTAAAACCTGGTTTGACACTGCCAGAAGTCACCCCATGGCACTTCAACCCCTGCCCAGGTTGGGCACAGCAGCCTCCCTGTAAGCTGCTGTGAACAGCTGCACTCCAGCTAGTGGGGTGACACATGGGGACCCACACCTCAGGTGTACGTGTGTGGCATCATGGGTTGCTCTCCCACTGGCAAGTGCATTAGTGAGGTGTAAGGATCATCAGGGATGCACAAAAAACTATAGCACCCACATCTACTCCGGGGAGGGGGGTGAAGTTTGCTGTGTGATTCTGAGGGAAGGATTAGAAATTCCTGTAATGAGTTGTAGAGAGGTTTTTAGGATATTGGTCTTGAATGTGTAGTTCATTGACTGCTGGTTAATTAATGTTGTTAATAAATCAATAAACCACTTCTATCCTGACTTCTTTCAAGCCAAGTGAATTGAGCAGCTTTTTCCCTGCAACATACGAGCTGAATTATTAATGATTATTTTAATTAATAATGCAGATCTCTGATATTCACAACAAAAGTAAAATTATTTCAGCCAAAAGAAGAGTCTGACAGACAAAACATTTCTCCATTTGAAAACAGAAGCAAACAGAAATTAAGAAATTAAAGAGTATGAAATTTTATAAAAGATACATGAATCTATAAAATGGGCTGCTTTAAGTTACATGTTCTATGCAGTTAAAAACAAAGAGAAAGTAAATAAAAAAGCTGTTTAATTATAAAAGCTTAACTATCCAGATGTTTAGCTACTTGCAGGTGTTACATTTGACAATATTTTTCTCATGTCATTAACAACTTATTCACAATTATCTATTTTTATAACAATATCTGTACCAGGGATGGGAAGGATGCTAAACAGGCAACTTGCAGGCACATTTGGGAATTAGCCCATCCCAAAAGTTGTTCTCAGCAAGTAGTTTTCATACTGCCACCCTGTTTTGAAGACAAAAATAGTTTACTGACATAAGCATTGACATTGTTGTGCCAGCTAGCCTCACTTCCTGAGAAACTGCCCTACGGGTACTTTGTTAATATAGATCACAACCTCACAGCAGAAGACATGAGGGAGCTTTCAGGATACCATATAATTAGAATAGAATAGAATAGAATAGAATAGAATAGAATAGAATAGAATAGAATAGAATAGAATAGAATAGAATAGAATAGAATAGAATAGAATAGAATAGAATAGAATAGAATAG
>NW_008795018.1:7536540-7553500 GCF_000699145.1 Aptenodytes forsteri
GATGAACCCATGACTGTGCCTGATGATTTCATTGTCCTTGAAATGCCTTTCAATAGCACCCAGGATGATCTTCTCCATAACTTTTACAGAAACTGAGGTTAGACTAAGAGGTCTGTCATTTCCTGGGTCTTCCCTCATGCCCTTCTGATAAACTGGAATAATGCTGGTTAGCTTCCAGTCAGCAGGGACTTCTCCAGACTCCCAAGACCTTTGGTAGGTGACTGAGAGGTGTCCTGCTGTAACATCCACTAACTCTTTCAGGACTCTGGGATGAATCCCATCAGGCCCCATGGACTTATGAACATTCAACTGATACAACTGCTCTCTTATAATTTCAGTGTCCACAAATGGAACGTCATTGCTCCTGCAGCCATAGTCTCCTGACTCACAAGACCAGGCAGCCCAATGTCTAACATTAATATTGAAGACTGAGGCAAAACAAAAGCACTAAATGCCTCTACCTTTTCTTCATCCCCATTTGTCAGATGACCATCTTCATCAAGTATTGGTCCGATATTTTCAATAGACATCCTCTTGCTATTTACATACTTTAAAAAGCTTTTCTTCGTTTTCTGACACAACACTGGCCAGTTTCAACTCTAGTTGAGCTTTGGCCTTTTGTGTTTTCTCCCTACACGTGTAAACCACCGTTCTGTAATCTTCCTGCAAAACCTGACCTTGCTTCCGGAGACCATATAATTTTTTTTTCCTCTTGAGCTCCACGAGGAGTTCCCTGTTCAGCCAAGCTGGTCTTCTGCTCCATTGGCTTGACTTTTGACACAATGGGATTGCCTGCTCTTGTGCTTCTAAAAGGTGGTTCTTAAAAACTGACCCGCACTCGTGGACTCCTAAAACCACAAAAGCAGATTCCCGGGGGACACTGCTAAGTAGCTCCCTGAATAGCTTAAAATTTGCTCTTTTGAAATCGAGGTTAACAACTCTGCTGACCTTTTTTCTCATTACACCGAAAATTTTAAACTCAACCATTTCATGATCACTGTGGCCAAGACAGCCACCTACCATCACATCTCCCATAAGTCCTCTATTCACCATCAACAAGTCTAGGAGGATGCCTTTCCTAGTTGGCTCACTGAGTCCTTGTGACAAAAAATTATCTTCAACATACTTCCAAGTATGGAAGGAATTTCCAAGACCTGCTTGTCACAGCAGTATGATATTCCCAGTTGATGACTGCGAAGTTGAAATCTCCCATAAGGACAAGGACTACCAATCCAGAGATTTCTACAAAATAGCTCATCAGTGCTTACATCCTGGCTGGGTGATCAATAGTAGACACACACAATGACATCTGCTTTGTTTTCCATCCCCCCAATCCTCACCCAGAGGCTCTCAACTGCATCATCACTAACTGTAAGGGCTCTACAGTCAAACCTCTCCCTTACATACAGTGCAACTCCTCCACCCTGCCTGCCCTGCCTATCCCTCCTGAACAGCCTGTAGCCCTCCATCCCAGCACTTCAATCATGTGACTCATTCCACCGAGTCTCACTAATACCAATGATATCGTAGCTCTGGGAGCTGACCAATGCTTCCAGTTCATCCTGTTTGTTTCTCATACTGCATGCATTGTTGTACAAGCATTTCAGATACACTCCTGAGCTCTCTGTGCTCCTAGGAGCAGTGCAAATGCCCTCATTAACATTGCCACCATCAGGCAGTGCCGTGACAACCCTTGCCTTACCTTCAGCTCTCCTGTTGGTATCCCCTTCCCTCACTGATCCTAGTTTAAAGCCTTCTCAATCAGTCCTGCCAACTTACAGCAAAGAAGCACTTCCCCCTGTCGGGACAGGTAGATCCTGTCAGGTCCCAGCATACCTTGTGTCTTGAAGACTCTTCCATGATTATAAAACCCTAAATTCTGGTGGAGGCACCAGTCTTGGAGCCAGGTGTTGATGTCCTGGTGCCTGCCTGTTTATTCCAAAGTGTCCCCCCATTAATAGGAGGATTCAGGAATATATTACCTGTGCTCCTGAATCCTTTCACATTCTTCCCAGGGACTTGAAATCTCTTTTGACTGACCTTGAACTTCTCGTTGCAACATTGTTGGTACCCATGTGAAAGAGTAGGAGTGGGTAATAATCCGAAGGCTGTACTGAGCTAGTCAGTTTTCTGGTGAATTCCCTTATCCAGATAAAGTGCTCTGGTTCATTGTTAGTTAACTTACAACGCGGGTGAAGTAACAGCAGTACTTTATTCACTATGTTTTAAGTATGCTAACATGACATGGTATTTTATATATATAATCACGCTATTAATATTTCTTAGCAATATTTCTTTGCTTGGGGCTATGACACTTCATACTCTATGAATTTCCAAGATGAAATCCTAATGTCTTTGAACTCAGCTGAAAAACTATTGATTTTGCAAGGTTTGGGATGACACATGTAGTCAGTTGAAGTAATCATAGAATAGTTTGGGTTGGAAGGGAAATCTAAAGGTCATCTAGTCCAACCCCCCTGCCGTGGGCAGGGACATCTTCAACTAGATCAGGTTGATCAGCACCCTCATCAGCGTAAAAAATTTCTTCCTTCTGTCTAGTCTAAATCTACCCCCCTTTAGTTTAAAGCCATTCCCCCTTGTCCTGTCACAACAGGCCCTGCTAAAAAGTTTGCTGCCATCTTTTTTATAAGCCCCCTTTAATGTCCTTTAATGTCCTGCACAAATCCAAGTTACCATGATTTCAAATAATTTAACACTCAGTTTTAAAATTTGTGTATCTGGTCCAGTATTCCAAAATAGTACCTTCTGTTGCAGCACTGGTCTTGTCCCTGCATGTGTAATATAAGAATAGAGAACTTTATAGTAACATTTACGTTACTTAAGGCTGCCGCTGGGGTGGGGGGAAATAAATTAATAACATAACATTTAAGATTAATTAAAATGCTTAACTGCAAAAATTAGGGTTTTTGTTTGTTTGTTTTCTGCCAAAATTAAAATGAACAAAAAGTCATAGAAGTCTGAAATTCTTTCCTGTAAGTTGATGGCCACTAAGATAGAAAATCATCTCTTTCTCAATTTAATTCAGTCTCCATTAATTTTATTCAGTCTCCATTCTTTGATCATCTGTATAGCAGTCAGGTGGAATGTGCTGCTTCTCCTTCTTCCTCCTCTCCTCCCTGGAGTCTGGAGGTTAGAGTGTTTTCTTGTGAGCTAGAAGAAATGAGCATGAAATGACCTTTTTTAATAGATCATGGATGAGTTCTCTAAGCTAAATGGTAGAGCACAAATTCTTTTTTTTTTACATACTTTAATAGAAACAAACTAAAATCTGCTAATTCTTTTGTTTGACTAGTCATAGTGAAGTATTGATAATCTAAATTATATAAAGCAGTTTGTGAACAGGTCACAGTATACCTCCATATAAATTCTACTTTTGGATTATTGATATACATCTGTATCCAGAAGAACCAAGTAAGATCTGAAATTTGACAAACCTAATGCTACCTTTCATATGTATTTACGCTCCAAGTTATTAACTGGTGGGAAGATTCCTACAATGTTTTCCTTATTTATCTATTTGCTGACAGTTTCTCTTCTGGTATGTATTTCAAAAACATTATTGATTTCATATCACAGTGGACAAGTACATTCTTCCACCTTTTTTAACAAACAAAAATAAAAAAACAGCCATGTCAGGAGTTCCTGAAGCAGGTAACTATACTTTATCTATGATGATTGAGTGTATTCTGTTCTGTTTTCAAAATAAAACTTGGCTTCTGCTTGCGTGGAGTTTATGATAATTTTATGAAGGATAATGGCTTTAAAAGTGGTACATGTGCACCACTTGAAATATTAACAGAATGTAGTTGACCAAGAACACTAAGCAATTTCTTTGTCATAACTGTAATACTTTTTGCATGAAGCTATTACAATTAAACACTATTATAGCTACACTAGACTTTATGTACTGATGATTTTATTTCTGTAGTATTGTGATAAGATATTGCCTTTCATTTGAAATAACTCGAGAGTCTTATGTTTTAATACACAATGAATATAAGTGAAGTCCCATGATTCCCTGTCATAAGAAATAACATTTATTTTAAAATAATTTGACTTTAAATGGATTTTTTTTAAAATAATACATTTATAAATTTATTTAAAATTATTAATTTGTAAATAACATATACTCTCCAGCTTGACTAGGTGATCTTACCATTTCTGAGAGCACAAAACTCAAAGAAATAAAAAGGAAACACTAGCATAAATGTCTTCAAAGAATTAAGTCAACAGCAGTAAAGCCATCGGCTAAGAAGAATATTTCTACCTGGCTGTAATAGTTTACTTTTCTCAAGTTCATACTTAGCACCAAAGGAGGATGCTAACTCACTGTGATATCTCAGACCTACTAGGGAGTTACCATAATTTCTGCTGTTTCACAGGAAACCTTCACACTTCAGAAAATTATTCCTAATAGAGAACTTGAAAAATCACAGTGTTTAACTGTGTCATATCTATTTATCCTAACATTATGTCAATAGGCAGCCCAAAATAATTTATACAGTTTAAATGTAATGAAAGTTCAAAAGTCAGGTATTTCTTCTTGTTTAGCTAGATGTGAATAATCCAAAGAATAAAAGGGGGCAAAGCATTTTCCATTGAGTTTAAGAGTTTTTCTATGCATGTGTGAAAAATGTAATTAGGCAGGTACAAAACTAATTCATTTAATCTGACCAAATGTCAGCAAAACCAGGACATTTATTTTCATTTTCTTTGACACAATTACTAGAGGATATTGCTTGCTGGTATATGCACAAGTTGCTTGCAAAGGCAGAAATATTTACAGTTCAGTTAAATAGTGGATTTTTTTTCCTCCTTTGCTGTGACATATACATATTTATGTTATCTTCCTTGGCTTTCTAAATCATAGGGAGGACAGTTTTGTCTGTCAGAGATATAATTTACTCATGTCCTAGGAAAAAATGAATAAAAATCTACGCTGAATTTAACTAAAGTGTTTTGTGGTTTTTTTTTGTTTTTTTTTTTTTTTTTTAATTCTCTCGTATTTACCGGTTTTCCTGTTGGGTATTTGAAGTGGTGTATACAGTCCAAAATGGAAGGTAGTGAGCGTTAGTGGCTAAATTCTGAATTCAAGAGAGACTGTGTGCAATAATAACCACTTGCCTCCAAGCATTGCTGTCTGATACAGCTTTGTGGACTGGTTCCTCCAGTGATTCAATGATTTTATTGTTGTGCTACAATGCTACGTTATTTGCCATAATGATATATTAACATGTACGTATTTTTTATTATATAATTGTTATACCCCTCAGATCTGGAATTTCACTACTGACCTGTATTTTGAAGAAGCAGAATCCTTTCCACTGTTCATATTGAACCTCTTGAGCTGAGCTATGAATTCAATACCTGGCACTTTTGAAAATCATAGCACTATGAAATGCTGTCTGGCTACACATGAAAATTTGTTTGTGTAGCTCCAGTATTCCTAACCGTTAGCTAGACTCTACTTTTAGCTTTGCAGAAGTGTTGCTGTATACGCACGAGTGGATGATATATATAATAATATTTGACTTAAGGCTGTAAGGTATTGCAACTCATACTTGTGATATTCCATTAGAAATAAAAAAAAAAAAAAAAAAAAAAAAAAAAAAAAAAAAAAAAAAAAAAAAAAAAAAAAAAAAAAAAAAAAAAAAAAAAAAAAAAAAAAAAAAAAAAAAAAAAAAAAAAAAAAAAAATAACAATTTATGACCACCTTCAAAGATAAATGAAAAATAAATGAGGAAAAACAAAGGCAGTCCATATGCCTGAAAGTTGAAGGGAGTTTTGAGAAGAGATAAGTCCATAATATTTGTCAAAACTGTGCTTATGCTTGTCTGTGAGTTTATCTTATGCCTATGCTGATATACACCAGCCCATAATCAGACTTCTGTTCAGGTAATACTTGTGAATTTGGAAAAGAAAGAGTGGACCTATATTGGTTTAAGATAGATCTAATTCACAACACTGTGCTGTCTGCCAGCTTCCATTGCATCTCTTACCTTTTCTTAAAGCCACATATGACAGAAAGAAGTCATGTAGGAAATTTTTGACAGTATAGGATTTTGATAGTGGACATCTAAGATTTGAGAGTGCTGACATACAGGATGCCACGTGGACACTCATAGCAAAACTTCCAGGTGATAAAAAGGCAATGTGGATGCATGACAAAGGAGAAAGATAATGCGTTAAGAGCTCTTTTCCTGGCCTAGTACAATAGAGCTATAAAGATCTCTCTTATGGTAAGTTCTTGTTAGATTTTTGAATACTTGAATTTTCAAATGAATGAGGAAAGACTAGTTACCTTGCTATAACTTCATTAAACAAATGCAGGGTTTTCACAATCTCATGATATGCAAATACACATAACAATTAGACTGTTGGCTAAATCTAGTAAGAAACATGAAAAATGATTAATTATTTATATGAGCTGAATGGCTTTAGTGGTCAGCCTGGTAGCCCTATCACCGTGAAAGGTAGTGATTAATGCACTGTTCTAACGGAGAGGAAAAATAGGTTGAAAAACATTCAAGGAAAATAAGATTTCTCCCTAAATCTGTTAAGTAAGCTATAGGATATTTAGTGAAAACTGAGTATCTTTTTTTTCTCCTTTTTCTTTTTTTTTTTTTTCCCCAGCTGCATTTTGTTTTCAATATATCCTTGATATATTTCAGGGTTATATATATGTTTGTGTGTGTGTAGGTATGTTCATATATATTAATATATCAGGGTATATTTTGGTAACTGTTACATGGATCTGAGCAACAGAAGTGGGATTTATTCTACTTTCAACCAGTTACCTAAGTTCTCTTTTTTTTCAGTGTAAAAAAAGAAATATTGTATCTCCAAAATTAATATAAATGCCACCCTAAAATAGATATCAAAACAGGCACCTTCACAACTTGAATTCTTCTCACCTGTGGGCCTCTGCTGACTACAGAAGGAATTAATTTTTAGGTGGCTAAACTTCATTTTGAGGAATCCTGCCTCCAGACTCTCAACACTCAATCCAGGGAGATATGTTATTACTAAAACTCATGTATCCTCAATATTGGTTACTAACTGAGGTTTTACATTTTGGTCCTAGATGTCTAAAGTTGTAGTTAAGCTTTGAAGTCTTTCTGTGTATCTCTCTCTGAAATAAATTCCCAGGGTCATGGAAAAAGTTTTAATGGAAAAGAATCTGAATCCTAAACTCCCCAAACCCAGACTGTCTGATTAACCACTGCTCTTCAAATGTGCATAACTTAAAAGTAATAAGAATGATGTAAGAATAGGATGACAGTACTTCCTAGGGTGATGTTCGACACGAAAATTACTACTGTTTTCACTTGAAGCAATGCATGATAAACTAGCTAATTCTGACCACACTTTACATCAGGATTTGTATTAGATCTCCTGTTCAGAAATATAGGACTTTCAAAGTCTTCCTTCTCCCTTGCCTTGCCTTGCCTTGCCTTGCCTTGCCTTTGCTTCCCTTCCTTTGCCTTTGCTTCCCTTCCTTTTCCATTTTTCTCCCTTCCTTCCTCCCCTCTTGTCTCCCGGGTCAGATGAAGTATAGATCCAGGTACTGCTTTTAGACCTGTGAAAATTGCCGGTAAGATCTGCTGTTTCTTCTCTCTTTGGAAAAGTATGCTATCTTTAGCATTATGTATCTTATTTATATTTTAATGATGCAAGAAATAATATTATTATTTTGTAAGTAATTGAAAAAATGCAACTACAATTTTTTTAAAAAACAAGTGTTTTCTGGAAAATTCTGTATGTAGGCACAGTGTTTTGCAGAAACCTTTAATATTCACAAACTGACAGCCAAGTGGATAAAAATGATTAGCATAGATTTGAACTCTTATTTCTGTCATTTTTTAAAGTGAGATTAGTGTGATATGTTTTCTGATCAATGTGAAATGATCACACATCATTTCTCACCAATCTGCATGCCAATACTTTGACAGAATAACAAACTATACCCAATGTAAACAGAGTTCTAGGCAGTGATGTATCCATACTGCTATGGCATATAAAATAAAAAACAATGAGCAACTTCTACTGTGAAGACAGAAAGTACAGTTATGGAGCCACAAATAAAATAACATGCTGTGACATGCTAATTGCTGAATATCTCTTTCTAGTTAAACCCAAGCAATGCTAAGAGATGGTTGGTAGTTTCTAGCTGATATTTCCATTTCATGCTTCATATTTTGCTTTCTGCTCCATCCATATATCATTTCTAACCAAGCTATAATCTTTCAGTCCTGAGTCCTTGTAAGAGAAAGAGGAGTCTGAGAAGCAAGATAGCATTTTCCATGAATTACAAATAAATGAAGAATTTTCTAAAACTCAAGTTTAGACTATTGTCAGAAGGAGTGACTTTAGGAGAAAAATTATGTGTTTCATTTTTGTACTAATACACAACATGAAGTAGCTCAAGAATTTATTTGGTCCTGCATCGGCAGTGGAGGACCCACAAACCCCCCTTTCTACTGGTTTGAATTGTGATCTTGTAAGTCACAATTGCAGGTAAAGCAATCATCACTGGCACTCGGCAGATCTGGTTTCTGTTTACATGCTTGGAAAATGTATGTTTTATGTGTGGCAGTCAGAAAGTCAGCTATAATTCAACAATGACAATCAAAAAGAGAACAAAGATAGTAGAAGGAATATGATGGATATACCAATGCATATATAAAGCTGCATCACGAAAATACAGTGTGTTTGGCAGTTGGTTTTGGTGCTGAGAGTCCTCATTTATTGGGGATAATTAAAGCTGATTTACAGGTATTTCAATTCTTTCCTTTTTGAAAGATTTCTAATAGTTTTTCAAGATAATAGAATCCTTTACCTTGTAGTTGACTTGAGATTGATGTTTACAGTTAACAATGAGATTTTTACCTAATTTATATATTTTCTCTGTTTCATGAAACTGAATTTATGACACAATTTTTGATGTGTTCTTTAGATTCAAAAAACATCATTAAAAAAAAAAAACAGAATCAATACTATGCTACTGATGACTGAGAAAAAATTAGAATATGAATACTATACTACCGATGACTGAGAAGAAAAACAAACTGAATTAAGCTTTCTCCACACAGTTCTACTTAGTTTCTGTCTTCATGCTGGACATTTTATTTTATGAATCAAAACAGTCATGACTTTAACACATAAATCTAGATTACAAAATTCCATTTTGTTAATGTGAATTTTCCAGGAAAAAAAATACATAATTATACTTGTCTTTTTATAAATATCTGTATTAATGAAACAGATACTAACAGTCCCAGAAAACCAACACAACAGACTTGCAAATATGATAGAAGATATGTTATTTTTTTACGTATAAATGAATGTTTGTCTTTTCATTCTTGTAAATCCATATAAGATGTATTTTCAATTTTAATTTAATATCTTGTTTACGTATCTTTCTACATATACTGAGAAGTTAAAATTCATGAGAGCTTGAATATTTTTCCTGCTTTGCTTCATGCACATCAAACAATATATGCATGCATAGATAATCTAAAATGGTTTTAACTATTTAGAGTAAATACATACTTGTTTTCATGCTTTACCATTTATGTGTCTTAAAACATGTATATTCCTAACATCTCTTGGCCCTATAACAAGCTATCTTTCTCCTCTAACATGAAGATCATACCAATGCCAAATGTGACTACTGTAAACGAACAATGGTAACTGCTGCTATGTAATTATATTATTTTTCCCTTCCCTTCCCTTCCCTTCTTCCCTTCCCTTCCCTTCCCTTCCCTTCCCTTCCCTTCCCTTCCCAAAACCCAGCTGAGCTACAGATGATGATTTCTTCCATGGGTTTCTCTTCAGCATCTCTGAGTGTGTGCCAGTGTTTCAAACTCTGGGAGCGCTCATTAGCAGCACGACTGCTCATTGGGGTAGAAGACAGGGAATGGCCAGCAAATTTTGCTTTGGGCTGCACATCTCATTAAGCAATTTATATTGTTCCTCAAAAACTGCAGGGTAATAAGGAAGCAGGACAGGTGCTAAAGAGCAATTAAGAGGCAATAAGCATATGTACCAGTATGAGGATTTATTTCAAATAAAGTTGCCCATGAAAGAGATAAGGAAGCCTACAAACTATGGCCCAGCAGTTTCATAAAATTCATTTCATTATTTTTCTTTCATCCAAACCTCACTCTGGTGTGTGTGATATAGCTGTGGTATTAATATGACATTAATCCCTAATTTGAAAAGGAAAAACAGAAAATCAGCCTTGAGGCAATGAAAGGGAAAGAAAAATTTTTTTTCTATAGAAAATTATATAAAGATATTTTACCCAATGAATGATTATGAGAGCAAAGGTTAAAAAGCCATCCTTAACTGACAGGTGAATAGTTATTATCATTTAATTGTTTCAAACGTCTACAGGAAATTCTCTTTCATGAGATGTTTTTGCATTACAGAGGTAAGCTAGAAGCATTGTTAAAGAAAATTAAGGATACTTTGACATGGTCTGGAGTATCGCTACAATAATTTGCAAGGTTACACTCTGTGAAAATATGGTAATTATTTAAATAATATTTACCTATGGTGAATTAAAAGTATAGACCTAAGCAATCATAATTCTAGAACTGTAAACTATAAAGGGTAGTTAAATAAAAGAAACATAATAAAATGTCCATGATCTGTACAGTGGAACTTTTATTTATGTAAAAGTTCTTCAGTGCTTTAAGTCTTTGAGAAGCTTAAAAATATATGTATTTTGATTTCTTAAATAGTCTATTGAGAAAAATTTCAGAATGACAGTCTATGTCATCAGTTGTGATCACTCATCTGGCTTCATCTCATCAGTGATAAAATCTAATGCTTTAAAGGAAATGAACACTTCACAAATGTGAAACTGTCCAGCTCTGCAATATTAATCCTCTAGGTCTCAAAATCTTTGCATCTAAAAAGAAATGTTTACACTTAAAATTTCTCAGCATTTTTTTGGTGTGTGTGTGTGTTTTTCTTTTGTTTTCATTGATGAGGCAGTATTTACTATGTTAAGTATGTCTACTTTGACCTTGCAGACCCAGAGATAGTTTTATGATTAATGTTTAGGAACAACTGCAGTAGTTAATCAATTGGTAATTTAACTGTTTGATGTAAACAAACCAGGCTCTTTCCTGTATGCTTTATATTCTGGGTAAAAGTTTTTATCAGCAGTTTGTCAGACACTTGGACTTTAGAATGGTGAGAGAGAAATATCTCTTGACGTGAACCTGCTTCTCCTCAGTGAAAGTTGTTATTTTTAAGCTGTTTGCTCCTCAGTGAGTTGTTATTTTTAGGCTGTTTGCTATTCCAAGCAGATTTTGGTTGTCTTTTGTGGAGAAAAAACAAAAAACAAAAAAACAAACAAAGAAAAACAACCAATTTGTTGTCCCCCCAAAAAACAAACCCCTCCTTGTTTATCCAGATGCCTAATATGAACTACTTTTCCTCTAATTTCAGAGAATCTTTATGGACAGACAGGAATCCTTCATTTGGTTTTACCTAATAGTATAAAGTTTACTTGTATGTTTTCATGAAACTATCTAGGCAAAGTATACATGATGTACTTTTGAGTACAATATAATGCTTTTCCCAAGACTCAAGAAATTAAGTTTAGATAGTATCATAATCGTCCATAATTTTTAATGTTAAAATTTTTCTTTCTGTCTTTAGAGTTCTTTTACCATTATTTATATCTCATCTTTCTACTTTTAAGGCCTCTTAATTAAACAGAAGAATTGGTTGTATCATAATGAGGGTTTATACTTTTTTTTTCTCCTTTTTTGTATATCTTTTTTGCTACTTAGGCTTACTATACAGAGATCTTTGTTTTTGCTGGTTTCAACCTGCATTTTATTATTAGGTTTTACCAGACATCTTTTGGCTAGTGTGTGTGTGGGTTTATCTAGTTCAGAACTGTTATATTAGCAGTATTTATATAAATGCATACATGTATCTATTCCTGAGTAGTAAATTGCTTATTGTATTCTGGACAAAAAGCAAATTAAATTTAATAGACAGCTTTACTTCCAAAGTATAATTTTATTTCTACAAATAAATTTCATCATCCATGCACAGATCCATCAATAAAAAGTATAAAATTATTTAAAAGAAATATTTCAATGTTAATTGTTATTAGCTCTTATTGGTTTATTTAATCTATCAATGATCAATTAATACATGTTTAAATTCATGCCTTTCTGTTCTTTATTTGAAAAAAATCACATGATGACTTATCCATGTACACAAAATAAGAGGATCATCAACAGTTGTTGGGCAGGTAGATAAGTTTGTTTACACTGAACTAAATAATTTATCAAGAAAGAGTTAATAAAAGCTATGAAGGTAGATGGAAAAAGGACTTATTTGGAAGCATATTCAATGTCCAGTGCCTGTGAATGTGGTAAATAAAATAATAAAAATAAACCAGATACTTCTTCTTGTACAATGTTTTTAGCACACATTAACATGTGTCCTCACAAATTAAATCTTGCATTGTGGAAAATAAGACTGCAGAAAATATTTGGCTCATTCAACAGGCCTAGTAATTCTTTACGTGTATTTAATAAAATAGGAATAAAAATGAGTTTGAATCTGAACCTGTGCATGCTGCACAAGTCCCTCACCAGCACCACAGACAAAACATACTAGCAATGGAATTGATAAAGCGATCGTAATACAAAAATTGGCAAATATAACATACAAAAGTAACCAATGCAATGTTACAATAAAAGTACATTCTTAAAGAGAGTGTACATTTCTTGCACAAGTGTACATTTTATTATATTTTATTTTATTTTCTCTAAAGTCCATAAATTGTAATCAAGAACTCTAAGCCCATGCAAACATGAAGAAAGAACAGGAAAGAGTAACTTAAGCTGAACGGTCTGGATGTAGCTAAAAAACCCAGGGGTAATAATTACTAGATATTCACAATATCTCTTAAAATTACACAAAGTTTCTTTTCAGAACAAGTATTTTTGTAGATCCCATGCAATGAGCCAGAAGGAGATAATGAGATGAGGATTATATGTGTTTTGGTGGGATAGGTACCTGAGTACATGTAGGTCAATCAAAGAATTATCTGGAGATGTGCCTGCGCTGAGGATTGTGTCCCAAATATTCATCCTGCTTTGCATACAGATTACAGATTCCACATTACAATAGAAACTGAGAAAAAGTAATTATTAGCCTGAGGACTAGAACTGCTACTAGTTGTTAGGATCTTCTAACTTTCTTTTACAAATGAAATTCTGAGTCACTTAGTAAAAAACTGAAAGCCTGCCTTTTTTCTAGGGCTCTTCAGAAGCCAGACGACATGCATACATACATTCTGAGGCTACAAAAGAAACTGAGAGATCATCCTGGTGAGATGATAAGAAAAAGATCTGTCTGCATGTAATTAAAGTATAGAAATGTATATGTTGCATTGAAAATTCACTGTTATAAACACAGCAGCAGCAAACTCAGAAAATCTGAACGAAGAGCAGTGAGTTTGCTGGTTTGGTTTTGGTGGTTTGGTTTTTTTTTTGTTCTTTCCATTTGTTGAAAAAGTTTTAAAAGTTCTAAACCATGTATTGGCTGAGTCTGATGAGTATATATAAGTATATAGAAAAGTTTGTTCAGAAATAAATTGTGTGATGACCTCTGCAGCTCACTGATAGATCTTAACAACACCTCCATATGGGATTTTCCGTGTGTTCACTTTGCAATTTAACCTCATTTAGATAGCAAGCTTCCTGAAAAGTCACAAAATGCAGAAGTCCAGTCAATTCATAAATATGATGAGATGCAAAATATCACAGAGCAAGTGAGAAGACACATTTATGTAGATGAGTGTAGGTAAACAACATTTCCTTTGCTTGTCATATGAACTGTCTGTATACATGCCAGTGCCAATCCAGAAACTTCACAGTGCTGTTGTCATGGCATTCTGTCTCAGCTAATAAACCCCTCCTCTCAGGAGGCACAGCGCTGCACTAATGCCGCCACGCGGCTCCTGGGTTATGGCCAGCATATGCCTTGCCAGATTGGATTGCGGGCAGAGCAAGCTCATGGCACGCTGCACCTGCCCATGCAGACGCAGTGTCTGCCTTCTCAATATCCATGTCTGTTCCATTCTCACTGTGTCTGTGGTGTGAGAAGCTGCCGCTGAAGACTTCAGACAAATTGCACTGAAGGCTGTGGAAACTGAAAATGGATTTTAATATGAGGTTTTATGTGAAAAATTTCATTTACTGTTTTAATTTTGAAATACTTTTTAAAATATTCAAGCAAATTGTCCAAAGCTACTGCAAACTGAAAAAAATTAACATCAGACAATTTCCACATGCTGGCAAAATATCTCAATAGATACAAATTGCAGTAATTGAGAATATCTCCATATACATTTATTTCTCTGAATATTTGTACCACACTAATTAAAATTGTTTCTTCCTACCGTCTATGTTTTGTTTGTTTGCTTGCTTGCTTGGTTTAGTGCATATTTTTTTCACTTCTGCATGGTTAGGATTAAGGCATTTGCGTAATTTTATACTTGCATCAACACGTATGCCAATAGAAAATAAAAGTTCCATAAACACTTCCAAATCTTTGTACTAGGATTGAAGTCTGATAAAGTTTTTATCCTAGGTATTTCTTGAGGATAAAATTCTTTGAGATCATTTTCAGGGGCCTACAGAATTAGCCAATAAACAAAAAAAAGAGAGGCTTTGATGTATAAAATAATGTTTTGTACTCTTTTTTTCTGTTTTTTTTTTTTTTTTTTTTCCCCCCAGATCCATTAGTTTCCAAGGAAACTACACTAGCTGCTGCATATCTTTTAGCTAAATGTAATATGGGTTGCTTAAAAATTAAAAAAAAGGTACAGTTAGCATGATTTTGAATTTGAATTACAAATTATTCTTGTTGTTTTCATAACAAAATATTTCACAGTTTGACAGAAACTTAGAAAACACAGAATGTTTTTATAAATCACCCTACAACCTGGGGGTCTTTTGCTGTAATATTTTGTAAAAAGTATACTTATGCTGTGGTGTCTTTTTTACCAGTTATAATCATAAAGAAGAAGAAACTTGGGAAGTGGGGCCAAAAGAAAAAAAAAGAAAAAAAGTACTTGAAAATTTCTTGTCGAAATAACAGTTTGTACTACTTATTGACAGACCCCTAAAACCAAAAATAGGTTGAGAGGGATTTAATTTGCATAACAGAATCATCTCACACCTGATGAAATTCTTTATAATAAATCCAAATTCTTTCTGGTGGGTTTATATACACCTGCCAAAAATCCTATCTAATACTAAACTCCCAACCATTTAGAAAAAAGTTCTAGCCGTCATAAGTTTTAGAAAGTGAGCAAGATAGACATGGAGCACCTAAATGGAGGCAGGAACTGATCAATAAGAATCAAATGTATACTCTATATTGTTTGGAAAAGCTTGCACTTGTCTGTCTGCTTGGGAACAAAGTTCACATCTTTTTGAACCCTTCTCTATACAACATTTTTTTTCTGTTAGATAAAACTCTACCTACATCAGAGGTGAGGATGTCACTTTGATCATCTTTGAGGCTGTCATCAAGATTTTCCTTTGTCAAAAGTAGTTGAAGAAAAATTACCTATATTAAAGTTTTTCATGGAACAACTAAATTTGTCATGGAGATTTAAGTTCTCATAATGTTTGTCTTTTGAAAGAAAGAGTGGAAGTATTTCTCTTGAACAATATATCCCTGACTGTGAATCCTGAGTACCCATGTGTATCATTCTCTAATGATACACATATTCTTGTTACGAAGACGACCCTTAAACTTCAGATAAACCAATCTTCTTGTCAGTATTTCCTGTTGTCAAGGGCTCATGTCCCTTTCAGACATGTTTAATCTCTTTATTGGTCAGACTTCATGTTTGTAAAGTAAACATTCCTAACTTATGAAAAAGAGGAAGGAGAAAGAGGGACAAAGGTATGTCAGCAGAAATGTGTTTAAAAGGCAGGTGTTGTAGCATGCAGTACAACAAATTCTAAGTTCTTTGTAAGTTTGGACCAATTTTTTTTAGTAAACTGTGGCAGGTGCAAGGCTGGTGCAGGACTTTGTGAGTGTATTTAGAGAAAGAACTGTCATTCATATGAAGAAAACTATATTAATTTATAATTTCATTTCATAACATGAAAGCTCTTTGGGATTACAGTATCAGTGTTGGAGGACAAAATGGAAAGTTCATGAATTTTAGATAGTCTATAGACATGAGATTAAAAAAACAAAACAAAACGAAACGAAAACCAGTCCAAGTATTAAGTCACAGAGGATTTATGGCTTTGACAGTTTTTTTGTCAACCTTAGTAAATGGACTTTACCCTTCAGCATGTAGTCAAGAAACACTGCCTACTGCAACCTGTGAGATGTTGGAACCTGATGATATAATGCCACAAACAATGTAACTAAGCAAAAATGAAGTGCAGAACAATTGATATGAGTCAACAGAAACATACACCTATTCTTTATATAGCAGCTGATCAATTATACTGGGTGAGAATCTGGTCCAAAGCACAATAGGTTTGTTTGAAATACTTTATTCATTTTTAATTACTTCAAATGGCTTTAAGTGGTTTGATTTTGGGGGGTCTCTTTCACCTTTACTCCAGGTTTGAATGTATTTGTGTCTAGTGAAAATTCAAATACTTGAATGGATTTGTTTAGCTAGGTCTAAATAAGACACAATAGCAGTCTGAACCATAACCCAATGAAATTTATGCTAAGACTCTCTCTTTTATTTTAGGATGATGTTGTTCAAAGCCTAGTTCATTTGAATATTTTACCTACCTTCCTATAATTGTGTAGGTTAGCAAGATTTTCCCAAGTATCATACTGTATTAGATTTCTAGTTAAAGTCATCACAGCTTCTATCAGTTTTATTATCAGACTTTTTATTCCCCCCCCCCCC
>NW_008795018.1:7553637-7555289 GCF_000699145.1 Aptenodytes forsteri
GTTGCTTACTTACTTGTGAAAATGGAGAAAGCACTTCAAATTTTACATTAGCAGAAACTATATTTCATCTCTGTAAATGGAACTCACATGAAAATAGAGATAATAGCATAAATGATAATAATAGATAAGGTAATAAAAAGTACTGTAAATGTTACAAAAATAAGAAGAAAGAGGAGGAAAAAATACTAAATCTTCAGCTTTATCCCGATAAAGAAAGATTGGACCAATTGTATTGCAGGTATAGCTAGTCAAGCCATTAATCTTCAAATATTGATTCTAAAAATAAATTTAAAAAAATGTAACCACTATAAATATAACTTACAACTAAATTTCATAGAAACTGTGCTGCTTTGATGATTCATGCCAAAATGCTTTAATTTGCTAATGAAGTGAGCTTTAGATATACTTTACCCAAACCAGTTAATCTTCCTCTCCTTTACAAAATCATTAGAATAGCACCAATCTCTCTGCTGATTCTTGAATTTCCATTACAGTAATAATATGTTGATATTTTTGAATAGTTAGTAACATCAGGTCCCTCACTAAAGTCTGATTGCCTGTGACTATTTATAGTTCAACCTACAAATAACTACACTTATTACTGAGTACAGAAACAGTTGCAAAAACTGTAGCTTTTTCACAGACAGCAGAATCATTATTTAAATTTTATCCAGAATTATATAACTTTTTGTTTTGACTGAAGTAAAATTTAAATTGAGAAAAAAAATGCTGCTAGAAATTTAATTATATAGAACTATGTTTTCTATCTATATCTATATCTGTATCTATATAGATATGGGTATCCATATTGATATCTATATCTATATCTAATCTGCTGAGGTGAACTTGTACCCATTCAAACATGCTTGAGAACACTAGTCCTTGTTTTTTCCTAAATGTATTTTAAAAAGTACTTATCAGCTACTTGTTTGTAGCCTTAAGATATTTTTTGCCTTTGACGAATTTGAAAATGTTAAAAGAATCAAAGAGTAGTTGGCTTTGTGTTGCCTGCAGAACTCAAAAGTTAGGTGTGAAGCTCTGGAAGAGGAACTTCCAAGGCTGACTTAGGTTTCTAAGCTCACACACAGCATTTTCTGAAAGGAGGGAAAGTTAGAGGCAAAGTTTGGGATCTGTAACAACTAATGTGCTGACCAGAGCTCCATTTCCTGCATGGATTTTTACATCTGTTTCAGGACTACACATCCAGTCTCCTTTCTGAACCTAGGATTTTGAATTTGATAGTAAGTTGTA
Organism: Aptenodytes forsteri; assembly: GCF_000699145.1. Taxonomy (NCBI): domain Eukaryota; kingdom Metazoa; phylum Chordata; class Aves; order Sphenisciformes; family Spheniscidae; genus Aptenodytes; species Aptenodytes forsteri. Next base: position 7,554,889 of record NW_008795018.1, read on the forward strand.
TGCTTCATAGTTTATATCAATCTCAGACGTGGAATGAAGTTTAAGGAACAAATATTGCCCTGTGAACTTGTTGGAGCCAAGACACTGTGCAGTAAAGCATTCAGGAGTCATGGATACTGTGAAGAAAGAAGGGCTTAATGCTGTAAAAGGGTCAATGGGTAGCTTTGGTTTTGATTCCTGCTTCTTTGCATTAAGCCTCATTTTATTCAGTGGTTACCTAAACAGCTTATGAATTCAGGAAACCATTCCCAGCTGAATGTCTGTCCTGATTTTGGCTGGGATAGAGTTAATTTTCTTCCTAGTAGCTGGTACAGTGCTGTGTTTTGGATTTAGGATGGGAATAATGCTGATAACACACCGATGTTTTAGTTGTTGCTAAGTAGTGCTTACACTAGTCAAGG
>NW_008795018.1:7555377-7566374 GCF_000699145.1 Aptenodytes forsteri
GGGACTGGCTGGGCATCGGTCAGTGGGTGGTGAGCAATTGCATTGTGCATCACTTGTTTTGTATATTATTTTATCATTATTATTATTTTCCTTTCCTTTTCTGTCCTATTAAACTATCTTTATCTCAACGCTTGAATTTAACTTTTTTTTCCCAAATCTCTCCCCCATCCCACTGGGGGTGGGGAGTGAGCGAATGGCCGTGTGGTGTTTAGCTGCCTGCCGGGTTAAACCGCAACAATGTCCTAGAGTACGATTATACGTGTTCACAACATACAGCACTTTATTTTCATAGCTCAACTGGCATCTAGATGCTTCCGCAACAGTAAAGATGACAATAATGATGAATGCTAAGCATTATGCTAACATTTTTATCCTCATTCAAAGTATTAGGATAGAGACTTTTTACTAGTTTAAAAACTAAGTAAATGGATTCCATTAGTGACAGAATTTTACAAGTTCACTCCATTTTCTCTAAAAACTCTTTTCAAAGTAGCAGTCCAATCTCCATACATAAGCATATTGCAAGCAACTAACAAACAACATCCCAAGATAAAATGAAAACACCTTTTCTTCATCTGTAATACAGCTATTTCAGTGTACAGGAAAGTCTCTTGGTTTTGCCTTCGATGGGTCCTAAAATGTGATTTCACTGTTAGAAAGATTCTAATATGTGATTTCACTGTTAAAAAGCAACTTTGTGTTCCAACTTTGTTCGACAATAATTTCTAAGACTGCAATCAATCACCTGAGTCCTTTACTGCTCAAAATCAATCAACTCTGAATGTGTTTGAGTGCACGCAGAATTACAATTCACATATCTAGTAAGAATACATATACACACCACAATAATTTCTCTGTGGACACTTACCCTATAAAATGCATATAACTTCTCCCGAATCCTGTGGAGAGACAAACAGCATCTTTCCTCACTATGAGGAAAGTCAAGCTTAGCTTCAATTTGACAGCACTGTTATTTTTAAGTATTATGTAACATATACTCTTGCCCATAACATCTACTGTAGTTAATAGAACTAATGTGTGTGAATCAAACAGATAATGCACCCTTCAATAAGAAAGACGACCATTTTTTTAATTAATGTTTTACAGGTCAGAGGCAGGATTCTGGCCTTGAGGAAAAGAATCAATTTCATTTTAAAATAAGAGAGAGAAAATCAGAAAGAAGGGGGAAAAAACCAAACACCTAAGTGACCCACTGATCAATGGTGGGAACCTGAGGCTCTATGCTAATTAGCTTCCTTAGTTGGCTGCTATTTCTAAACTTGAGCATAAAGTAATAAAATCATTCTTGCCATTGACACAGAGGTATATTAAGTTACACTTTTCAGCCTCTCTTTCCCAGTGCTATCATTACGTTTTACGTACATGCACACAGAGACTTATCTTGTACTTTTCATGTGTAACAGGATAAATCTGATAAATCTCATATTTATCAGACTTATTCATATTACACATGATGTTTCTATCCACAAAGCAGAATGATCCTTTCTGTTACATAGTTTAAAAGAGTTAATTAGTTCCTAACTGATAAAATAACAGCATGCAGCACTGAAAGCTATTAGCAACAAGGATTCCAATATAAGCCAGACTTCTGGTGGCTTACCCAGAGCAGCAAGGAAGTTTTAGACTCAGTAATGCTGTACCTATGTTATCAGTGCTCAGGCTAAGTATTTTCCCTTGCCCTCTAGACAGCAGTGTAAATGTATCCTAGAATCTTCCATGTTCTTTTTCCATAATATGTGAACATCTTTTACACTAGCAAATGTATTTGTGGAGCTTTTGATTTTGTTATAGAAGATAAAGCAAGAGAGCATGATTTCCGTTACAATGACTTTTAATGACAAGTTTTTTACTGGAAGCAGCTATATTCTGTCTGGTTTTGGTGCAGAGAGGTAGGTACCTTAGAATGCAGTTCAACCCATCTGCCTTGGAGGTTTATCTTAGGATGGACTGAGTCACAACATGGAAATGCCTAATTCTCCTCACGTGTAGAAGTAGACTATGGAAATAATCTGATTGTTTAGGGAAAGAAGCCCAGTTTTGAGACAGCTAAACTAAGATGAGACCAAATAATTTTGTTTGGTAAGTACAATAAATAAAAAATTCAACAGAATGAAGAATGAAAACAAACAAACAAACAAACAAACAAAAAAGAGCTATAAGCTATTTAGAAGTTCCTGGAAACAAATTATCGGCAGTTCCACCTACTTACAGTTCACCAAACTCCACTAAAAATTCCCAATGTGACACAACCCTCCTTGTGTCACTCTATATTTTACTTGAATATCGTGAATGTTAAATGTGATTAAGAATATAGCCCAGGGTGTGGAAAAGCCCAATATTTAATATCAAAACTAATTTAGAATCTTGAATTGATTTTCTGTGAAGACTGGAGTGCTTGGAGTTTGATATTAAATTCTGTCTCTATCTATTTAGACAGATAATTATTTATTCAATGAAGTCTGGTAATAAAAATTTAAGTCTATATAAAGATGTGGAGAATGAAACAGAATACAGTTATTTTAAAACTTTGAAATTATTCAATACCCTTAATTTGAGACAAGCAGCAAAAAAACCCCAAATATACAAAGAAATTCATGCGTTGCAAATGAATCTGCTATTATCCAATGTCATAATAATGGTCTGAAGTTACAGTTTGATTGTTTAAGTGCATCTGCTACTGGCAAAAATGAAAATGCACAATTAGTAAAGCAAGCATTTATTTGTTGAGTTCCACTCTGTTAAATGTTTCATTGCATATTGCTTCTGAATTCAAGTTATTTTTATCTGAGTTATCTTTTTGTTAGGTTGTTTGTTTGTTTGTTTTCTTTTGGAAAAAACTAAATACAAATCACCCTAAACCCAATATTTTCAATGATGTTTCCTAAAAGTATATTTTCTTCTTTTTTTCAGTTCTTTTGAAATATTATATTTTGCATAAGCAAACAGTACCATTCAGTACTGATTATAAAATATTTGCCCCTGTTTTATCCCAAACCTTATTCAGACAATTCTCTATAATTAATTTCGTTCAAGTTTGACCCAAGTGCTTTAGCTACCTGGCTACCATTGATTTCTTCTTGTAAATCAACTTTCTAGATACTACATTCCCAAAAATAAAATAAAGAAGTAAATATTTTTTCTGCTTTTCCTTTTCTTGTTCTTAATTTCTACTGAATTGCTATAATTATTTCAGCAGCTTAAATAAAGTTAAAAAAATGCAGAAGTCTGCTGTACAGAAGAGAAAAGAAACACCATGGTGAACTCCATAATGCCTCATGACTTCATGAGTATATCTCAAAGTACAATGAGACAAGAAGAAATGTCACCTTTGCCATTTAAAGATATTCAATATTTAAAAAGATAGCTCAGATTTTCATGTACTGAGTACTCAAAAATGAAGTCATGACAAGTTCTCTCGTCCTCCTTCTGTTATACATACAAACTCATGTGAGTGTCAGACCTATATTGTTTAGCTTGTTTTGACTGGTTAATATCAATATCATTGTCAAGAAAAGCCCAGAAGTTTCTTCTTTCTCCAAACTTCCATATTGGGAACTAAATACTGAGTGTTATCTAATCTTGTTAACTATTATAGCCTCTTACAGATGTCAGTGTTATCCTCTGAAATATATCTTTATACTCACTGTGAAAGATTTGCCAGTGTCCTTAATTGCCAGTTTTAGCCTTGAGAAGCTGCCAAAATGCTACTTTTTTCATACCAATTTACTGTATTGGATTTTGTTGCATACCAATAGATTTTGCACTGTATCATATTATAAGAATTTTCCTAGTAGCATTTCTGCTGATCTTAGACCACTTCCTTTTCTTTCTTCTGGATCATCACGATTGAAAGAAGACAGAAGTGACATTTTTAATACCTTTTTTTTTCCCCTCCCTTCCTGAGGATAAGTGAGTGCATATGGGAGTTGGCTTTTTACTTTCTTTGAAAATTGTCAATCTATGATTTTATGAGCATGGGATGGAACCAGGAATAAAAATAACTCCCCTTCTCAACTCCCATCAAGAACAGAAAATGGGAAATTTAATCATCTTGAACACAGTGCTAAAACAAGATGTGGTTTGATTGAGACTCCCTAGAATCTCCTTTTTATGATACATATCAGAATCAAATTCACCTTAATTTTACAAGAGGGATTTTATTTGACAAAGAGGCATGAAGCATGCTGAAATTATCCCTCTTTTGGGTCTGATCATTTTGATCACTTCTATGATGTAAAAAGAAGGCTCATCTAAAATTTCACACTTCTGCTAAAATTCTAAAAATAACAACCAAAAAACCTCACAAACTTTTCCCAACCTTTTTTCTAGTTATTAGTGATTTAAAACCAAAAAAATACAGATCCAAAGTATTTTTCTCATAACTCATAACAATTAGACAAACCACAAATATTTGTGAATTATTTAATAAATCAGTTTCAACAACAAAAATACCCCAAAACTTCATTAAATATGTTTTTATGTTGAAAATATTGCTTAATTCCAAAATGTAATGGACAGCTCATACATAATATATATAACTGATCTTTAAAGTAATGGTACTCAGTATGGTTAAATTATACTTATAGCATACTACACATTCTGATTTTTCTTTATTTTTTTCCTTATTAAATTTCTCTCTGCTTCGATTAACATTATTAAAGCTGTATACCTCTTTGAAATATGCAAATACATAACCTGTATGTAATTATAACAGATTTTTATTTTAGAGAGAGAAAAAAAATTGAGTTTGTGCTTTGGGGAGGAAGGGATAGGGTGGATATGTGAACAATAAATAATTATTTTCACACATTTTTTGTCTTTTTTGTAGATCAGCCCTGTTGCACAAAATCTCATAAACCACCCTTATGTTATTAAAAAAAGTAATATCAACATTATTAAGCTATTAAAAGTAAAAGAATTCCAAACTGCCTTTTTCTTTCAGTTAGTGGAATCCTGTATTCTTTCATTTTCAGCACTTACCATTTCTACCTATGCGTACTCAGATAAATCTATTTTCTTAAGAATAAGCAGAAATGTTTTCTAAGGTCTAAATATAGCAAAGTTCAACCTCATTATGTACAAGTAGTATTCAGTACTCGAACAGATACCTGTACAATAGCAAGCGATGACCCCAGAGTTTTGCAGCACTGAGATTCTCATGATCATTTAATATCCATGGCTAACTGTCTGTGAGTCAAGCACTGCTGGCCTACTGGGATTCATTTTAAATGGACTGCCAGCTACTACAGCAGATGCTGCAAACTGATGATGAATGTCAAATCATTAGTACAGTTATTTTGCAGTTCTTACCATCATGGGGGGGGGTGTTGTGTTTGTTGTTTGTTTTGTTTAGGGGTTTTTTTTCCTGCTTTTCTTTTTTTTCCAAAACCAAAAATGTCTGTGTTGCTAGTTCTGATAATTGAAGACCCATCTCCTTTTTCTTCAGGAGACACCAAAAAGATTGAGGAAAAGTTTTTGTTGTTGTTAGTTGGTTTTGATTTTTATAATGTACTATAAGCTGTAGAAAAAACTCTGGAATTAATTATTTCAAATTAATGTAATAAGCATATGCCTATAAAATGCCTAGGTTCTCCAGCATTATTAATAATAGATTATAATAAAACTCAAAAAAACATTAAATCAAATAATTTATATAAAAAAATCAGGCAGGCAGACTGCTTTAGAAATTCTTTCCACTGCCACATCATAGGGCTTCGAAGAAAATTTCTCCCCTGCCACATCATAGGGCTTCGAAGAAATTAGGTTTTCCAACTAAATCATCTATCTCTTCTTTTGTGCCTCCAAGTTCACCTATTTCAGAGGTGGAAAATTTTTTAACAGCTTTCTACTCCATTTTGGAGCAGACATCTCAGATACCCCTTCTGACCAGAAGTGTAGTAAATCTGACAGATGGAGCAGGTTAATACGTCCTAAGGTACCTCAAGTTTTACTACTCAAAGCTATTAATTTTAAACATTTATTCAGAGACCAATAGACAGACAGAAAAAAATGAACTGTATTAAAATCATACATTCCCAACAACATGACTTTTAAAGGAGTAAACTTTTATTCTATGTATTAGTGCCAGTCTCCATATGGTTTTAAACTGAAGTCCAGTAAGAAGTGAAATCTAATTAGCCTAAATTCCACATAAATGTTAGCCTGAGAAAGTATTCATGCCACCACACTTTCTGGGTACCCTAAAAAAGAAAGATCACAGTTTCTAGATTGATGGAGAAAGTAAAATACTGTGTTACTACTGTAGTATTCCAGTCGATATATAATGACACCTAAGAAATACCTCTGAATCAAAGGCAAATATTTTTCCTATTTTTCAGATTTTTCCTACAAGCAACTCTCCCTTCTTGGTCTTACTGGAGTTTGAGCAAACTGAAATCTGTCTATAACCTTAACCCACTTTAGGATATTACATAGACAACTAAGCGTTATATGGCATGAAAACAACACATCCCATTCTTCCACGTGGCCCCAGATATTTGTTGAGCGAGAGGACAGACAAAAAAAGAGACACCCCACATGTAATAGCTCTTCGAGAAGATTAATATCATAGAGTTATGTACAGATGACATTGGAAATATCAACAGTATTGATGACAGTCAATGAATCTAAGAACAAAAACACCTGATTCCCATCCATTATTAAATGGATTCTTTGGTGATTATTTTTATATCAATACTGTAAAGTTCTTAATGTAGTTGGATCAATCAGGATTGATTAGTGTTGCAGTACTGTTAAACAGCATTATTTTAGGAAAATAAAAGGCAACTAACAAAAATTCCAGACTTTATCATTATTGTGATAAATGTATGGTTTTAAAACCAAAAATCCAGTCTGAAGCACCTTTCCTGGTATAAAATCCTAGTACAGAATCACAGAATCACAGAATGGCTGAGGTAGGAAGGCACCCCAGAGATCACCTAGTCCAACCCCCCTGATCAAAGCAGGGTCAGATACAATGTGTTGCTCAGGGCTGTGTCCAGTCAGGTTTTGAATATCTCTAGCAGTGGAGACTCCATAACATCTCTGGGCCACTGGTCCTGGTATTTCATCGCCTTCACAGTAAAAACGCTTTTTCTCATGTTTAAATGGGATTTCCTGTTTTTTCAGTTTGCACCCATTGCCTTTGTCTTTTCACTGAGTACCCCTTGAGAGTCTGACTCCATCTTCTTTACTGCCACCCATCAGGTATTTATAAACACCAGTTGGATCCCCCTAAGCCTTCTCTTCCCCAGGTTGAATAGTCCCAGGTTTCTCAGCCTATCCTTGTATGCCATATGCTCCAAAACCTTAATCATCTTTGTTGCCTGTCATTGACTTGCTCCAGTAGGTCCATGTGACTCTTGTACTGAGGAGCCCAGAGCTGCGCCCAGTGCTCCAGAAGTATCTCACCACCGCTGAGCAGAGAGGATCACCTCCCAGGAGGATGTTCACCTTCTTTGCCACAAAGGCATATAGGTGGCTCACCAGGAAGCCCAAGGCCTTTTCTGACAAGATGTTCTCCAGACAGTTAGCCCCTGGAGCATGGATTAAATGGTTTACAGATTAAGCACTTGGCACCTTCATGTAATCAGTCTAGATAAACCCATGCAGATGTATAAACTGTATAAACTACTGCATTCATAGATCGCTGCAGACTACCTGGAAGAGATGTATACGTTTGATGAGTCAGTTTTAATAATACTATTTTAGATAAATAACACTTTTAAAATTACCTTTTAGATCTGAGCATTTTAAATGTTTTATTACCATAATACAATAAATGTATTATTAATTTTTACTAATAAAGACAATAAGCATTTTTGTTCATATTTATGACTGCTATAAGAATCAAAACTAAAGAGGCTATGCTTTTTTACCCAAGAATGACAATATATTCCAAAGATGAGAACGAAAACTGCTCACTTGAGTACATCTTAGGAGTAAAGCATTAAAGCTGTTATGGTTTGGGTTTGAGTTTTGTTGCTGTTCAAAGCTAACCTTTGTTCCTCTGATCACAATTATGTTGAATTCTATACAGCAGAAATGCAACTCCATCTTTTACTTGATAACATATTCAAAATTTACAAAAGACCATTTTATTCTGCAGAAATTTGACTTAAAATACTACCTTTTTTCCCAAAAGATTACAATAAGTTTAAAAATATATTTGGAGACTATCTTGCCTTTTTTACAACTAAATATTCTGCTAACCTCCAATCAAACACCTTTTGCCCGCAGTCTTAGAAAAAGTTCTGCTTATCCTCAAGACAGCCATCTCTCAATGTAACTCCTTTAAAAGAAATCACTGTTTTTCAGAATTCAACTGTTTATAGTTAATGCAGAACTGGCTAATTCCTTTAACTGTTCTAGGCTGATAAAATAAATGGAATTTTCCCTCTGAAGGCTCATTAATACTGTTTCTATTGCAGAAGAAGGTCAACAAAGAAAGAGTTTAATGTGGGATTCATCAAAATAAACATAAATATACATATCTAAATTAGTTACTTCAGGCTCCCTTTATAGCCATTAGACGGAAATAAGAATATAAAGGCATGATTTCTCTGACCTAATTTAGATGTCTTTGGGATCATGTCCAAGAAATATTTCTTTTTCTCTGGCATTTATAAAGGGAGCTGAGAGTGACTAGTTCGTATGAAGATGTTCATGTGGTAGACATTTATTCCTGCATGAGCAGAATCCCCTGAAGAACTCCTATTGTAAAAACAGTTCTGCTGTTACATGCTCCCTGGCTGTTGATGGTTTACTGGTGCACAGGCTTTGTAAATGAGTATATAGCTGAAGTGATACACTTTAGGAAATAGAGGAAGATTAAGAGAAAGATGACAGGAGTGGAACAGTATTTAAAACTAAAGTTTTCTCCTAAATTGAATGTTATATTACAGTTGAAACTGCATTACCATATGGCTGTCTTAATAGCACCTAACAGTATTTTGCATAAATTTAGCTTACTCTTTCATGGGAAGGCCGTAGAAGAACCCTGTGTCAATATTAATGGTAATACAGGTTTAACTCTTTTCATTAATATATTGGATTCCTGCTCAGAAGAGGAATGTATGATCACCAGGTCCCTTCTTTTCTTCTTCTTTCCTTCATGATTTCATTTACTTCTCCTGGCCACTTCCCACCAGCTCGGATAGTTCTGAGAAAAGAGAGAATGAGAAAAGTCTATTACATCACAACCAAGAGTTCAAAGAACAACAGAACTTTTAGTAGAACATAGGAATAGAATAAATATAGAATTTCAGAAGAAAGTCCTGTTAAAAAAAAATAGAAAAAGTATTTTAATAAGTTTAATTAAATAATGAAAATTTAATATAAATTAGAGCAAATAATTATATTGATTCACTCGCTTTTTTAATCTCATTCTTCTTTTGGTCTTGACCTCATTGAAAACAATGAGAGGCTTCTTAAATCAAAGGAGAAGAAAATGTGTTATTTTCTGTCCCTTCTCTCACTGCACCTCTCTGCTCTTGTTTTGATGGCTCATTCCAATCCTTCTGAAACAGCTTTTTATAATTTCTGTTTTGTTTTCTTTTGCAAAAGACAGGATGTAAGAAAAGAAGAGGAAGAAGAAATTTCAAACCAAGATTTGTTTTCTCATACAAATTTATTAGTTCTGGGTTATACAATAGGAGAATACTAATAATTCCTTTTAAATACAAGGCATGTAATAGTACCCTAATACGACAAACCTTGCTTAGATGCATGTTTTATCAAAACATTTTTGAGGAGAAAATTAATGACAGAAGAGAATATTGATTTATGCATGACTTAGTTTATAGCCATTTAGTTAGCTGTCCACGTAATTATATTGCAAAACCATAACAAATGTAAATGGATTCTTGTTGGTTTTAATTGTTTAGAGAGATTATTAGATTCGCTAGCAGTAAAAGATAGACAAGAATAGATGTTTTAAACTTCCTAGATGTTAAAATCCTTGAAAGCTTTGGGTTCAGTAAGAAAAATTAAATAAAACATTAAGTAAATATGAAAAAGCAGCCAGTATTCTGTATTATTTACATCAGTTTTGCTTTTCATTAGATTTTTGTTTCAAATGTGTATTTGTTGTCCATTTATTTTTGATAGCAACACTATTTTGCTTTATTGTATTATCTTTCTCCAGGTAAAATGTCATCTCCTTCAAAGAAGTTCAGAATTTTTCTTTGCTAATTTAATAAAATCCTAATAGCAGTGATCCATGACTTGTAGATCAGAAGGTGATTGATGGCTGCCTGCAGGTATAATAATGACACTGCCTGAATTAAAAATATAATTCATCTAGTATGAAATACAGATTGACTTCTAAAGTCTCTGAAGTGTCACATCGATGCTATATCTATTGAAAATGCTAACACTGTTAATTATTATTCATGTTTTTCACAGCTAATATTTGAAGCAATTTTTAGTACATTCCTTAATACTTTTGGTATATACTACTGTATCCATCAGTTGAATTCAGGTCCCACCAAAAGAGTCCTAATTTGTGAGTTTACTTCTTACATTACCAACTTCTAAAAGCAGCTTAGGGAGTTACGATTTACTGTTAGTCCACCAAGAAATGTCAATACGCCAGAGTAGCAGAGGCAAGTGCCATATAACCAGTAATGTTACAGTTAAACAAAGATAAAGGTGATTTATGTCAGCATTGTCATTCTTGTCTTTTATGCAAATAAGTTTAGCTATACAGTGTCTGTGTCTAGACAGATTTTACTTGACAGCTAATCATAGCTTCACATGGTTCTACTTATGCAACATTTCTAGCAAAAAAACCCACAGAAAAACAGAAGATTGCAGTCTCATTAAATATAGATATATATACGCAATAGGTATATATGGCACTTAGAAGGTAACACAAGAAAGAGAAAAAGTTTCACAGAAGTTGAGTAAAAATTTATAAGGAAGGAGAAACATGTTAATTCATTTTTAAAAAATTCATTTGGATTTGTTTTTCATAA
>NW_008795018.1:7566387-7567776 GCF_000699145.1 Aptenodytes forsteri
CATTACCAACTTCTAAAAGCAGCTTAGGGAGTTACGATTTACTGTTAGTCCACCAAGAAATGTCAATACGCCAGAGTAGCAGAGGCAAGTGCCATATAACCAGTAATGTTACAGTTAAACAAAGATAAAGGTGATTTATGTCAGCATTGTCATTCTTGTCTTTTATGCAAATAAGTTTAGCTATACAGTGTCTGTGTCTAGACAGATTTTACTTGACAGCTAATCATAGCTTCACATGGTTCTACTTATGCAACATTTCTAGCAAAAAAACCCACAGAAAAACAGAAGATTGCAGTCTCATTAAATATAGATATATATACGCAATAGGTATATATGGCACTTAGAAGGTAACACAAGAAAGAGAAAAAGTTTCACAGAAGTTGAGTAAAAATTTATAAGGAAGGAGAAACATGTTAATTCATTTTTAAAAAATTCATTTGGATTTGTCATTCATAATTCTGTATGAATTTTATCAAAGTGGAAGAATTCTGAAAGGAAAATCTACATGGGGGAGGAAAGGAAGACAGCTTTACTACAGAAACGCATTGCAATATATTCAATTCATGGACAATGTTGCAATGTTACTGGCAAACTCTGGTATAAAAAGACCTTATTCATTTCCTGCCTTCATAGCATTTCTACAACTTTTTTAACATGAACAAGAAATTTACCCCTACAACAATATGTTCTACAACCTGTCTGTAATTTGATGGTGTTATAAAACTTACTTAAATTACTTTATTCTGTTTTTCTGTATTAAAAAACCCACAACATTATTAGTAAGCAGAGAAGCTTCCTATTCAAAAAAGGAACTAATAATTAAGTTTACATTGTGAAATAAAATTTCCATGCCCACATAGTAAAGACAGTGTGAGATATTTCCTCTATGGAGAAATATTGAATGTAAGCAGGAAAAAAAGACAGTAAAATATATACAGACATATATTTCTAGGTAGATTATTAAGCTTTGTTCTCACTATTACTGAAAAGATAATGTGAAAATAGAAAACATTTTCAAGAACTTCAACATTTTCAAGCAGAATATGAACATTTACAAGTTAGGTGCTTAAACAAATTTAAATACTGAAAAGTAAGAAGGAGCAGTTCTAAGCTGTAGGGAAAGCTAGTCATTAGACATATAAACTTAGTACCTATAATATTATTGTGTACACTCAAGGTGAATATCTAAGCCCCCATTCGTGGAGATCTACAACTTTGTCCGTTTCCATAAGGACTGATGAGTAATATAGAATCATAGAATCATAGAATAGTTTGGGATGGAAGGGAAATCTAAAGGTCATCTAGTCCAACCCCCCTGCCATGGGCAGGGACATCTTCAACTAGATCAGGTTGCTCAGAGCCCCGTCCAGCCTGACCTTGAAGGTTTCC
>NW_008795018.1:7570749-7578318 GCF_000699145.1 Aptenodytes forsteri
CACCTCAACGTCCTTCTTGTAGTGAGGGGCCCAAAACTGAACACAGTATTCGAGGTGCGGCCTCACCAGGGCCGAGTACAGGGGCACGATCACTTCCCTACTCCTGCTGGCCACACTCACTATTTCTCAAGCCAGGATGTATCCGCCTACTGACTCCATCCTGCTGAGTAAAGAGATTTTAGATTGTATGTCAGTGAGTCATGTGGTTGTGTCATTGTGTCTACCTCACTCCTAGTTGCCCTATGACAGATACCTGAGCATAAGCTAGCCAGTGTAGGATCCATTTATAGTCTGCAGAGAAAAAGAAGCCAAAAGAACATTTTTTTCAGTGTAGCTTAGATGTTTCATTCCAGAATTGTTCTCTGGGTGTTCCTGCTCTTTCCAGTCCTGGTGTAAAGTGAACATAAGTATTTAACTCAGGGCAAAATGTCTTTCCTTTCTCTTCTGCAAAAATTACTCTTAAGTCAGGTAGTGTATACAAGAACAGATGAGCATTTTGTAATCTGAGTGTCTAGAAACACAAACGCTGACTTAGCCTTCCTCTTCCAAGACTCTTCTAATAATGCCATTTCCCACAACATGTATGACAAATCTATGACTACTAGGTCAGGAATTACAGACATATCAATGATAGACAACAGTAATATGACTATTAATAGATTTTATGTTTTCTTTCAGGATTCATTTCTTGACCATGCAGTGGAGAGAAAAATGTATTTCTCAAGCTGGACTTCCAATATTTAAATAAACTAATTTTAATCACTAAGTTCATTCAGGTTACCCTGATGGTACAAAATAAGTATAACTGAAATTTTTTCTCCTCAACAGAAACAGTGGGTTTAAAAATCATGTTTTTACAAAACATTAGCCTTTGCACAAAAATATGAAAATAAGAATTTAATGGATGGCATGCAATAATTCATAATTTGTTATTTAAAAATAATTTACAAGTAATGTGTTGCAGCCAGCAGTCAAAATGTCTCATGTTTTAGATGTGAAAACCACCAACTATCCCCTGCCTATTTACTAAAACTTTCATTTATTCTGCATCATCCCTTATGCATTATCAATACATAGATCTGAGTCATCTAGACCTAAAAAGAATGTCACTGTTTTAAGAGTGTGTCAATATAGTAATCTGGAAACTACATGGTGTCCCTGCATCAGGGTAGAACGGTGAAATCCAGAAATGGACTGGAGCACAGAGGAATTTCCTAGAAATAAATTCACCTTCCCAAAGTATTTCTAAAAACTGTAAATTATTAAGATAAGAACATATATTTGTGTGTGTGTATATACATGATACAAACCTCTTAATTCAGAAATTTGAAACTGATTTGTAGTGGTTTATTAATGCTAAAATTAACATGAAGTATAAAATTTGAAATAATTTTAATGTCCATCCAAGAACACTCCATAGTCATAACTTTTTTTCTGGACAATAATAGGCAGGCTATTCCAATAGTTTATGAAATACAGCCCTTTCTCAGCTCTGACATTTGAAGTATATTTCACTGAAGCCTTCCTTTCCAATATAGTTTCAAGTAAAATAACTCCCACGCATCAGTTGAAAATTAATCAACCTGTAGCTTGTGCATTTGTCAACATTCAACACACTTTCAACAAAGACATAAAATCTGGTTTTCTGAGGTACAAATAACATTTCTGCTCTGCATTTACCTTCTCAGAAAAAAATGTTTTAAAATGTCAACTCTCTCAACATGACATAGCATAATCACTTTATCCTTGTAATAAAGCATGAAACAAAGAACATAAGAAGACTCAACACAAACATACAAATACCCCAAAGGAATGGAAAAATGTGTTTTTCCAGTTTCAGGAATGGTAACTTGCACAGGGAGACATCAGAGGGTACTGCTGATTAGCCAAAGACTGGTTTCTTCTCATTTCACTGTTTTCCAGTCTGATGCAAATAAGTTCTCCCTTAGCTACTCTGAGCTGTCCAGGCAGGATCCAGCTGTAAACTGGAAGCTGTGTTAACACTGTCCTATGTTTGAGTTAATAAGTCCTGCTAAGAGTAAAAGACTGTGGATACTTACCAAATGGGTGTGAAGTACAGGTCTAACCACAATTTCTCTTGCAGGAAGGAACCTTATCTTTGTAGCAGTCCCATATCATATGAAACAGGATGGCCTGTGCAGATCCTAATTAATGCAGTTTTAAGGGAAAAAAAAAGACAAAAAATCCATTGATTGTTAATAAGCTACTCTGGTTTTCACTAAATAACAAATATTAGCTTTTATTCAGATAGAGTTTCACTAAAGCATTATTGGAATTCTTTTCTAAAGTCTTTGCTAAGTAGGTCTTACTAGTGAGAAAATGATATGGAAGTTTAGTTCAGCAACTATAAATGTCATTAACCAAATATGTATTCTTCAGACTTAATTACACTTTAAAGTATCAAACGGTTGAAGGCCCAAGAGATAATAAAGTGTAACTGTCGCTACCAAGAATGTAATAATATCTTAACGATTTAAAACAGATTATATATAAGAAATTATAGTCAAGACATAAGAATTTGCAAATGGGATAAATCATGTGTCCTGCCAAATGATGAAATGACTTGTGTGAAAATATTACCAACCTATTTCTAATTATTTCCTTTCTTAGCACCTACACCTCTCTTCTAACTATCAAAATTCACTTTAATTATTCTGAAGCATATGGGTGACTCCCCATTTTTATACAAGCATTGTCTGCTTACTTTTTAAATCTATGAACATTTCTCCAGAAGTCTACCTTTGTAGAAGAAAGTCCAGACAATCAAACAAAAATATCTAGTGGACCATGACAATATCTCTGATATGTATCATTCATAAGGGTAAAGTTCATCCTTCATTCTATAGTCATATGTTTGCACAATGCACCCTTAGCAAATGGCCTGGACAGCACCAATTAAGATAAGTGAGCGTAAACTGTGTGTATGTGAATTGAATATACGAAACTATCTGAAAGAATGTTTGCCCAAAATTGATCATGTTAAAGAGGAAGCCAGCCCTCAGTGGGATTAAACAGTAACCGATGAGAGAGACAAAGAGACTTTTGAAGCAAAGGAGACAGCTGGAAGAGAAGTCTAAAGAAAGCACGAAAATATTCAACAGGGAGCAAGGAAGAAACCTTGCAGTGGAAGCAGCAGCAGTCAGACCTGGTCTGACACTGCAAGACATCACCCCATGGCATCATGACTACTGCCCAGGTTGGGCACAGCAGCCTCCCCAAAAGCTGTCATAAGCCACTGCACTCCAGCTAGTTGGGTGGCACTGCAGGGTGCAACACATGGGCACCAACACCTCAGCCATGTGTTTTGCGTCATGGGGCACACGCTCTCCAGTGTGTGCACTTGCAGATTGTAGGGAGCAGTACAGGTACAGACAAAGCTCAAACACTCATGTCTTTGCCGGGAGGAGTGTGTATACCTTGCACTCCCAGGGAAGGGGGTTGCTAGTAACCTACAAGGCCTTTGAGAGGGGGGGTATGCATGTAACTGTGTGTGTGTGTGTGTGTGTGTGTGTGTGTGTGTGTGTGTGTGTGTGTGTGTGTGTGTGTGTGTGTGTGTGTGTGTGTGTGTGTGTGTGTGTGTGTTGGAGGGGGGGAATGAGAACATTTTGGAATTAGTTATAAAAGGGTGCATAGGAATTTTCCAATTTTTATTAATATTTCATATGTGTCTAGTATTGGGTTTATCTGATGCATTTCTGCAATTGATCCTAAACATATAGTTCACTGATTGCTGGTTAATTACCTGTTAATAAATCAATGAACCACTTGAATAATTTTTGTTGGTTTGTTTGTTTGTTTGTTTGTTTTAAATATAAACTAAGGAGTTCTACCTTGTAATAATAATGTTATAAAATAGATTAACATCATACAACACTAGTTAGTGAACTATCAGCAAAAAAACTAGTACTACTTACATCTACAAAAAATGATTGGTCATGCCACAATGCCACACAGTATGTTTTATGTACCTTAAAGAACTTTGACAGGCAAAACTGATAAATAAAAGTTCTCTTAAAAAATAAGCACATATTATGTAACCCAAGTTTGTCACCTCAAATTTGATACATTTAATATCAGTAGACTTTTATAGAAAAACATCAGAAAATCTGTATGTAGAACAAGAACAAGTTTTTGAGCAATTTTCCAGCAGTGAATCACCTTCTACAATGAACACATAATTACAGAATCCCATAGTCTACCAGTTGACTTAATTGGCTCTTAATTGACATAGGTTTTTCCAAAAAAGAGATTTATATTCACAGATCATTAGGCAAAGGATGTTGAACATTGTACTGCATGACTCATTACGGGTTGTGTTGTTAACATGGGAGAAAGCTAAACAGCAAGGACTGCCGAGACTGATGCATCCAGGTCATTCAGGAAACCAACGATATGCCCTGTCCCATCATGGAATCACGCATACTCTAGGGAGCCACTCTTCTCTCTGTGAATTACTGCCAGAAATACTCCCAGCCTCAGCTTTTAAGATATGAAAATTTCCAAATAAATTTCCCACCTAACATTTTCATCTCCAAGGCATGCCTTTAGGAAACCTGGACAACTTTTCTCTGGACATACTGAGAATTTTAACTTAACGATCAGAGTTTCACTAGGACTTGGATACCTAAAGTACTTGGGTCTTTCTGAAAATCCCAGCTTAAGTTTATGAACAATGCAGACTAAAATGTGAAACACACCTTCAGTGTCAAAGGAGACTTCCAGATGGAAACTTTTCATGGAATGTAATAAAGTACAATGATTTCGTGAAAATAATTCCCTTTCAGAAATCATTCAGAATGCCTCTTGAAAAAGAATTAGCATCCAGAATATCAGACAAATATTTTAAAGCTGATGAAATATTTGAAAGTAAGTATTGATAAAAAAAAAAATAAATCCATTTTTTTCATTTCACCCTCAACAAGCTACAAAGTTCCAAACAAAAATCTGTATTTGTATGTGTGCACTCACACATACACTCATATTTGTGAAGAGAGTTGTTCTCCTTTCTCCTCTCTTTTTTTTTTTTTCCTATCTCTTTGGGAGTTAGGTTCTTTTTCTTCTTCTCAGTGGTTGCTAGAGAAGGCCTCCTTTCTTACTTGAGGCTACATTCTGGCAATACGTTTAAATACTGCTCTGCAATAGCATTCCCCCTCCCTGATTTTTAACTCACAAGCAAGCAAAGTGAATTTGTTAAGGGTTGCTTGCAGCTTTGGGGGAAAGGAGAACCACATACAGCAGCCAACCTACTGCAGTATCTCTAAGAAATTGATCTTGTTCTGCTGTGACAGAATAAAACTTTGATGATAATGACATTTTCAGCTGCAGACAAAATCCTTTTTAATTTATTTGAAAGGGGAAGAGGCTGAAATGATTTTCTATTCCAGGATGTGCTTTACAGCTTGACTTACTTTAAAGAACTAACTCTTGGTTCAGGGGTGGGTGTGGGGTTCCTACTAACACGACCCTGTAGAAACAGAAGCATTCCAAGGAGTTGGAGTTTTTAAATTATTCATGAAATGCTTTTCCTTAGAGATCGCATCCTTCAGTCTATTACTTGAGAACTAAATTAGAGGGGTAACAGCAATGCTGCAGAGTGAACTGACAAACTTAGGAAACTGTGAGATATAGATGAGGCAGAAGGGAATAGAATCCATTTAAAAAATGCAAATTATTTTAATTTCTCCTGTGCCTCTCTCATATTGGTGATGTCATCATGTCCAGTTCCATGCCAGCCTAACTGTAATCTTTTTCTTTTCCCTATTGATTTTTGCATGTTTTTCATTATTTTCATGCAGGCAGCTGTATGCTGTCTTAGTTGAGGATTTCCAGAATGCCCTAAGGTCCAATGTCATCTCCAGATACTTGATCCTATTTCAAAGCATCAGATAATTTTTACTTCATATTAAAAAGTGCTTCAGTTTCTAAAATTACTGGTAAGTCACCTCAATCAATAGAGAATAGGAACTTTTTTCAATGTAATAACTGAAAGAACTAGATCATTCTCTTGTAAAAAGTTTTTGTCACTTTCATGAAAACCTGCGAGTTTTGAGAGGTAAATCTGTTTTTGATTCTCCAGACAGCAGTGCCTGTGCAATTATTATTTTCAAGGTTTAAAAGTGACATTAAAAAGATTTTATATGCTTACATTTATTTTTTTTAAAACCTATCTTCTGACATTAGCATTCCAACTATGCACATGCAATTTTCTCATGGATGACTGGTGAGAAGTAGTTTAAAAAGATGTTCAAACTCTTAGAAGATTTTACAAAATTATATTTAATAAAACCAAGTTCTCAAAGTTTTTTTGTTTTTTTTTTTAACATTGATTTAAAAAAAAAAAAAAAAAGAAATCCTGGAGGTACAACAAATACACAAATGTTATCCAAGGAAGGAAAAGCAATTCTGCAATGACTCATCACACTGCAGTTCTTGCCTCCAGGAGAGCCTGGGGATTTTCTGTAGGAACAGATATCACTAGGAGCTTTCCTTCTCTAGTCCACCTGATCTGAAAGCAAAGGGCAACTAGTACAATCCGGATTTTCTGTAGGAACAGATATCACTAAGGAGCTTTCCTTCTCTAGTCCACCTGATCTGAAAGCAAAGGGCAACTAGTACAATCAGGTTCCTCCATGTTATATTTGTGTTTCTAGTGTAGACAGAGAAGTGCAAAAAATGCTTCTACCTAAGCACCACTTCATCCAGCCCATGACTGATGTCCATGTGGTATCACTACTCTTTTCATTCTACAAGTGTCTATTCAGTCTGTCTGGAATTACTAGTGGGGATCAGGCATGTCAAAGCAAACTGTATTGCCTCCCGCTGTGGCCCAATTTCAGTGGGGGCTTGTCTAGAGGGAAGTACAAGATGCCTCAAAGGCAACAAAGTGTATTATGACACGATATAACTGGTAGCCTGTGCACGCTGGATGCCTAGCTACTATTGTTTAGATGTTTTTCTCATCATTTGAGGGAGAAGTCATGCAGATATATGAAAACTGTCTCTGGTGGCAAGGATATGATCAAGTAACCAACCTTTTGATCTTTGAAAGCTCTCTGCAAAAATAAGCATATGGATTTTGTTCCTTGTTCAGACATAAGGCTGGCAACTGTATTCTGCCACTTTGAGGTTATTTATGATTGGAATGAAAGTAATGAATGTACAGAGACTAGTTTTATATAATATTTATGTAAACAACACTGCAATAAAAATACAATTTCATGTTTAAACTTTATATTTGCATAGAATTAAAATTTTCCTTTATGTCTTTGTGCACATGCATCTGTGTAGATATATAGTTACAGACAGATAGATATAGATATAGATATATAGATACATGATCTGAAAGAAATAAAGAAAAAAAATATACAGAGGACTAGCTCCTCAGATGGTTGAAACCAGTGCCTCTCTTTTCAAAGATAGAAATAGGCAGTCCCTTAAAAAAGTAGTGAGAGAAGGGCACATGTAAAGAACTGAGGAATTCTGAAAACTGGAGCATTTCAAATAGATGGTTACTGTTAATGTTTATGTAGGGCAATTACACTAAAAAGG
>NW_008795018.1:7584740-7608100 GCF_000699145.1 Aptenodytes forsteri
ATATGGTACGGAATATCCCTTTGGCCAGTTGGGGTCAGCTGCCCTGGCTGTGCCCCCTCCCAGCCTCCTGTGCACCTGCAGCCTTCTCAGTTGGTAGAGCATAAGCTGAAAAGTCCTCGACTAGTGTAAGCACTACTTAGCAACAACTAAAACATCGGTGTGTTATCAACATTATTCTCATCCTAAAGCCAAAACACAGCACTGTACCAGTTACTAGGAAGAAAATTAACTCTATCCCAGCCAAAACCAGGACAAAAGGGAAAAAAGGTAAATAATTTCATATTTATACCAGAGGGACAAGGCTCATAATAAGAAATTGTTTTTAAGATTAAAAAAAAAAGCTCCCTAGGAGCAAAGTGCAAAGTACCTAAAAACACTGAAAAGAAACATCACTGACCATCAGAGATCACTTTTTCAACTAAGATGCTGATAGATTTCCTAACACAAATAAGGTTCCTGTCTATATATGTTTTAGTATCCCCTACTTGAAAAAAATTCAATATACTTGCTCCATTTTGACTTGTGTATTTTAGCTCAGAAGGTCAGAGCAACCCTCTTATCAGCCAACAGCAGAGCTGCAGCAGTAATAGGAGATGCCATCTTAGATTAATGCAAGTGAAAATTGCCTGCAATTTTTTATACTTCTGTCTCTTGTGTGCACTTTAATGTTTCATTTTTATCTCAGAACATCCTTGGTCACACAACTCCTGATACTTCAGGAAAATATTTGAATGCATCTTTAGTTATAATTATTTTTTCTAGAATTTGTGAGAGACCAAAAGAGAATATGTCCCAGGAATTATGTGTGGATCAGTGTAAATATATAATCTTCTGTCTTAAATGTACTCTAGAAATACTGTAACTTACATTTCAGTTTTACTATCTGAGATATTGACTCCCTTGACAAAGTATCAACCAAAAATTTGTCTTTCTCTTATTCTAACAGAAAAACAATCATCAGAAGCTTTTTGATCTCCTGATCATTCATGGAGTAGATAATTTTGAATTATGCATAATGCTTGTATATATTTTATACTGCAATGTGAATATCATATCTTTACATTACTGGCAGTTTGTATTGCAGTGTCAAAAAAAAAGCAAGACTCTTTTACCAACTTCAACAGGATACATGGGCAGTAAGAAGTCCAATATACGGAGGCTTTTCTAGTGCTACATAAGAATAGAGTAAAAATACTGTAATTAATTTAGCATAAATTTTGGGAAAAAAAACCCCAACCAACAAAAATACATGTAGGAAGTATAGGAAAGTATAAACAGTTTGGTTTTGTTTTCCTCAAGATTTTAAAACAATGTTTCTCTCTAAATCAGATTCTTTTTTCTTTTGTAATACTGTAAATTTAATTAGAGTGAAGAGGTCCTACTAAAGTTCAAAAAAGATTGTTGTTTTCCCTCTGTCTTTTGTAATTCTGCCATTAAAGTGAAAAATCCTTAACACAGACAACCATACATCAAAATTTACATTATGATCTTCAGTTAAGTCTGAGGAGGCATTATTCTTTGCTGAATAAAACCTTTTAACAGATTACTGTCATATAAAGGAATCATTATTTCCAGAAAGTGAATAGTTTTCATATTAAGGGTGAAATATAAAATAAAATATGCTCAGAAATGTGCCTGAGACATACCTGTTTCAGATGACTGTGTACCTGCAAAGTGTGCACAGTAATCACAACAAGCGCTTTTGTCCATGCCACATCTCATTAAAAGGATCTTTGTGTACAACTGTGGAGGACAACCGTATCAAGCCTAACACATTCTGAAGTCAGCATAGTTTGAGGCAGTGACAATTTAGCATGGAAGCTGCTATTAGATTGTATAAATTATTCATATTTTAAGCAAAATTCTCCTGTGGAAACCAAGGACTGTAAAAAAGAATTAGACAATGTGAAGAATAACACAGTAAGCAAGTCCAAACTGTTTGATAGTCACAGCATCATAGGAATACTAGACTTCATTTAAATAACATATTATAAATATATTTCAAGAAGATATTTTTATAATTGTAAATAAAAATTATTTACAAAAAGGAAAAGGAGAGACACGAGAGTGAGAGTCCCCAATTTGTGTAAAGAAAGAAGGTAAGTCTGTACCTCTGAATAGAAAAAGGTTCAAGGAGCAAATTTTAATGTTTATAAAGTCTTAGCTACACATTTTGAATTTTATCTGGTTTATGTACTTAATTGTTCATACAATCCAACAAAAATAAGCTTATGCCTTCATCAAGATAATCACTGACAAGAAAAGATCTAGGTAGATCCACATCAAAGTTCTGGCTTACACCAGGTTCTGACAAATTTGAAACTGTTGTAATCTTCCATACAGAAAAGTAACAATAATACTTATTGTTATCACAGACAGGAGTCTTCTGCCTCCAGAAAATTGCAGAAGTTATTAAAAAAAAATCCAGAAATTGCAGTTCAAGATATATGCTGAGTTTGATGTTGCTGGACCACGTATGAGAAATAATCTACAGGATCCAGAACAAATTGAAGAGGAGCCACCCCCAAGCACCTGATCAGAGATGATAAAAAGTCCTGCCACACAATACAGGAAAATATTTAACTGAGAATATTCCAGTGGATAATTAAGGAAGCTGAGTTTTTGCCATGCTATTACTTCAAATTTTGATCAGAGCACAAAAGTACACAGTGACAAGTCTACTCAAAGTGGCTGGATTTATACCCACATAATGATATAGGTGTAAACACACTAATAAATAAAAGGCATCTCAGTTTAAAACCTAATTGTTTTACTCACAAACAAACAGAAAGATTTAAAATCTAAGTCCTTAAACAAAGCACACCATATAATAAATCCTGTCTCAAATTACAATGATACTAACAAAGGATTGAAATTGTACTGGTTTTGGCTGGGATAGAGTTAATTTTCTTCATAGTAGCTCCTATGGTGCTATGTTTTGGATTTGTGACCAAAACAGTGTTGATAACACAGGGATGTTTAATTATTTCTGAACAGTGCTTAAAGAATGTCAAGGCCTTTTCTGCTTCCTCACACCACCCCACCAGCGAGGAGGCTGGGGGGTGTGCAAGAGGCTGAAAGGGGACACAGCTGGGACAGCTGACCCCAGCTGACCAAAGGGATATCCCATACCATATGACATGATGCTCAGCAATAAAAACTGAGGGAAAAAGGAGGAAGGGGGGGACGTTCAGAGTGATGGCGTTTGTCTTCCCAAGTAACTGTTACGTGTAATGAAGCCCTGCTTTCCTGGAGATGGCTGAACATCTGCCTGCAGATGGGAAGTAGTGAATGAATTCCTTGTTTTGCTTTGCTTGTGTGTGCAGCTTTTGCTTTACCTATTAAACTGTCTTTATCTTAACCCACGAGTTTTCTCACTTTTACCCTTCCAATAATTCTCTTTCCTACCCCACTGGGGTGGAATGAGTGACTGGCTATGTGGGGCTTACACAAGTGAGTCAATGGAAACAAGTGGTTAAAGTGGTAGGGAATGTTAAACCCATCTATTTATTTCAGTCTGAATTTATGTCAGATTAAAGTGACCATGAAATCACCATCTAATGGAGCCATAGTTTTTTTCATATTAGTGAAAAAGAGGCAAAAGTAACACCATGGGTACCATGGGCTAACTTCTGACTGATGACCTGGTTACAAAATACCCACAGTATGTTGTGGACAGATTACAGTAGGTCTTTAATTCAATTACATATTCCCATGTATAGTAAGCACAGAGGATACAAAGCACTGAAAATTCAAATTTTATAGAGGTAAATATGGATATGTTGAAGAAAACATTCATCATCCAAGATTACTATATAACTGCACTAACAGCATTTTCCAACAGGAAAAACTGAGTGGAATTCAGCTCATAGTTTCAGATACTCAAATTTAACTGTCCTGGTTTCAGCAGGGATAGAGTTAATTTTCTTCCTAGTAGCTGGTACAGTGCTGTGTGTTGGATTTAGTGTGAGAATAATGTTGATAACACAACGATGTTTTAGTTGTTGTTAAGTAGTGCTTACACTAGTCAAGGACTTTTCAGCTTCCCATGCTCTACCAACTGAGAAGGCTGGGGGTGCACAAGAAGCTGGGAGGGGGCACAGCCAGGACAGCTGACCCAAACTGGCCAAAGGGGTCTTCCATACCATGGAACGTCATGCTCAGCATATAAAGCTGGGGGAAGAAGAAGGAAGGGGGGGACGTTTGGAGTGATGGCGTTTGTCTTCCCAAGTAACCGTTACGCGTGATGGAGCCCTGCTTTCCTGGAGATGGCTGAACACCTGCCTGCCCATGGGAAGGAGTGAATGAATTCCTTGTTTTGCTTTGCTTGCGTGCGCAGCTTTTGCTTTACCTATTAAACTGTCTTTATCTCAACCCACGAGTTTTTCTCACTTTTACCCTTCCGATTCTCTCCCCCATCCCACTGGGGAGGAGTGAGCGAGCGGCTGCGTGGTGCTCAGTTGCCGACTGAGATTAAACCACGACATTAACTATCTCATCTCACTGACTACATTTACATCAAATGTAAACTCCTGTTACAATCAATGGACATCTAGTCAATATAGTTGGTAGAGCATAAAGAGTTATTCAACTAACCTGATATTAGTTAACTATTTTATTTAGCCAAATAGCTCTTGACATTCAATTGATTATGCAGACTGGATTCCTACTGCCTATAATGTCTACATGGTCAAATGTAAAAAAAGGGAATGGATACAGGGGATTATACATTATCATGCTCATGTACTGTACATAGGGAAAAGGAAGTTCAAATGACTACTGGGTGAAGAGTAAATGGAAAGAAGTCTCAGCAAAGAGTGGAATCCTTTAGATGATGAAAAGACTGAGAAACTATTAAATAGAGCAAACAGCAAATAGCTATGCTTCAGAGATGAAAAAAAAAGAGTTTAGGGGACTGTGCAGAGTTGCTGCAACTAGAAAAGTGAGAAGGTTAACAAAAGCAATGTCTGGAAGCAAAGACTCAACAACAAGGGACATATACAATGTTTAAGAAAACAGTATATAACCCTTTTTACATTTTTATTCTTTCCTTCCTGGTCCTTTGAGATTGTTTAAAAAAAAAAAAAAAAAAAAAAAAGCTATAGTCAATTCAGAGTCTCTTAAGAGTTCAACATTTCTGAATATAATAATTCCTTCAATATTCATATTAAAAAGAAAAAAATGTTACACTCCAAGAAAACTCTTATTGAACTCCTGAAATCCAAAATAAATTGAAACAATTACTTCTAGACAACAATTAATTCTCATGTCCATGATTTCTTGTAGCATTTTTGGAGTAAATTGGACTGTTTAATAACTGAGGTTACTAGGCAGAATAACTAGGAAACAACAAACCATACATGAAGTTTTACAGACAAAAGCAGAGGCTAATATTGACTGTGTACCTAAGTAAAAATGAAATTACCAAGCATAAAAGACCTTGTATTTAGAAAAAAATGTATTTGTATTGTAGTTTTATAATTAGTAGGAAATTCATAGATAATTATTTTTACAGTTTAGGGGATGATATCCATAACCATGACAAAAAAATACTTTCTTAAATGTTCCTCATAACATGAGCGTTAAGGGATATTAGGAGCAGCTGCTGCCTACAGCAGCAGGAAAAAATCTTCCTGCTCAGCTGGAAGTCCATCCTAGGAGCCCATCCTAGTGTCTGGGGACCTGGGATCTCTGCCCAGGCTGAGGGATGCGGCTGCCACTTTCCCCTTTGCAGGTTCAACCAGTAGTGAAGCTGAGCACGTATCCCAGACACACACACGCGTACGCGCAGAAGACACTAACAAGGCTCCACAGGTCCCCGACTTGCTGGCTGGTCCAGCTTGATGCTCACTAGCAAACATGCAGAACTCACACACTCATCCCACAGACACCCCACATTCGCAGGTCCCCCAAATACCAGCACAGACCCTTCGCCCACCTGATACCCTTGTCCGGACCTGGGGCATCCTACTCCCTTGCTGGTCCAGCTTGGAGTTTGCCAGTGACTACACACCCACACACCCCACGCACGCCCAGTTTGGGGAAGGTACAGACACTTGCCCCCAGCAGCCGGCACTTATTAAGTGTTGCTGGACAGATGAAGCTTAGCACAAGTGTTTCCATTGGTTAAAATGTAATATTCCCAAGGAAACTCCCTCCAAATTCAGGAAAATATGATGAGATTATTGCACATAAATTCACAGAACACTTTTTGACATAGATTAACTCAGGTACTATCCTTCCCAACATTTTAGAAAAAACAATACAGAAAGATAATAGAGATTCTTTTAGACTGATTGGTAGCTTCTAAAAAGAATTTCTATTAAAAAAGAAGATCTATAAAATGCTCTAAAAATGACATTAGCTGGTTTATGTGGAATGGATAAATCCTGTGAAGACTCTTAAAACAAGAAAGCAAGATAAGGCCACAGAACGAACATTCATCTTAAATTTAAAAATAATAACAATAAAAAAATAGCCCTCTACCTTAAGTTTATGCTCTGTGTGTGAGAAAGAGAAAGAGGGAAGGAGGGAGAGCAAGACAGCAAGCATGATATAGCATTTAACTTCCAAATTACCAATGATTTTACAAAATTTACATAAATATAAGATTCTCTGTGATAATTGTACTTTTGCATAATTCATGAATGTAAGTGACCAAGTATGGAAAAGATACTCTTAGTATGCTCTGATTATGGTTAAGACAACAGTGTAAGCACAGTCACTACTAGACAACAAAGAACCAACAGAGACACCTCTTAAAATTACCCCAATATTAGTAACCAGTTACTGTCTCTTGATTGAAACTTGCACCTTCTTCGACACGAAGCTAATCACCAGATAACTGCTAATCCATAAAATCACACATCATTAGTTCCAGCATTCATGGAACTGCTTACTTAAAAATTGTGATGCTACTTCTAGCAAGCAATAAAGATGCATTAGTATAAAATAATGTTCATATCGTTTATTTCATCCCCCTTTTTTTTTATTAAATCCTTATTGATTTCCAGCTTGTCAACAAGCACATAGAAAAAGTTCATTTATAAGATTGGCTGAATCACTGAATCCTACCTGTGTTGCAATAGAAGTGTGTTTATAAAGCTATATTCTGTTAAATGAAAACTTTTAAAATACATTTTGCCTGGACAGGGCAACTTTTGGCTCATCTGTGTGAGATGCACACAGAAAATTTTAAAAGACGTGTAACTAAGTATCACCCTTACTGTTTGCTTTTTCTGATTTACCATTTACTTGTCTTCTGTTTATTATTAGCCCTGTTATTAGTGAGTGAGCTCTTGTATAGTAATGAATCTACCAGCTACCTTTTTTTTGTGTATATTTTTCCAGTGTACTATGCTTTCTAAAGACTTAGCAGGTTTGCACATCGATGTTTTCCCTTGCAGACCCCTAAGGGACTCATTTCTCAATAGTAACACCGGACCCTACAGTATAATGCTTGACTTATTTTTCTATCAACTATTGTTCTATACCTACATAGTCTTTTCTATTTGTTGCTGCCTAGAGGATACAGCACTAACCCTGCCTGCTCAATGTGCAGGGACTCATGCCTGCAAGCACTAAGGCTTTATAAAACTTATCCCTGCGCCTTTACTTGTCATATCAGCAGGTTCATCTGCAGAAATACATTCTGACTGAGTAAGCCTGAGGTAGACAATGCTTAATTCTCCATTACAAAATCTTCCAGGAAGAGAAGAGAGATTCAGCTGCAGGGCATCCATCCTGTCAGCACCCTATTATCCTAATACACCGTTTACTCTGTTACTGGTTTTAAGCTGGCCTTATTCAGTCTGATTATCATGTTAGAGCCTTGCCCTGGATCACTGTACAGCAGTACACAGCATATTTTTATTCAGCTCCTATTCTGAGATTCCAGATATTTGTCTTTCTTGTACCTGCTTAATGTCTAGCTATGAACAAATGGGGTTCAGGAGATTTCCAATACTTAAATTAGATGTTACAAAGTCAAAATATGAGCCAGTTGTAAACTGAGAAGGAAAACAAAATGAAATAAAGTAAATCAAAGCAGAAACAGCTGTTAATAAAAAATATATTATAGTTTCTAAGTTTTATTCTTTATTAACTGACAGTATAGATCCATGCTTTGCATTGATATACAGCACAGTCCCATATAACCGATACCTATGTGTTGGATCACAAAGATCACACATCATTTACTGTTTTCCTCCACACACTTTTTATCTCCCAAGGCTTTTAGCACCTTGTAGTAAACTTAGCACATCAAATAAAATGATCATAGGCCACAGCATCAATATCCAGCACAAAGAAATAAGGAGAGATTAAGGGCATTAACAACATATAACTTATTAAACATACCTCCAATTTTATGAAATTATTTCTAAGGGTTTTATGAAGTATTAGTCAAAGAATTCTATTTTTCAAAACTTCATCGTGATTCTGACTGCATCCAGCTGAAGCTGAGGGTGGTGACAAAGTTTTGCAAAGCATAGCTAGGTTCTCAAAGGACCAAAAGGCAGAATAAGTAATTCAAATAGAAATTCAATAAAAGTTCAGAACTTAAAAGTGTTTTGAAAATTTGAGATTTGAATTTCTAAGTATTTAGTGTTCGGTAACATTATTCAGTGTTCAACTTTATTCTTCTTAAATTCATAGAAATTACACAGTTGTCTTGAAGCTGTTATACTCTTAGTCTGTTGTCTTTCCTTTTTTCCACCTGTAAAACAATGTATAAAAGTATGCTGATGCTCTCTATCAGAACACATTTTCACATCATATTTTCTTTTTAAAATTACAGAGTATTAAAGAGTATTATTTTAGCCAGCTAACAGTATGAAAAAAAATTGGCTTCAGACAATAAACCTTGTCATTCTGACTACAGCTATTAATCAGCTATTGAGGAGAAACTGTTCACTTGATTAAGATACATAGATCTGGTCTCTTGCTTCTTCAAAGTTATAAAAGAAAGTATAAAGAAAAAATATTACAATCTGAAATGACTTTTTAAATTATCACGTGACTAGCTGTCCTGGTTTCGGCAGGGATGGAGTTGATTTCCTTCCTAGTGGCTGGTGCAGTGCTGTGTTTTGGATTTGGGGTGAGAACAATGTTGATAACACACCGATGTTTTAGTTGTTGCTAGGTAATGCTTACACTAATCAAGGACTTTTCAGCTTCCCATGCTCTACTGACTGAGAAGGCTGGAGGTGCACAAGAAGCTGGGAGGGGGCACAGCCAGGACAGCTGACCCCAACTGGCCAAAGAGCCCTGCTTTCCTGGAGATGGCTGAACACCTGCCTGCCCATGGGAAGGAGTGAATGAATTCCTTGTTTTGCTTTGCTTGCATGTGTGGCTTTTGCTTTACCTATTAAACTGTCTTTATCTCAACCCATGAGTTTTCTCACTTTTACCCTTCCGATTCTCTCCCCCATCCCACTGGGGGGGAGTGAGCGAGCGGCTGCGTGGTGCTCAGTTGCCGACTGAGGTTAAACCACGACACTAGCACCACTTTAAAATCTTGGAAAAAATATCAATATGGAGCTTTACACTGTTTCCCAGGCTTAGTCCATCAACACTCTTATGCCATCAAGAGTTAATGGCTATGTCTCACAGTATTTTGAGGAATGCACTGAGAGTATCCTCATAAAGACTTTGCATGATTTTGTCCATAAAACCAGCAGACCTGTAAAGAAGCGCAGTAAATAGGCTCTATGCACAGAGAGTCATTCTCTAGAGCAGGTAGGATCCCGTATGCCCAAGCATGCCCTTGTGCCTTAAATGTGATATGAGTAGAGAATTTCACCTATGCTAATAAGCCTAAGCAAGGTTTCTAAAAGCTGTCTATAGTTGTCTATAGGGTGAAGTGAGGTAGGAGGGAACCAAGCACCTTAGTTTTAGGAGTCTGGCAAGAATCTCATATTTCTAGTTTCAAGTATACTGTTGATGACCATATTCTTTGGTGTTCAAATTTCAAAGAACTAACTTCCCTAGAGATTAACTTCTGTGAAGCCAACACATACCACACACTTGAGGTGTCTTTATTCTTTTTTTTTCTCTCTCTCTGTAGTTAAAATCTGCTAATCAATATCAAATGATGATTAGTGTTTAGTGACTAGCAAATACCACTATGTGATTCTACGTATTTCAGGATGAAGTGGTGTAAAGCATTTAAATAAGCTAAAGTACTGAAGTAACTACAGAAACAATTCCCATAAAGTAAAATACAATTGCTGTGAAGTGTTGTTAAGAAGCAACATCGAGTAGATTTGTGGTCATTAAAAAAAAAAAAAAAAAATCAGGCAATTGATTCACTTGGATCCTTCAAGATTAAGCAATGCTATAGAGTGGGACTTCATCCACTGGAGTGGGAGAACAGAACACTGATGCATGTGCTGATTCTGCAAGTGAAATAGTTTTGACACTATTATCACTGAAACACAGCTGTGCTAATAATTTCAGTTCTTGTTCAGGGTCTTCTAGCAGACGTGCAATATTTTTTTCTGCCACCATCATAATCCTCATGGTTGGTTAGTCAAAGGAGGAGAATTGGTACCAAAGTTTCCCACAGGGAAAAGTCATTCCACAGAATTTCAGAAATAATGTGAATCTATTCTCAAATCTATAAATACACAGAAGAATGTTGGAATCTTATACCAAAGAGAAATAAAAATGTATTTTTTTCATTTGTAGTTTCTATATGTCAGAAAGTTGTAAATTGGAGAATGAAATGTTGCAGAATAAACTTGAGCTAAAATTGAAAAAAAAAGTGTCAGGATCATCAGAAAATCCACATGTAAAAAGTGTTTGATAAGATTGAGTTTTTCTTTAGAAATGCAATTATGATTTAAAAATCAACTGTGTTTTGTC
Source organism: Aptenodytes forsteri (assembly GCF_000699145.1). NCBI lineage: Eukaryota > Metazoa > Chordata > Aves > Sphenisciformes > Spheniscidae > Aptenodytes > Aptenodytes forsteri. The sequence goes on from NW_008795018.1 coordinate 7,595,607, forward strand.
ATTGTAGTACAATTAACTCTGCAAGTCAGTTCTATTGGAACCTCATATTTATTTGAAGTTAGTATCATACGTGTAAGCTACAGTCTGGTTTGTCTTCATCACAATATTCCTTAAGATAGTTCATTCAAATTACCAATACACTTTTTTAACAGGGAAGGAAAAAATTGAAAGTAGTTACAGAAGGGAAGTGATCCTGATAATTCATAATCAGAAGATTTTTATTATACTCTAGTGCTTTACTAACATAACTATTAATCCATAAAATTATTATTTTTTCATTTTGTCTCTGTACCTTTTATACTAATGGATGTACATAAGGAAAATGTATGTAATTTATTGTTTTATGTTTTATTGTCAGGGTTTTTCCAACACCTAACTGTAAAGGTTAGCATTGGGATGTCTAGCTAATGACTTTTCAAAAAAAACCCAAAAAGCCAATGACCAAGCAGTGATTAGAGAGACAATGACAAAGTGGGGAACCCAGATAACCAAAATCATCTACTCCTAAGACCATCAAAGGTGAATGATTGTTATTGTCCCTGTTGCAAAACCCACTAAGATGATTCAGTAGAAGAAGCTGTCTCCAGAATGCTATTCAAACTAAGGGTGACTATTGCATAAATGGTGTAGCACTTACTATGAGGTATCTGGGGGAGGGTGTAACTTTGGAACTGAATACTTGGTATTGTACAGGATTTATCATGGGTTGCCTAGGGAAAGGGTTAGGGGAGGGGAAAGACCAAGACAGATCAGGGAAGAACAGGTTTGGGAAAATGGAGGGAGAGGAATAAAAGGAGCCAGTCATTTGTAATCTGGCAGCTGATCAGTACACACAGTTTGTCTTATCTTCTCGTTAAAATTTATTTCTAACTTTCTTTTCTATGTGAATATGCTCATTATTCTGTGTGTGCATGTGTGGGGAGGGATGCAGGTGAGGTGATCCACTATTGAACTTGAAGCTGTGTTTAGTGAACAGAAGAGGTCTGGGACCTGGATATTTGTTTTGGTGTCAGATTTTACAAAGACTGAGAGTCTGCGAGCTAGATGCCAGAGACACACCTGAAGGGGTTTTTATTTTGCTTTGTTTTGTTTTTTTTCAGCATGCTTAGGACTGCTTTCTGGCTCTGAAGGTATCTGGCACTGAATGACACAATTTCATACTATTAAACTTTTGGTTTCTAAACAAGGGTGGTTGTATACAGGGTACCTATTATTGAATGGTTCCTGGCCCACACAAACTTCTGAAACATGTTCAGGAAATCTTTGGGATAGGACTAGTTGGATTGTGTCAAAATCATGTCAGGGACCATTCTAACAACTTTACAATATAGACAATAAAGTTCTAATGCCTGGGAATGTTCCTAGCACCATTTAATTTCTGAAACATGCATAGCCTCACTAACTTCATAACATGTTGTTCCATTTACAACTGTTTCACCTTATGGATGTTTCTCTTCATTAATTTTTGTAGTTTATTTTACTAATTTCATTTTCTAAAATGTCGTACCTGTTCATTATTCCTTTTTTTTTCCTCTTTTTTTTTTAAATCAGGCAATTTAACTGCAAAATTTTGTATTAAAAATATAAAAATTTTATTTCTTGAAAATCTAAAGGGCAAAATAGAATTACTAACAGTTAAAAAAGACTTAACTTTTTAAAAAGAACTATATATTATGTAGCATTTTTCTAAGATCCTCATTTGTCAGAATCTAAATCAGAGAAATTGTCAGGACATTGGCTTCTGAAGCTATCTTTTCTGCATTTAATCATTTTATCATAGAATCATAGAATAGTTTGGGTTGGAAGGGACCTCTAAAAGTCATCTAGTCCAACACCCCTGCCATGGGCAGGGACAGCTTCAACTAGATCAGGTTGCTCAGAGCCCCATCCAGCCTGACCTTGAAGGTTTCCAGGGATGGGGCATCCACCACCTCTCTCTGGGCAACCTCTTCCAGTGTTTCACCACCCGCAGTGTAAAATATTTCTTCCTTATATCTAGTCTATATCTACTCCCCTTTAGTTTAAAGCCCTTCCCCCTTGTCCTGTGGCAACAAGCCCTGCTAAAAAGTTTGCCATCTTTCTTATAAGCCCCCTTTAAGTACTAATAGGCTGCAATAAGGTCTCCCCAAAGCCTTCTCTGAACAACCCTCTCTCAGCTTTTCTTCATAGGAGAGGTGTTCCATCCCCCTGACCATTTTCGTGGCCCTAAATCAACTATGACCAAGCAAGCCCAGAAATATACCACGGCACTGCACTGTTAGATCAGCTCATAGCCTTTCAACTTTTTCTAATAATGTTTCTAATAATTTTCTAAAAATAAACATTCTTTTTAGTAAACACTTTCAGAGGTATTCATATTTCAGAGGTATTCATATCAATTACATGCACAGATGTGAAAAAATGACTTTTTAAAATTAGATACCTATCCTTCTATTTGTGACTTAGACTGCTTCAATAATACCTATTAGAGGAGAGCCAAGTACCTTTAGTAGCATTCAGAGGATGACACAGAGAACCTTAATTAGGAACCTGCTTTAAAATAATGATCTTTAAAAAGACTTCAGCTGAATCATAAGACCATTATTCAAATACATATTGTCAGTGAACTGTGTGTCTGAATGGGACCTTCACTCATGTTTCACAGTTGGTGCATCCATCCAGTCAATGTTCAGAACAATAGGCTGTTTTTTTTTAAATTGGACAAGAACCTATTCTTTGGCAAAATAACCAAAGGATTAACCCACCTTTCCCCAAAATGGAGTGGCTAGATTTCTGTCTCACATAATAGAACCCTATTCACAAAGGTATAGGGTATCTTAGATGAAGGAACTTCACCTGTTCGTTTGAAGCTAGTCTCCTATGCAGGCAGGAAAACAAATCTGTAAGGTTAAACTGAGATCAAGTAAAAGAAAACTCATATGATCATTCAGGTGCAAGATAAGGCTCAGAAAGTTTCTTGACTACTAATTGACAGGAACTCAGAGATTGTACTATTGAAATGATCATTCTACACTTTTCCTGTTTCATATACTTTCCCCACAGTATTAGTTCCTGCCTACTGTCAGAGGATGAACAGTGAATTAGCTGGCGGGACCCAATGTATAGTTTTTCTGTTAGAATAACTTTAAGCCATTTATGTGAGAGAAGAGAAAGTTGTGGTTCTTATCACTGTTCCCTGGGTATCTTCTGTTTATATCCAACGGCAGTCTGACTGTAAAGTATGCATCTATTTCTCCAGACTAAAGCGGTTCTAACTGGGCACCTAGAGACTTCTTTATTTTAAAATATTTACTACTGATTTTAGATACCTTCTGGAATTAGTTAGAGATTCGGAAGAGAGAAATTGAATCACTACATGAAACCACCCCCCCTTGTGGTTTTCTGATCCATTGTTTTAGCTAAAGTTTGAATTTTATTATCCATGTGTACATTTTAGCTCAAACTATTACACAAGTCTGGGCAAACTTTCAGCTCCCTGAGGGAGAAACTAAGGTGCAGACTGTCCTATTGACAGGGTGGACAAAGCACATTTAAAATACTGGATTCAAGCCTGAACATAAGCAACAAAACATAGCACAGAACTATCTTATAGTACCAGTTTGCCTGAACTGAGTATATTTTTCACAGACAAAGTCTGTCCTAAAGTATATATGAACATTTTAATGCAATTTGCAACCAAGGGCTAGAGATGAGAAGCTGGTCTTCATGAGCCCTGAGAAACATTCTGTCTTTAGACACATGCAGTAAATGTTACACCAAACATCTTACTATGGGTGCAAGGACATATAAAAGACACAAATTTAATATTAGTCTAATTAAAACACTAATTGTCTAATCCAAACACAACAATTATTGTTATTGGTACAGTTACAAAAGTTTAAATTATCTAATTGTTACAGAAAAACTTCATTAATAACACAAAGACTGCTGTACATAAAATTTCTGGTATGTACCCCTTTTCTTTGGTGTTATGCTCACCCTTTCAGTTCTTATCTAGGTCCTAAGGTTCACAACTTCTTTCTTCCTCAAGCAGAATAAAGGGGGTTTACAATGAGTAATCAGTGTCCTGAGTTCTTTGCCATGAAGAGTACGCTTAAGTAGTCAGTATGGGGAAAAAAATAAAAGGAGAAAAAAGAAAAAAAAATGTTTATGGCAGTTCAAGCTAGGCGAGGATGTTCTGCAACTTGCAAACTTTAGTTTGGAGCCCATAAGAAGGAAACAGAGTATGAAAACAAAAATAGACCCAAACAGATTTGACAACTAAGGAGAAAAAAACAACAACACCACCTTTGAATTCCTCCTGGCGAAGAGGTCAGGATGCTGATTGATACCCTACCACCTCCCTACTTGAGAAAAATCGGTGCTGCTGACCTGAAGTCCCAGAGAGACTTTGATTGGAAGGGTGAATATAACACCAAAGAAAAGAGATTGATATATTTATTTTTTGAAACAAATTTAAGGGCATTTTTAATGTGGTCTTTCTTTATTGATTTGGACTATAAGTGTTAGTATTACTGCAGCTGGTCTAGTAACAACTGTTGTATCTGTTAGCTACAGCTATACAACCATCTCTCCTAACCCAAAGCCAAAGCCAAAGCCAAAGCCAAAACCAAATATGTATTCATAAAGGGCTGGTGCCTGTTACTCAGTGACTGCATAGGCTTGCTAGGCCTCTTACCATACAAAATTTCACAGGGCTAAACTAAAATATGCTATGCATCTGACCTCTAGAAAATCACAGCTCCAACAAGCCTAAATCAGCTTTGACCAAGCAAGCCCAGAAAGGTACCAAGGCACTGCACTGTTAGAACAGCTCAAAGCCTTTCAACTTTTTCTAATAATGTCAAAATTAGATTATTAAACAGTGTGAAGCAGGAAGAACTTTACAAGATGTAGTAATTCATAAACATATCTTAAAGTAGCAATGCCTCTCTCCTTCATTTTTGTTCCATTTGATTAAGAAGAGGGAGAAAGAAGAAAATTACAGAGTTATTTTCCTTGATTTCAGTACAAGCTTAATTGTTAGAAACACTTCTAGTCAATCTTTAAATACGCCTTTATTTCCAGAAAAGTGACTGAACCATAAAAAAATCCTATCTGTCTCACATTTAAATTGTCTAAATACTTTACCTTAAAAAAGTAACTATGCTACCTTTTCTGATGACAGTAAGTAAGAATCTATGGAAAAGTTTATTAAAGTAACTTAGATGCTTCTGATGAATACACGTGGTGACATTTAATGTGAAAGTGTAAAGGAAATACTGGGTCTGATACAGCAATATAATTAAACAGAAATTTAATAATAAACACATGAGCTACAGAGAGGACATCAGTGCTGAAGTTGTATTTTACCAAGTCAAAATCCCAGGTAGGCCAAACCATCAAGTTTTCTGTATTCTACTTTACAGTGGCTTTCACATGATCTGACATGATACAGTCAGCTAATTAGTTGAACTGGACCCAAAATTCAATATGATGTTAATTTCAAAACCTTAGGCTGTATTTCAGCAGTTAACAGGAAATACCTGTAGATTTTGGTTAATACCTGTAGATTTTGGTTAATAACTAAAGAAAACATGTAACAAAACTATGATTGTTGCTATGGGGTTGGATTTTTCCATTTTAGTAACAAAACTTCCTGGTTTTTGCTCTCTCCACCTTATTTGTATATTGCAATTCACTGGTACCAGTGGATCAACAACTAAAGCTCTGAGGTAGGATTCAACTCTAGAATACATTTGATGAATATGCAGCCCTATCTAAGAGTCAGCAATGAGGGGTATAAGAGCTATACCTTTAGAAAGGGCAGACATTTTAATCCTTGTATTAACTTTGCCATGCTGTGGAACTCTTTCCCATGGGATACTGAAGAAGCTTAATGTTCACTAAAGTTCAAAACATAATCAAAGAAGTTTCTGGAAGAATAATCTTTCAAAGGCTGTTAAATACAAAGTCACAGTCTCTGGTTGAGAGATCCTCTCAAGCTACTCAACTGCTTTGTGCTTGTTCCTTTTCTTGTATTCTTCCTTACACATCTGTTGTTGGATATTGTTACAGTCATGAAAATTTGGTCTGATCTAGTTTGGCAGTTATTATTTCATACTCGTATATAGTTAAAGAATTGAGCTCAGCCAAGATGGAAGTGAGGCAGAAAAATCATGGCTTAGCTAACAGAAAAATCATTACTGCTTAGTTAAATGAAATTTTCAGTGTATCAGTCTAAGATATAATCCATTATAGTAGGGAAAAGAACAGTTGCTCTGATTAGGAAAAAGTATTGCAACTCTGATGAGAAGATTGCATTAGTATATAAGGAAATGATAACATAATTCAAGAGTTAGAAGATAATTTTTTCCCTTACCATTTTGAATACACAGCAAGATTCACTGATTATAGCAAGGTTAACCTAGCTGGCTTGTCAGCTGCCAATCTATTGCTCTTGTTTAGCCAAGTTATATTCACAGTTCTATGGATGCTCATTCTCTAAACAAGTAGTACTGAACAGTGACTCAAAAATCTTGGGTTTTTACTTAAAGATTGTAGGGCATTGAGATAAACATCATTGCAGCAAGAATGTTTATAACACAGTCTTGTCATTTTGTGTCAGATTGGCTGCTGTAGTGAATAAAGTACAAGAGAACTCTTTCGTTCAAATGGTTCTGGAAAAGAGAAAACATTTGCCTGTTTTCAACTTTATATCCTTTGTTCTTGGCAGCAGCTTTTCTCCCATAGTGTATAGCTAATGACAAATCAGGGAATGCAGAATTTCCTGGATATTGGAAAATACTTTGATTAGGGCAAAAAGGTTGTAAATGGAGAGAGGATTATATGCTAGCATTGGACATAGGAACTGAGTCAGAGTCACTGAGGAGCAACAGATGTAATGTTTCATTCAGGATAGGCAGTACTCATCGGAAAAACAATGGAGGTAACTCCAAGGTTAAAGCTAGGAAGTAGTCCATACATACTATCCATACCAATATCACTTGTCTCTATTGTCAACACTGTTAGTGTAAAGCCATTTCACACTGTGTTATTGTGTTAAAAATGTTACAAAGCTTTTGTACCATTCCTTTAGGTATAAAAGTATCTCATCCAATTTTACAGTTTGGTATTAATTAACGAGCGTTGGGGTGGGGGGTTTTTTGTTTTCCCCCCTATCCCTCACCCAGTGATAGTACATACAGTCTTAAAAGGGAAACAAGTCTTTGCTGGCAAGGGTAATCCAGCAGACTCACTTCTCCTTTGACCCTTCTTTTATATCAAATGTATATGTCCTGGGAACTGATGGTATGTATGAAAAATATACATTCAGATTATGGGGCAGTGTTTGGTCTTCACTGACAGTAATTTGCTGCATTTCACTGGCAGATTTTTGTGTGAATTATTCATATGGATCATATACATACAGAATCATGTAGCTTGGAAGGGTCCTCCAGAGGTCATCTTGTCTAGCTTCCTGCTTAGATATCATTCATTTAGTGCAAGATGTTTAGGATATTTTGAGTATCTCCAAGGATGGAGATTACACAACCTCCTTGGGCAACCTGGTCCAGTGTTTGACCATCTTTATGGTAAAATTTTATTTCCTTATGTTGATTTGGAATTTCCCATATTGCAACTCATGTCATCATTGCCCCCCCACACACACAATTTCCACTTTACATCTCTGAAAGCACCTGGCTTTGTCTTTTCTCTACTCTCCAATTAGGAAGTTATATACAGCAGTCTCTCCTTGGCTTGGTCTTCGCAACATTGAACAGGCACAGCTATCTTAGCTTCTTCTCATATGTCATGTGCTCCAGCTCCCTGAACATTTGGTGGCCTTCGTTGGACTTGCTCCAGTACATCCAGTCTTTCTGATATATGGGTGCCCAAAACTGGATGCTGTACTCCTAGTGCAGTCCCACTAATGTCAAAGAGAGGGGGTTGAATCCCTTTATTTCAGCTGATGTCTTCACCCCAAAATGTGACTGGCTTTACTTGTGCACCAGGATCACAAGGACTTTTTCTGGAACAGACTTTGTAATTACCTTTGCTGAATTTAATGAGGTTTTTTCAGGCCATTTTTCCAGCTTGTTGAGGTCCCTTCACACAGCAGCCCTGCTGTCCAGTGTATCAGTTTCTCCTCCCAATTTAATATCTTCCATGAACTCACAGAGGGTGTACTCTATCCACTCTATCCCATCATTCAGATCATTAATAAACACAATAAACGATATTGGCCTCAGTATAGATCCCTGAGGGACACCATAGGTAACTGGCTGCCAGGTGGACTTTGTGCTGCTGATCACTACCATTTCAGCCTGACAGTCCAGCTAATTTTCTACTCACCTTATCATCCACTTATCCAGTCCATATCAAGTCAATTTGGCTATAAGGTTTATGTGTCAAAGACCTTGCTAAAGACAATTCAGTGGGCCAAGTGCACTTTGTGCACATCCTTTTCCCTAGAGATAACTTTTGATTTTTCAGTTAGATGAAACTTAACTACTATAACAATCATGTCATCATTCTTTAAAAAATGCTACATGTAATGATATGTAATGATCAGTGAATCCAGATGAAAATGGTTTGAGAATTGATTCAAGGATCAGGGAGAGAGAGATTTAGCACACACTGAAGGTCTTTTCCTGGCATATTTATAAATGTGGTCTAAAAAACTACAGCAAAAGAATTCCTTTCATTTTGACACAAATATAAGATGTTGGTTATCAGAAGGTGCTATATCAGTGCATGAGTCTCAAGTATTCATCCTTACCTGTTAGAAAATATAATTTTCTATGCCTAAGCTTTTCAGGAGAGATGGATCATATTTCCCAATAATAATTTAATGATTATCAATAATTTACCATAATTTACCAATTCCTAGAGAGGTAACTTGGATATATTAGACCTCCTTGTGTAAGAATAAAGAAGATAAGTATTTATGGCACACAGAGGTATAAGGAGTCAAAAACTTGTCTTTGTTTCATCAGGAGGTTCAACAGTTTTCTTAAAAATGTGTATTTGAACAAAACTTAAATGAAGATTTTTCTCTGTAGAAGCTGAGAAGCAGCATTTGGGCTCTAAATAAATAAATAATCTGTCATCTATCACACTTTTGCTTTAAGTCTTACACTAGGAAAGACAGCCAAATCTCAGCAATGTTTCAATGGTAACTATACATATGTCAAAAAAAGTAAGAAAATTATGTAAAATTTTCAGACATAATTATCACATGTCCATTTCCCTTTTCCTTTATTTTCAAGAAAATTGCCTAATAATGTTTACTTCCCTTTTTCAGCTAACACCTAATCATTTCCCTTTGCTTAATAAGAAATTCATTGCTGCTTATCCACCCAGTGATGCCAACAGAGACTTCTAACCATTGCAGAAAAGAATAAACAAATGACACAAAAACCTATTGATAACATTTATATGGGTTCTCCTTTAAATTATTTTTCTTAGAAGTATGCAATAGGGAAGGATGGAAAACGAAGTCTTACACATATTTAGTATAGTTCAGGGGAAATAAAATTGTGTCAGGTATGAGATGCTGCCAACCAAAAAATGTAAAATAGGGCCATGGAAGTTAAGGGCAATTCTTGGCCTTAGGTAAAATTTCATAGATAGCATCTGGAAAACCCTCTTGTCCTGTCCTGTTCCAAAAGAATCAGTTCTTTGGGACAAAGTCAGAAGGGGATTAACGCTGCTACTTGTCTGAGGAAGAGACCCAAGGGAAGGAGGAACTCTTGAGTACTTGGTGTTTCCTGATGATTCCCTTGCTGCTGTAGAAGTTATAACCTAGTGCTTCATAAAACTCTTAGAAGGATTGGCTTTTTTCCAGATTTGCCAAGTATGACTAATAAAGGAACACATTTACATGTACTTAGCTCACAGGGGTTTGAGGATTAATCCCTTATAAAGATATGTGGCCCTCAAGTGTAAAGAAAATTATTCTAGCAGGAGCAAGGAATTTCCCCTCAAGGTGAAACAAAGACTACAGCTAGAAAGAGATTTGAGAGGAAAGAAAGACAACAAATCTCTATCCAGTCTGGTCCTGCCAAAATAGGATGACATGGAAGATATTTAAAGTGTGTTAGTCTCTTGAAAGCTTGTTTGTTTCTTTTCCAGGAATATGATTTTGGCATAATGATATATATCCTATGGTCCTACAACTGTCTGTTGAAAATATGTTGACAGAAATAGTGTGAAATTAGTATGAGGATGGCTAAAAAGGTTAATTATACATAAAATGTTTTATTTTATCAACCATTTGAATATCAAAGTAGGAGGTTCTTTTAAGTAAAAAAAATCTTTTGGGTGTATTATCAGTTAATAAAGATATGTAAAAGATGGCATTTAGATCCATCCCCAAAAGTCATGTTACGGTTGCATTCTAATTAGTGCATTACAATGTATACCCAAATGCAGCAACTGGGATCCTCAAAATATTTTTTAAACTGTTATCTATAGCATAAGAATGACTTTTGAGCATCAGGGAAAGAGAAAAAAATCTTACAAAGAGAAACTCAATTGTCCAAGATTTCACAACAGATTAGAATTGCGATGTGTTGCCAGGTCTGAAATAGTAACATAACAGCAAAAGTATTTGAAAAGTTTGTATTCTTTGGGATTATGGATGCTCATAACTGGCAAATGAGCACCTATCTTTGCCTAAGGACATTTGCAAAGCAGAAAACAGGCTTTTGGACGTTTAAGCACCCTAAGAAGATTGATTTATCAGGTATGATATAAGCTTGACTAATTCTCTTGAGTTCTGTGATGTAGTGTCAGCCTTGTTTATTATATAATATTTCAGTGCTTAGGATACTCACCCAAGAAATAAAAAAAATGCATGGGACTTCTCTCATTCTAATTTGATTTGAAATAACATTTTCATCATCTTAAAAATGTTCACTAAATACTTGCCTATTGACTATTATAAAAGAATACACATTCCATCCCTGACCTCAATTGTGGGCCACTGTGCAGACACTGCAAACCCAGAACAAGACCATGAGATGCCAGAATAAGGCTCAGTAGAGCTGCAATCAGACATACTGGCATCTGGTAAGGAAGATGGAAGCATCAGTCCCATCCTTGATTTTTTTAATCAATCACTTAATGATATAAGATACTTAAACAGTGGAAGAAACAAAGCCTCTGAACTTACCATTCACAGAGTGACCTAAATCCAAGGCTATAGAGCCAGTCATCCATGTTGTGGCCTTCTGTACTAGATCTATGGATTCTGCACATGTGGTGTCCAATAGCTCGGTTTGAACTAGAGGAGAGGGAAAATCAATAAATATATTTCCAGAAGATAATATAGATACTTTGTAAGCCAGGAAATCTTGTTTTCACCTTACATAAGCCCTGATTCAGCAGAGTAATTAGATGACTGCTTAGTTTTATCATATGAGTATTGCTATGGTATTGCCATCCACAAAAGCATTCATCTGCTTAGAAGCAGGTACATGTTAAGTCTCTTACTGAATCAAGCCTTCAGCTGACTAATTTATTTTCATGCATTTCAATTAACCAAGTTCTCCTTTTCTGGCTCTTTTTCAATAAACGCCTTTACAAGATCTTCATTACTTTCTAATTGCCAAAACTGTTGTCGACTTTTTTGTCTCTTACTGACAGGTTGTTTTAAGGCAGCTCAGCTATTTAAAACCTTCATTAATTTAATCCTTTTCCCATTTATTATAATAATCTTGCCTTATTCTTTTCCCACCTATATCAGTTGTAGCCCATTTGATTTTCTCTAACCCTCTGACTACATTAATTCACTCATCAGTTTGGCTGCTTTTCTCCCTCTGAGGTATCAGTTTATTTCTGTACAGGTATTCTTGTCTTACAGTATCACTTATTTTTAACCCTTAGCTCCTCCAATAGCATGTTTTGAACTCCTGCTATAAGGTAAAATTTCCCATTTTTAGCGTGTCTACCTACATAAGGATTGAAAAGAAGGTAAACATTCACCTGCTAGAAGAGACAGGCTTCACATAGAAAGCTTAAGGAAATGAGAAAATAACAGAGAAGATAAAACATTTCCTTAAAGCTCTCAGCCTCCAAATTTGGCAAATATGTTAAATCCAAAGTTTCTGACTTAGCAGACCTTGAAACATCTTTAACCGGATATTATATATTATTCTAGTGTACCCTTATAATGTGGAGAAGAGGGACTTGATTTTCATTTTACCTAATATTGGTTGTTGACACTGTAGACATCTACCATAAGAAGTGTTTGTTGGTTGGGTTTTTTTTATCTATTGACTATAAAATTTAGACAACTAGCTTAGAAGTTAAATCTACATGCTACAGTTTTAAATGTGGTGGTATGAATTCCACCAGAATATTACTGCAATTGTAGTCACAGATCTGTTTACCAGTGCCATCTTGTGAAGAGCTATTAACTTTAAAATTATTGCCTGTCCTGGTTTTGGCTGGGATAGAGTTAATTTCCTTCCTAGTAGCTGGTACAGTGCTGTGTTTTGGATTTAGGA